>NC_044556.1:144951686-145272065 GCF_007565055.1 Rhinopithecus roxellana | reverse complement strand
CCTCCTCACATGTATATACTCCCCAACTATCAACATCTTCGTCCAGAGCGGTACATGTATTAAATTTGATGAACCTGCATTCACACATCGTTATCACTCAGAGGTCACAGTTTATATTAGGGTACACTTTTGGTGTTGAATATTCTGCAAGATTAGATAAACCTATAAGTTTGTGTATCCACCATTGTAGTATCATACAGAGCAGTTGCACTGCTCAAAATATCTTCTGTTCTCTGCCTATTTATCCCTCTCTTTTAACCCTGGAAAACACTAATTTTTGTATTCTCTCTTTAGTTATACTTTTTCAGAATATCACGTAGTTGAATCATACAATATGTAACCTTTTCTGATTGGCTTCTTTCACCTAGTAATATGTATTTATCCTTTCTCCATGTCTTTTCATATCTTGATAGCTCACTTCTTTTTAATATTTCATTGTCTGCATGTACTACATTATATTTATCCGTTTACACACTGAAGGATATCTTGGTTGCTTCAATTATTGACAATTATGAATAAGGCTGCAATAACTATGTATGTGCAGGTTTTTGTGTGAACATAAGATTTTTAACTTCCTTTGATACCAAGTAGTGAATCCAATACCAAGTAGTATAATTGCTGAATTTTATAGTAAGCACATGTTTAGTTTTGTAAAATGTTGTCTGTCCTCCAGAGTGGCCGCACCATTTAGCATTTCCATCTACAGTGAAAGTTATTGTTATTTCACATCCTCGCCATCATTGGGTTTTGTCAGTGATCTGATTTTTGGCAATTCTAATAGGTGTGTAGTAGTATCTCTTTGTAATTTTAACTTGTGTTTTTCTGATGACATGTAATTTTGAGTATCTTTTCATGTGCTTATTTGCTATCCGTGATGGTTAATTTTAGGTGTCAACGTTACTGGGTTAAGATAGCTGATAAAGCCTTATTTCTGAGTATGTCTGTGAGGGTTTTTCTGGAAGGGGGTGGAATTTGATTCAGTGGGCTGAGTAAGAAAGATATCCTCTCCCCAGTGTAGGTGGACCCTATCCAATCCATTGAGGGTCTACATAAAACAAAAAAGGCAGAGGAAAGGTGATTTCTCTCTCTTCTGGAGCTAGAATACACATGTCCTCCTGACTTTGGACATCAAAACTGTAGGTTTTGGGGCCTTCAGACACCAGGACCTGCACCGGTGGCCCTCCAGTTTCTCAGGCCTTTGTTTACTACTTGCTGATGATAGCAGATATTGGGACTTGTCAGCCTCCATAATTATGTAAGCCCATTCCTTATAATAAATCAAACTCCCTTGCTCCTTCTCCCTCCTAATACTAGTACATGTGCATTGAGTTAAACTTGTACATGTCTGTGAGAATAAACTTTATAAGTACCTAAAAATAAATTAATCAGCACACTTCTCAAAAATCTCCCTGGTAGAAGCCCCTAGATGCATTGGACAATGGGGATGTTTTTCATGAAAAAAATGAACAATTACTTAAATATAGTGAATATTACATTAAATTTATTTTTAATTAGTTTAAAAAATATTTTATTAAGATAAAGCCAGGCACAGTGGCTCACCCCTGTAATCCCAGCGCTTTTGGAGGCTGAGCCAGGCAGATCACGAGGTCAGGGGATCGAGACCATCCTAGCTAACATGGTGAAACCCTGTCTTCACTAAAAATACAAAAAAATTAGCCGGTTGTGGTGGCGGGTGCCTGTAGTCCCAGCTGCTCGGGAGGCTGAGGCAGGAGAATGGTGTGAACCTGGGAGGTGGAGCTTGAAGTGAGCCGAGTTCATGCCACTGCACTCCAGCCTGGGTGACAGAGCGAGACTCTGTCTTAAAAAATAAATAAATAAATAAATAAATAAAAATAAAAAGGTGTTGCTAAATGACGTTTAATTTTGTCTATAAGGTGCACCTCTTTGAATATAATCGGTAATTTGACCTTTCTTGTAGTATAACACTTGGAAAAATGTGTGCATTATTTTATACTTTCAACAGAAGTATGAAAAACTCATTCAAATATCAATTTTCCTTTTCGCAATTTTCAACTTTTATTTTAGATATAAGGGATACATGGGCAGGTTTGTTTCACAGGTATGTCTCACCCACAAAGATAACTACCAAACTTTTGTTGTATTCAAGGTAATTCCAACTAGCTTTTTATGTAAGCTTCCACAAATTATACTTCCTCCTAAGGACTACCTATTACTATGCTTACATTCTTTTTGAGAAAAAGAAGAATCTAGGGAAGTTAGTTTTATGCTGATATTCCAGAAATAGTAGAATATACTTGTGACAAGAAACGAAAAATCAAATTCAAGAAAATACAAGTAGATATAGAGGCTTAATTTATGATGAAGCTACTTTTTTTAAAACCTGTCAAAAATGGATGTATAATTCAATAAAGGTTCTTAACACATGTCTATAAAAATGTTAAAAGACTAAATATAAAAACATTATTAACTGGTTAGAAGAAAATATGTGATATTTATTTTTATTTTTCGGTGTGGGGAAGATATTCTTTAACAGGATACATATTCAAAAGTATAAAAAAAACTGATATATTTGGTTATAAAAGACACCATACACAATATTATAATATAAATAAAATCTTAGCTCAAACAACCCAAATGTCCATCAATTGCAGAATGTTTCAATAAATTGTGATATTAATATAATTGAATACTGTATATCAGTGAAAAAGTATTTACTACCATTATGCAAACAGTATGGATAAATTTTACAAGCCTCATTTTAATTAAAAAAGGGCTAGAACAGAGAATAATTTACTATTTACACATTAATTTATCTGAAGTTCAAAACACAGGTAAAATTAAGGATAATATTTAGGGATAGATGCTTTGGTAGAAAAACTCTAATAAAAAATAAGCCAGCAATTGTCATAAAGTTTAGAACAGCAGTCACCAATATCAGTGGAGGATTACTTATTAATTAGTTGTCATTAGTAATTAGTTGTTAGTTTTAATTAGTAATTGAGTATAATCTATTTGGAGGGTAGTATTTTTTTGTTTTGCACATAAATAAGTACATTTTTAACCTTTTTAATTGGTGCATATAGTATTTTACTTATTTATGGGATGCACATATGTGATATTCTGTTGCATGGATAGAATATGTAATGGTCTACTCAAGAGTACGTGGGATCTCCATCACCTTGAGTATTTATCACTTCTGTGTGTTGAAAACCTTTCCAGTTCTCTCTTCTAGCTACTTTGAAATATACAGTGCATTGTTACTAACTAGAAAATGAGTGGTATGTTTTATGTTAAATGTAAAATATTAAAGAAAAACAGAATAAGGACATGTTCAGGAAAGAGGAAGAAGCTGAATGAGAATAGCCCTGAGGACCTATAGTTTGATGCCCAAACCAATAACTAAATAGAATGGAAAATGCTCTCTGCGCTCTGCTGAAGGCAGGTTTGAGCTAAGATATTCTGTAAAAATTTGTTTATCTCAGTGAGAAAAGTATGTAAAAAATCAGAATATTTGTAACACAAAGAAAGGATAAATTCTTGAGGTATTGGATACCCCATTTACCCTTATGTGATTATTACACTACTGTATCAAAATATCTCTTCTCCCCATAAATATATACACCTATATACTCATAATTTTTAAGCATTGGTATCATGTGAAAATTCTCCACATAGCAGTAATACAAACAAAACAAATATCTTATAGCAAATCAAATCAAATAATGTGAGCAGAAAAGTTTTAGTCATAAAATGATGACCACTTTCACTAGCATTCAGGGACTTGAAACAGACATAAAAATATTTTCTACTTTTTGCTCTCTAGATGTTCAATACTGTTCTGCTTTACAAGATTTTGAGGACAAGAGGCTTTCTTGCCTTTTGGGAGATATGGTTATCTATTTTAAAGTAGATACTAACATTTCAAAGTTTGTTCCCTTTTACAAATTCTACTTATAGAAGTCAATCTTAAAAAATAAAATACTTGCAAATTTATTTTCACCTATAAAACATTATCACCTATGAATGTCCACTGAATTTTTGTTTTTTAATGCAAAAAATGAACACATAAGAAAACAACTATAATTCAGTTGTAAAGAACTATAAATATTAAGTAGAATACTATAAAATCATTACAAATGAGAAGGAAAGGTTTATGTTTAACCACATGGAAAGTTATCAGGGTCATGTCAAACAATAAAAGCAAATTTATAAAAATAATATGATAAGATTTTGTTTATATTTTCAAAATAAATGTACCTGTATTGGTTTTTAAAATATGGTCAATTAAAAATAACATTTCAAACATATTTTAAATTATAACATCTTTAGTGAAATCAAACTTTTCTTTAGAATATCTTTCTAGTATTTTGGGTCACTTAGCTTAGCAATAGAATAAACAAGTTTTGTTGTGTTGTTGACAAAGCTTAATTTTGCAGCAATATCAGAAGCTGACCTCTCTATGCAGAATTCATTCTCTCAAACAGTACATTTTCTTACTTTACAGTTTATGAAAATGCATAATATATGATCAGTTGCATATTAATGCTTGAACAGTGGTAACACTTGGCTTCATTATAATTAATTAAAGTTACCATAAATTGTGTTTAAATAATATAGCAATGGACATTATTATTCCTAGAAGATATAAGTGTGCAAACATAGATTAGATTTTAAAATGTTCTTTATTCAGCAGTTACCATTGAAAATTACTAGAATAGTTTTCAACTATATCATTTTTTTCCACATAGTCGCTCCTAATATTAGAATGTATTCCCCTATTTAATAAACTGTAATCTAAAAATATATGTTTATACAATATTTATAATACAGGCTTGGGAGTCTGATAATTTTTGAATGCATTTTTTCTCATGTAGTAGATGCCCTAGTTTCAGATATGTGTGCACAGCAAAAGAAAGATATACATTCAGATCCTACTTTAATTTTATCTATTCTCTCAATTATGACTTCATTTCTTAGAAGATTCAGAAAACACAGAATGTGTATTTAGGTACAAACCACCTATGATTTAGTCAGTTTTGCCCATTGTATCAGTTTCCTTGGTTCATTTCCAAGTCTATAATATTCTAGCTATAAAAAATCCCTATTGTTTTACTCCTGAGTTGTCATTTTATTTTCTTACTTCCTTTTGTAATCCTCTCATTACACTTAATTTAAAAAAAAAAAACAAAACAAAAACAAGTGAAACTAAACACACTATCAAAACAAACTAATAATATGCTCCCATACTCAGTGCCAGATAACATCAACTGCTCAAAGAAGCCAACTAGCAACACCAGCCAATTGGTCCCACTTTAATTTCTTAACCCCTTTCTTCTGGCTTCTAAAATCAATGCCAAACAAATTGTCATATATCTACTATATTCTACAAAAGCAACTTTTCTCAGAACACATTCCCCCATATCCACTTCCCCTTAGCTAGAACTCAGATACTGAAAGAGGGCATGTATTATAAATTTAACCACACAATGCACTAGCAAGCTATGACCATTCACAACAAAACTTTCTATGCAGTATGTTAGATCAAATATATTTATGATTAGATTTTATTTTTAAATTGAGGTAAATATTAATGTTTATATGTTGTTGATATAACATATCTGACTCACCTCTAAATTTATTTTTACATGATGCTTTAATTATGTTCATGACAGAATATACTTTCTTAAACTAAATAATTGCATACAATTAGTTTTCTTATTCCAATTTAAAAATGTTTTGCTGTCACATACTAATGAAAAATACTGAAAATAATTGATATAATTTATTCATTAAGGTTTAATAAAATATCTTAATTCAGGATGAATTTATTATCATGAATATACTGAATATGCTATCACATACCAATGAAAAATGGTCATGATAATCAATAGAATTAAATATTTATCAATTTTTAATAAAACATCTTAATCCATGATTATAAATATCAAGAATATACTGAATACTGTATTCAGTGATGTTTTAATTCTAAAATAACTTTGAAAATACACTACTGTTTGTTTAAAAAATATCAGAATATTGAAAGAAATATTTTTGATAACATGTAGAGGTGACTGCTGTGCAACATTGTGAATGAACTAAGTGTAATTGAATTGTTCAGATAAAAGTGGTGAGTTCTATGTTATGTTTTACCTCAATACATTATTAAAACACATCATTCACCCTTATATTTTTATTTTAGAAATATACCACTATATCATTGATTAAATAAATCTTACTTGGAAAATTTATTATTTTAAAAATGTACAATGCTGTTATGTAATGTAGTTACTTAATATTTAATATACTGTATTATGACAGTCTAAAATTTCCCTATTTTGATCAATTAGGCAAATGCAGTTTCAGTAATATGGTAAAGCTTGGAACATTGAGTAATGAAGATCATTTCCAATTATTTTATCCACATGTATAACTAAGCAATTCAAGTTAATGAATTAGATAAGTGGATTGTGACAGCAATTATAGTAATACACTGGCAACTGTGTATATTAAATGATCAAGGTGTGTTAATTCATTAGAAGAAATTATCCACTAACCTCATAGCAACCCCACAAGATTGTTATTGTCATTCTATTTTACATATGACTAAAGTCATATGAAAATGCACACCCTACTCTTAATATGAAATTTGAACACTTTTGATTTTCACTGGGATATGTGTGTAAACTCAAGAAAGTCATACCTATGAAAAGTATAATCTATAACTGTGCATTAAATCTTTAACTGTAATTAGTCATGGGAGACTTCCAACATATTCAGTAGTTGCCCCTAGGTATCTGGAAGTTGTGAGAAAACGCATTAAAGAACATAATTTGTATTTGAACAGTGGTGCTAAGTGGGATATAGTAAAAATGCAACTTTATGTTTCTCTTCCACACTTTCCTTAATACTTATGTGACTGGGAAACCATTTTTCTTATAACTAAATGAAAACTCTGGCCAAGCCCAAGGCTTCTCTGGTAACTTGTATTTAACAGATAGTCGTGTGATCAATTATGATCATATCTTCAAACCCAATTTCATTTCAGTAATTTAAATGTCCCTTTCAATATATTAAATGTCCCCTTTAATATATTGATCCAAACTTCCCCCTTCATTCAGAAGTACCAATTTCCCCTTTGCGTCTCCAACCAGAATCTATGTTAGGTGGAATTAATGCTTTCATGACATAAGCATGGTTGGCTTCCTCTTGTTTTTCTACTCACTTCTCCCTCTCCCTTCTCCCATTTGTCTGACTAGCTGCAGTTACTGACACCTCTGAGCTTGGAGCTAAATTTATTCATTAAAAAGCACAATCATAAGATGTCTTCTTCCTGGACCAGTCTGATATTTAAAACTTGCTATTTCTGTTATCCAGTCATCAGAGGTTTTCGTGAGAATTCTTAGATGCAGTTCATCATGTGAGACTCTTGAGACACATAAACAGTTCTGTTTCAGCAACTTCGTCAGCTCTCCATTCACACCGTCTCTCTTGTTGTTTTGTCTGTTTCAGTCCACATTCTACTGATCTCTTCTTTAACTGCTATTATCTTGTGATAAAACCCTCTTGTTCAGAATGTACATCTATAGCAAAAATATTGTTCATGTGTTCCACCTAGATTACTCCCATGATTCACACATTTTGATGAGAGATAAATTTAATTATTTTTCCATACATTAGTAAACATATGTCTATCCTGCCACATCAAGGCTATTGCCACATCTTCTAACTTTTAGACTTCTCAAACATGCATCAGACATTATTAACTGTATCACACAATACAGTCCACATGAAAGCACTCCAAGTTCTTCACTTTCTACCTCTATTTCACCTTAGAAGAGCCGGGTTTATGCAGAAAGACAGATTGTGTACAAATATATTACTTTTGGGATTTTCTGCGTAATCTACCTTTCAAGCCTTCTGAATTTTAAGAGTTGTCTAACTGGTTCTTAATAGTCTACTTTAACTTTATCATTGGTGTTCTGGAATGTCCCTTAAGCATTTTAAATCTATTAATAGCATACCAATACCTCAGACCAAATCTTTTTTCTTTGTTTTTATGCATACATACCAGTTATACATATTTATGATGTACGTGTGATATTTTGATGCAAGCATACAATGTGTAATGATCAAATCAGGGTAATGGGGAAGTCCATCACTTCAAGTATTTATCATTTTTTTGTTTATTAACATTCCAGTTCTACACTTCTAGTTACTTTGGAATATACTATAAATTATTATTAGCTATAGTTGCCCTATTGTGCTACCAAACACTAGATTTTATTCCCCCAACTGTATTTTTGTACACATTAACCAATCTCTCATGTACTGTTACGGTCATGAAGAGGAAACTGAGTTTGAATTTACCTACTCATTCCAGATTCAAAATGTATATGCATACATAGCTGTTTATGTGGGGACACTACAATTCCCCTAAATGCATCTCACATGACAGATACATTAGGACCAGAAGGCAGGCCCCATATTTACGATTTTAACCTCTTGTATAACTACCTGTGCCTTTCAGGCTCAAGGTATTTGGATATATGAATATTTTCACCATTTTATTGGCAATCAGTATGGGATTTCTTGGTTGAAACATTGTCTTTTTGTTCATTAATATATTTACTTTAGGTTTTGGTCACTCCATCCCCTGCCTTAGTTAGTTTCAATTTCTGCATCCAGATGGATGATTTAGGTCAACAATCATGTTTAACTCAAATTGACCACCCACATAAAAGCTTATGATGTAAAAATTGGCAACTCTAATTTACATTTACATTATATGTAAGCGTTCTACTGATTTTACCTACTTACTACTCATTACTGTTTAGATTCTAGAATCCATAATAAAATTCATACTTCTCAAACATTTTGAATCCATCATTTCTGACTTTTAAATGAAATATAAGAAGAGAAAATGCAGACATATTTCATCATATATTTACTATTTTTATTGCTCTTTATTCTTTAGTTTAGATAAGATGCACTTGATGTCAGTCTGAAAACTTCACTTACCATTTCTGTATGACCAGGTCTGCTGATGAAGACCAGGTCTGCTGGCCAAATTTTCTTAATCAGGAAATATTCTTGTTTGCCTTTTCTTGAAGAAAGTTTGTATTAAATACAGAAATATTGTTGACATTTTTATTTTCAACAATTTAAAGATATCATTTCAATGTTTTCTATACTCTATTGTTTCTGATGGGTATTCAGGTATTATTTTGTATAGCTGATCACCTACCTATATATGTATCGCTTTGTTTTCCCTAGCTTCATTTGGTATTCACTTTTTAACACTGATTTTTAGTAATTTTACTCTCATGAACCTACAGGTAGTTTTTCTTCCCTTTATTCTGCTTATTATCCACTGAGTTTCTTGTATCTATGTGAGGACAATTTAAACAAATTTGCAACAATTTCTGTCATAATTTCTTTAATATATTTCTACTTTGCTATGTCTTTCCTTTTCTTTTAGGACTTCAATTATAGGTAATCAATCATAGGGCAAGACTACTAATGCTTACTGCATTATAAGTCAAACTGGAAATCATCAATCCCCTAGAATTATACTTTGTAAAATCTCTCACATGTGTACAAGGAGATATTTTTAAGTACTGGCATGCTGATAAATGTTTAACAACCAGTGCTCAAGTGATCCCAACATAAATTTTGTTTAATATTTTTGTATACATTAACAAGCAAAAAAAGAGTGAAACAAATAAGATATATGGTAAAGCTTTCTTTATTCATCAAGAATGTGAGCAACTGCTTTGCTGAATCAAACATTAGCTGTTAACACTGAAAGAAAATTTCCTTAAATTTTGTGCCAGTCATGATATAAAATCTATACAAAAAAGATTTACTGTAATCGATATTATTAATTTTTAACCTTTATTGTCATAAGCCTAAATATGAAATAAAACATTTATTCAAGCCTGATCTGTAGTATTTGTCAATTTTCAGGTTATAATTGTACCCACAGGACCTAATTCAATACAGTAACAGTATACAACTGGGTGTGGAGTTGGGAGAGATTTGCAGTAACAAAACATTATGTAAAAACTTACAGTTCACAGGCAACAATAAAATATAGTAAAATAATTAGGAATAGATGAACGTGTTTTCAACATGAATTCTTTAATTGCTACTTGATGTAACTTCTTTTTTTTTTTTTTTTTTCTTTTACTTTTGTTTTAAGTTCAGGGTTACAAGTGCCAAGTGTAGGTTTGTTTTATATGTAATCTTATGTCAGTGGGAGTTGTTGTACAGGTTACTTAATCACAAAGTTGTTAAGCCTAGTACCCATTAGTAATTTTTCCTGATTCTCTCTCTCCTCTAGTTCTCCACTCTCTGATAGGCCCTGGTGTGTGTGGTTCACCTGTATGTCTGCACGTGTTCTCAACATTCAGCTCCCACTTATAAGTGAGAACATTCAGTATTTGGTTTTCTGTTTCTGTGTTAGTTTGCTGAGAATAATACCTTCCAGCTCCATCCAGGTCCTTGCAGAGGATATGATCTCATTCTTTTATATGGCTGAATAGAATTCCATGGTATATATGTACCATATTTTCTTTGTGATACCAAACTCTGGCGGAGATACAACAAAAAAAGAAAATTGCAGGTCAATGTACTTATTGAACATCACTGAAAAAATCCTCAACAAAATCCTTTAAACTGAATCCGGCAGCATGGCAGGGCAGTAACTTAATTTTTAACTGCTGTGCTCTATAATTGTTCCCAAAATTCTGAACAGTTTAACAATACTTTTTTTTTAAGTTAGTATGGGGCAGATACAGCATACCCTTGCATGTAAAGATTGTCACTGCAAAATTTTCTGTAATAGTGAGATATTAGAAATAAGCCATTTAAAAATAACTTGGAGATCAGATGACTCAGTTGATAAGATAGACTCTATTTTGTAGTGTGGATCTCCATCTTGAATACATTGATCACTTCAGTGCCCAGTTTTTAGTACTGTGTGAATATTCCAATACTACACTAATACCAAGAGCTTACTCAGTGGGACTGACGATTATTGAATTTTGGGAGGGAGTCAAATAAATAAATAAATAAGTTTTTTATAAATAAGATACTATACTTATTTAAAAATAACTTTCAGAGTTAGCAGCATAATAAAGAATAAAAACTTTACAAAAGAAAATTCAGTCAGTTATTGGATCATAACTACATTTTACTGCCTGAAACATTAATAAAACCCATCTTCAGCTTTTCCTTGTGACACACAAACATATTATTACAAAAATACAGTCCTCAATTAGAAATCACTGTTTAAATAATGGCTCCAGGATTGATTAAAATATTCAAAATTATGTAGCATAGCCACCAAATGGACTATGCCATTCGCAATTGCATTAAAGTGTCCTAGTTATGTGTTAAACAAAAAGACAAATGAAAAGAAGAAAAAAGTAATAAACAAATGAACAAGGAGAACTCCAATCTAACCTGACTTTAGGTAAGCATTACAGATAAATCAGTGATTGAAAAATAGAGAAATAATTTTTCAATTATTTCTCTATTCAAAAAATAGAGAAAAAATTTTCAGAATTAACATCCATTTATTTGTTTTTAAATGGCACCCTCAGTTGGTGATGATGCTATGGGTAGTATTTTTACATCTTGCAAGTTTGAGAACAACTTCTCTAATGTCATGTTTCTAAATTCTAAATGCTGATTTGTTATTCCTCACCATCTGCTTACATAATCTCCTGTTGCCAAATCTGATAATAATATAGGTGGCTAAAGATGCACATTGTGTATATGCAGTGCAAACTTTTACAATGGAACATCCTAAAGGATGTAGTCATAAAAATACTTCTATAGAACTCTTGAGCTGTTAGACCACTGTGGGACAAGAATAAGTCCTGGAAAAACCTTTAAGAGTTTGAGATTGATCAGGCCCAGGTCCAAGAAGTCATCACTAATTCTTCTCTTTCTTGTATCACCAATATATAATCCATCTGGAAGTCTTTGTTAGTATATCCAAAGCATCTTTAAATCTCACCTCTTCTTAACATGTCTAATACTGTTCTAGTCATTACCATCTTTCTGAATAATTTAAACAAATTTCCTGACTGTATTTTCTGTTTTGACAACATCAACTATTCCTGTCTACAAATCTCACAATTAAGACTATCCAATGGCAGTCCACCATAAATATAATGGGATGACACTAGTTTCCCATCAATTAAAAGGCCAGTCATGATGATGCCACTACTTGTTTCTATATTACACCCAATCCCCTCTTCTTTCTTATCCAATCAGCCCAGCGTCACTGTGTGTTGTCCTTCAAACACACCAAACCCTCTCTCTCCTTAGTCTTATCAGCTAAGACTTCTGAGTGAAATGCTCCAATCTACATAGTATTTGATAGACTGCTGCTTTATCATTCATTTTTCAAATCGGTATTTAATAAATATTTCCTTTATGCATTATATTTATTGGCTATACAAACCCACATGTTGAATGACAATTGCTAACATACATTTTAGCCTTCTTTACATTGTTCTGACAGGACTAAATAAATAATTGCAATCTGGATTGGAAATTCTATTATGATAGTCATAATTACCTTCCAGAATTGCACAATTTAAATGATAAAATTTATATAAAATTACAATGAAATCATAAGTAACAACAATTGTTATCTCCTCTACTTCAAACCTCTTTCCAGATGCCACATAGAAGATAAAATATTGATGCAGTAGACAAAATGTTGATATGTACCTTTACTTTCATATATCAGGTTTGGAATTTGGCCAAGAGAAACAGTTTAGACTCATGATCGTATTACACAATTCACCTCTTCTTGCTTTAGTCCTGCATTACAGATGAAGTCCTACACTATCCATAAAAACTGGACAAAATCTTAGTTAAATAAATGGAGACACTTGTAAAGTTTTGCACATGTATTAATTAAGCACCTACTATGCAAAAGGAATGCCAAATACAGTATAACCAGCATAAGTACTCATACCAATGAGTATAAATTTTGTATTTCTAACTGTCTGGAAGGATTAAAAATGTACACAAAATTAAAAATATATATATTTAGCTTCATTAAATGAGAATGTAATTGTGAATATGTTATTCAAAGACCATGAAACCTAAATAAAGCAAAGGAGCCATATTAGCCTGAGATGCATTAAAATGATTGTTTTACTGAAGCTTTGTCTCTTTATACGTAATAGAGGTTATTCTGGGTAGCACACAGTATTTCTCTCTGTGAAATCACTATGGAAACTGCCACAATGGTTTATAAACTCCATGACCTTCTATTATAACACTTTTAATTTGTGTGTAGAGCTTTTTCCTTCTTACAAATATTTCAAAGCAGAATTATCAGGAAGCACTCATATATCCCTATATATCTATTAATATATCTGTTTAAAAAATAATTACTGTAAGTTCAGTTATAGAAAAAGAAAACCTTTGCACTCTGTGACTGATCAAATCCCAACTAATTTTCTTTACATCTTGCATTATAAGGTTATAGGCTATTTTTCTTTGAAATTATCCTCTCTTTTCAGAACAACTGATACATTTTTTCCCTTGACCAAAAGTGTCACTAATGCATGATTGAGAGCCAAGTAGTGTATGGATGAGGCAGCAAAACCCCACTAATAGAATCTACTCAGATAATGATTTTGTGTGGAGGGTCATTAATTAGCAACAAATATAGATTTAAGTGAAGTTTTTAAATCTTATTTTCCATTAAAAGTTAGCGAACCTTCCAAATGTTGTTTCAATGGAGAACAATTGCTTGAATATCTTCTCTAAATTGAAAATAAGATAAGTTCGACAGAAATATTCATCTCAAATACATGCTTTTTATTCTACATTGTATATAGAATATAACCATTCTTAAAATGTTGGTTTTGAACCTGTTCTTAGTCCAGATCATGCTTTTAGATTTATCCCAATGTGTCAATGTGTGTATGACTGTGTGTGTATGTTTTACATGACATTTTCAAAGGGATATAATATTTCTCTTGCTTACGAATTTTATGATTTATATTATATCATCTTTAACATGCATTTTTTATTTTAGGATTGCATATTGTTAACCTTTTAAATGTAAACTTTTGAATTGCTAATTTAATGTCACTAATCTGTGATGTGTTAAGTATATTTGAGAATAAATATGGATATTGGAAAAATCATACCTGACAGATTTTAAAACTGATTCTCTTAATCATGAGCACTCATTTCATATTTTAGACAGATCTTGTTTTCTTCACTGAATTATAATAATTTTCTCTTTTTCCCTCCAAGATATTTCCAATGAACACTTAATGTCTGGTTTAAAGGCAAACATATTCAGTTGACATGTCCATTGATAGTGAATTTTCATGTCTTTAGGAAATTTATACAAGGCAATATTACATTTTATAGCACATTATAATAACTTGAGGAATGCACAGACTAATTTTCAGATAACTCCTATAACTCTATAAGGATTTAGACTGCAATTGAATCTGTATAAAGCTAGTCTGAATAGATTCCTTTTGCTAAAAGGAGACCATGATATGTCTCAATTTTCCTTAAGCAGATTGAAATTGTTTTCATGAAACTTAAAACTTTCTAAGGAAGAACACAAATTGGAATATTGTAAATTTTAAATCTATATTTAAAAAATGATTCTACATTAAAGAAAAATACTTTAATCTTGGATAATTTGGCTCTGTGTCCCCACCCAAATCTCAACTTGACTTGTAATAATCCCCACCTGTCAAGGGTGGGGCCAGGTGGAGGTAATTGAATCATGAGGATGGTTTTCTCCACGTTGTTCTCATGAAATCCGATGGTTTTATAAGAGGCTTTCCCCTTTACTCAGCACTCATTCTCTCTCCTGCCACCCCATGTAAAGTTGCCTTTTGACATGATTGTAAGTTTCCTGAGGTTCCTCCAGCCATGCAAAACTGTGAGTCAATTAAACCACGTTTCTTTATAAATTACCCAGTCGCGTGTATTTCTTCACAGCTGCGTGAGAAGAGACTAATACAATCATCATGCTTTTCAAAATAAGAGCTGAAAAGAAAACTCAGAAATTGGAAGTAACTGAAATTTGGAACAATACTTGAAAGCGCATGTAATCTAAGATGTTATTACTGGTCAGTGTGGTGGCTTTGTTGGAGGTGATTTTAAATTCAGTTTGGCACACAATATATTAATACCTTATGTATTAAATGTATTATAATTTTCTCAATGAAAGCAAATTAATTTTCTATTCTAAGTGTTTTTAAATTGAGCAATGAGAACTAATATGTTGCAATAGCTCATTTGAGGTTATCTTGATAAATAGAGATAAAGATTTAACCACAGCTTGCTGTTTTAATTCCGATATTAGTAGATATTTTATTTTTAAATTGTGACAAGCTACAATATATCCTAATATACATACATAGATCATCTTTGAAAAGCCATGAATGAGTTTTAATAAGTAAAGGAAACTTATAGTTAATATAAACATTTATATAGAATGGTACACATTATAAGGACGGTTTTCAATCTAATACTGGGTCTAGTTAACAGGAAGTTAACAGAAAGAATAGCATTTCCAGTTGAAATTCTGGCCTCATCTTTCTTGATTTAACCTTTTAGCAATAAAGTGATCTCTATCTTTACTAATCCTTGCTCGTTTGTCTAGTCCTGGATTATTCCTACTGCCTTGCTTTCTGAAGTGTGGTAAATTGTAATCAATAAACTTTTTAATTTTTTTACTAAATAAAAAGATTCTACCCAGACTCTGTTGTAAGTAATCAAGTTCCTATCAAGATTCACTCACAGTCTACCACCAACAAAAATAAACAACAAATAGTTTGATGTAATTAACCCTTCAAGGAAAGCTTCATTAAATATAATTTACCTATATTCAATTAAGGTAAATTAAATTTTAGTGAATCAGATACTGGAGATCTCAGTATGTGCTTTCTATATATGCCTTCATGCTTAGATTTTGCACTATCAGAGCCTGGATTGAACTGTTTTGTGTTTCAAATGACCCTGGATTCTTTCCAGAGCTGATTAAACCTGGAATGGAAACTGGAGCCAAAACAGGCCAATTGGATTCTATGGCATTTTTGAAATGAAACATAGGAACTTAGTTGTGTTAACTGTGAAAATCGAAAGAGTAGGTAGACCAAAAACGTAAGGCTGCCATCTATAGAGAGACCTGTGACTAATTCAGTGAATGCAGGAATGAAGACAGTATGCTGTCTTCAGAGAGACTAAAATAAAGCAGTGCAGAGAAAACAGAGCATCTAGCCTGTGTCCCCCCAAGGAGAAGAGATACATAGATAATAATTCTCCACTTGCGATGAGGTCCTAAGGTACTTTTGCCCTAAAATTTTGCAAGATCTCTCTACATTGTTAGAATATCCAATCCTTTCTACTGTTAATATGCCTTTTTTTCTTTCCTTTTAAATAAAGAAACAATTTAGAAATATGCACTTCAAAAAACGAAAATGTGAACAGATTTTTCAAAAACCTATAGTGGTTGAATCGTTTAATTCAGGGCAATAGCTGAACACCATGGAAAAAGAACTGTACTGAATTCTGCTGCATCAGGCTCTTTCAAGTGCAGTGCTGAAAACCTTGCACTTTTAAATCTTGGCACATTTAGAATTATTCAGAGCATAGCCACCTTTAGTTTGGCAGGAAAACAAGGTAAAGTCTTCCTGTGGGAATTTTCTATTGGAATTTGCTACACTTAGTGTTTAAATATACTGATATCCATGATAAAATGTTGTTAAAAAAATAGTCTCATACTATTTTTTTAAAACTAACCTCAGTAAATAACCCATACACTTGCAAAGTTAGGTACTTACATACTTTCTCTGTTTACTGCCCTTTAATACTAAAAACAGAAATGAAATTAAAAAATAAAATTCATATTTTAATTTCTATTCATACAAACACTTTAAAGCAAGATACAATAGGAGGCCACAGTCATAGTCTTACATAAAAAACAAAATACTACAGATATGAGTGAAATGTGTCCTATTTTGTCTCATTTATTATAGATTTAGCTCTTAATAAGGCCTGTGTTCATGGAGTGCCACCCCCATCTGTGGTCTTTAAGCCCACAGTTGATCTCTAATATGATAACCACAATTCAGTTAACTATTCAGGAGACTTCAGACCATGAACACACACATTGTTGAATTCAGGAATATATTGCTTTCAATGTGACCATAAGTCTGAGGAAATTGCTTTAAGGCTATGTTTCCTGATTTGATTACCTCAAATTTTACACTGCTGTGCACAAAGTGTCTAGAGAACAATTACATGCATTTGTCACCTCCATTTTAAAAGTATTAGGTGTCTTTGAAATATTTGAACCCTCTCACTGAAAAAATGCCATGCAGAGTATAGCCTGGGGCAATGATGAGTGGATATATTATTATTCTGCTGAAAGTCATGTTGAAAAATAGTATGCAGTTTTGAAAAACCCAGACTTCTTCTCTTTTCATTCTCACAGCCTCTACTTTAGTGTGTGATATAATCACATGAAATGTGGTATTCTGAACTACTATTCCAAGCATTTTGGAATTCCAGAACAGGAAAAGCAATTTCACAGGCCCAAGGTAAAATTTTTAGTTACAATGTAGCATGAATTTGTAAATAAGTCCTTACTAGAAAGATTCCTGCAAGTAATGTTAAAATGTGGACTTTCCAAAGACCAAAGAGAGTCACTGAGGAATTTTAAACAGGGAAGTGCACAAATATGTATGTATTTATTGGAAGACTCTTCTCTGTAGTTTGGGAATCAGAGTATGTTAACAAGAGATTATGTTAAATATTGTATAATCAGATTATATTAACATTTTAATACTAATTTGGAAAATGTACTTTTTTTTGAAATTTGCAAATAAAAGGGTTTGCTTGGTTTTTGGTTCTACAGGCTGTACAAGCATGGTAGTGGCATCTGCTCAGCCTCTGGGGGGCCTCAGGAAGCTTTTATTCATAGTAGAAGACCAAGCAGGAGAAGGCATGTCACATGACCAGAGCAGGACCAATAGAGAGTGAGGAGATGAATGTGTCACACATTTTAAACAATCAGACTTCACAAGAGCTTATTCACTATGAGGAGGATAACACCAAGCCATGACGGATCTGGTCTTGTGACTCAATAACCTCTCACCAGGCCTACCTCTAACATTGGGGATTAAAATTCAACATGAGATTTGGAGGGGACAATATTTAAACTATATCATTCTGTCCCTGGCCCCTCAAATATCATGTTCTCACATTGCAAAATACAATTATCCCCTGCCAATCATCCCACAAAATTTTCAGTTCCTTTCAGCATCAGTTAAAAGTTTAAAGTCTCAAATCCAAAGTCTCATCTAGAGATGAGTTCTTTCCACCTATAAGCCTTTAAAATTGAAACAATTTCTTTATTACTAAGGTATAATAGAGGTACAGGAATAGGGTAAACATTCTTCCAAAAGGGAGAAATCAGCCAAAAGAAAGGGGTTACAGGCTGCATGCAAGTCCCAAACCCAGCAAGGCAGTCATTAAATTGTAAAGATCCAGAATAATCTCCTTTGACTCTATGTCTCACACCCAGTGCATACTGGTACAAGGATTGACTCCCAAGGCCTTAGAAGGCTCTGCCCCTGTGGCTTTTCAGGATTCAGCCCCTGAAAACAGTTTTTCCTCCTGGGCCTCCAGGCCTTTGATGGGAGGGGATTCCACACAGATCTCTGAAATGCCTTTGAGGCCTTTTCTTTATAGTCTTGGCCATTAGCATTTGGTTCTTTTTCAGTTATGCAAATCTCTCTGGCAAGTGGTTGCTCTATAACCTTCTTAAATTATTCTCCTGAAAAAGGCTTTTATTTCTCTGCCACGTGGCTATTTTGCAAATTTTCCAAACTTTTATGCTTTGCTTCCCCTTTAAAGATAATTGTATACTTTAAGTCATTTCTTTGCTCCTGCATGTGAGTATAGGTGGTTAGAAGCACCCAGGTTATGTCTTGAATGCTTTGCTGCTTAGAAACATTTCTCCTCCAGATGCCCTAAATTATTATTTTTAGTTCAATCTTCCACAGATTTCAAGGCATAAACACAATGAAGCCAGGTTATTTATTAAGGTATAACACACATAACTTTTGCTCTAGTTCCCAATAAGGTTCTAACTTTCATTTGTGAGCTCCTCAGCTTGGACTACTCTGTTCATATCACTATCAGCTTTTTGGTCACAACCATTTAACCATTTTCTAAAAAGCTCAGAATATTCCCTCATCCTCCTGTCTTCTCCTGAACCCTTCAAACTCTTCAGCCTCTGCCCATTACCCAGTTTAAAAGTTGCTTCCACATTTTCAGGTATCTGTATGGTAATGCCCCACTCTTTGGTACAAATTTTCTGTGTGAGACCATTCATGCATTGCAAATAATTGAATACCTGAAACTTGAGAATTTATAAATAAAAAAAAGTTTATTGGCTCATGGTTCTTCAGGCTATACAAGCATGACACCAGCATCTGTAGGACTCAGGCAAGGCCTCCGGAAGCTTTTAATCATGATGAAAGGTAAAATGAGAACAGGCATATCACATGGCAGGAGTGGGAACAAGAGAAAGAGTTGAAAAATTATACTTTTAAAAAAAACATTCAAATCTAAGAATGCTTATGTTATTTTTCTGGTCCAGATTTTATTTACTTATACTTTTTCTTTGTTTCTGTTATTTGGAAAGAATGCATCTGGTAATTAAGATAAAAGACACAATGACAGCATTTTCCATGCAGGAACAAGAAGTGGCATGGGGTTTCAGAAGAGCCTATACAAATTCAGATCACCAAATTCTCAAACTCTGGAATCTCTAAGAATCAGGGCAAAATCCTACAGAAAAAGTTTTAGCCTTTCCAATTTTTGGAGTAGACTGGGATGTATTTACGCATTTCATCAAAGAGCAAGGCCAAAAACCTCTTGACTTTGCTGTACCTATGGAAAGATGAGTAACTAAAGGTGAGTGACAGACTTTTTCCCTTTCAATCTAATAGATTAAATAACAATGTCATTAAATAAATATCTAGCATATAATATATGATATGAATAAAGCAAGACCCACTCTCCTGCAATATATGTGAGTGTGTACATGCATGTATTGGTAAAACACATGTAAACATGTAAGTGTACATGTCAGAAGGGGTACTTTTTTGTAGAGTTTTTTCATATAGAGAAAATAAAGTAGGGTAAAAGATAGATAGTGACGGAGTGGTTTAAACAGAAGTTTGTGTGTTTGCTCAGATAAGGAGCCATAGTAGGAAAAATGTGATCTAAAAAAAAATAATTACAGGGAGTTATCCAAGGAAAGCACTATATGAATTATTTATTTTGAAATGTGAAGAAATGCTATTTTTGCCAGATCTAGAAAAGACCCCAACTTTGGCCCAATAGCTGAGGCTTAATGGCTATGAAAATGACATGGAAATAGTTGCTTTTTCTTAAAAATGGAAAAACAAACACAACTGTTTTTTATTGCTTTCTGGATTTTATAAGCAAGAAAAGAAAAGAAGTACAAAAAGGGAACTCTGAGTGTGGTCTAATATATGTACTGTTAATGGTATTTTTACTGGGATAATGTTTAATGTATCCTTTATTCTTAAATGTAAACAATGAAAATGTTCTTCATTTACATGTACAAATGGCAGTATGTTTATCTGTTTATCTGATATTTAATATACATTTCTGTCATTTCTTATAGTTGCCATAACAAAGCACCATGCACCAAGTGACTCAAGCAACAGAAATGTATTGTATTTCCTCATAGTTATGAGTGCTGGAAGCCCAAGTATAAAGGTATAGGCAGGGTAAGTTTCTTCTGAAGATGTCTCTTCTTGATTTTATATTGAGGACTGTCTTTTACAGGTGTATTCACATGGTTTTTGTTCTTTCAATGTCTATCCTAATCTCCTGTCCATATAAGAGTATCTGTAATAATGGATTAAGGACCACACCAATGACCTCATTTAACCTTAATTATCACTTTAAAGACCGTAACTCAAAAAGAACTCACATTCTAAGAAGCAGGGAGTTAGAACTTCTACATACGAATTTGGGGAAAGGAACTCAATTCAATCTATAACACAATAGTATTTTTTCTGTAGTAAATTTAGACCTCTTTTTGGCTCTAGAAAATGTTTTCTATTACACATAAATGTCAAGTTCATTTCTGAAAAGAAGACATACAAGTGGCCAACAGGTATATGAAAAAATGATCAATTCACTAATCATCAGGGAATGCAAATCAAAAACACAATGAGATATCACCTCCATAAAAATGGCTATCATCAAAAAGACAGAAATAACAAATGCTGGCAAGGATGTGGAGAAAGGCAATTGCTCCTATACTGTTTCTGGGAATCTAAATTAGTACAGCCAATCTGAAAAACAGTATGGAGTTCCCCCAAACCAAGCATATAAATACTATTTGATCCATCTATTCCATTGCTGGATATAGATCCAAAAGAAAGGACATCAGTGTATCAAAGACATGTCTTCACTCCTACAATTGTTGCAGCATTTTTCACAGTAGTCTGGGTATGAAATCAATCTAACGGTAAACAAACAGATGAGTGGATAAGGAAAATGTGGTATATATGCACAGCAGAATATTATCCAGACATGGAAATGAATAAAATCCCGTCATTTGCAGCAACATGGATGAAACTAGAGGACATTATTTTTAGTGTAAGCTTGACACAAAAAGATAAATATAGCATGTTGTCACTCATATGTTGGAGCTAAAAATTATTGATGTCATGGACATAGTGAATAAAATAGTGGTTATAGAGATGGAAAATTATTGGGAAAGGGGGATGAAGATGGATTTGATTATGGTACAAAAATAGAGCTAGTAGAAAAAATGAGTTCTAGTGTTCAGTATCACAATAGGGTGACTACACTTAATAATTTACTGTTTATTTCAAAATAACTAGAAGACACATTTGGGATGTTCCTAACACACAAAAAAATGATAAATGTGAATTGATGGGTATTCCAATTACCCATATTTGATTACATATTGTATGCTTGTATCAAAATATCACATGTACCCCATAAATATGTACAACTATTATGTAGCAATAAAAATCAATAATAAATATATATATAATATTTCTAATATATATTTCATATTATCATACAGTTATTTATGTGAACAATTCTTCTTTGTCCATCAAAATATAAATTATAGACAGGAATGAAAATTATATTAGCTTTCTGTCTTCTGGATTATTTATCCTGTGATGGTTGCCTACCGTGTATGTATATAAGCACACACACACACACACATGCATATCCACACATACATATGTATACACACATGCATATATGCTGTAATAGAAGAAAAAGGGCTTAAGAAAAAGGTCCATGTTTTATGAAATGATGGCTAAGTATTACCAAATTCCCAGTATTTGGGTTGTACTCAAATTATCTTTCTCTCTCAGTACTGCAGATGATATACATGAAACAAACTTTTGTATCACTGAAAATAATTGTCTTCTAGCATTCTAAGAAGAAATACATGATTTCTTTTTAATTGCTTAGTATTTATAAGTTTATTTTCTCCACATAGAAATAACTACTCTCCACTTACAGTTCTTTTTTTTTTTTTTTTTTTTTTTTTTTTTTTTTATTTTATTTTATTTTTTTATTATACTTTAAGTTCTAGGGTACATGTGCATAACGTGCAGGTTTGTTACATATGTATACTTATGCCATGTTGGTGTGCTGCACCCATCAACTCGTCAGCACCCATCAATTCATCATTTATATCATGTATAACTCCCCAATGCAATCCCTCCCTCCTCCCCCCTCCCCCCTCCCCATGATAGACCCCAGTGTGTGATGTTCCCCTTCCCGAGTCCAAGTGATCTCATTGTTCAGTTCCCACCTATGAGTGAGAACATGTGGTGTTTGGTTTTCTCTTCTTGTGATAGTTTGCTAAGAATGATGGTTTCCAGCTGCATCCATGTCCCTACAAAGGACGCAAACTCATCCTTTTTTATGGCTGCATAGTATTCCATGGTGTATATGTGCCACATTTTCTTAATCCAGTCTGTCACAGATGGACATTTGGGTTGATTCCAAGTCTTTGCTATTGTGAATAGTGCCGCAATAAACATACGTGTACATGTGTCTTTGTAGTAGACTAATTTATAATCCTTTGGGTATATACCCAGTAGTGGGATGGCTGGGTCATATGGTACATCTAGTTCTAGATCCTTGAGGAATTGCCATACTCTTTTCCATAATGGTTGAACTAGTTTACAATCCCACCAACAGTGTAAAAGTGTTCCTATTTCTCCACATCCTCTCCAACACCTGTTGTTTCCTGACTTCTTAATGATTGCCATTCTAACTGGTGTGAGATGGTATCTCATTGTGGTTTTGATTTGCATTTCTCTGATGGCCAGTGATGATGAGCATTTTTTCATGTGTCTGTTGGCTGTATGAATATCTTCTTTTGAGAAATGTCTGTTCATATCCTTTCCCCACTTTTTGATGGGGTTGTTTGTTTTTTTCTCGTATATTTGTTTGAGTTCTTTGTAGATTCTGGAAATTAGCCCTTTGTCAGATGAGTAGGTTGCAAAAATTTTCTCCCATTCTGTAGGTTGCCTGTTCACTCTGATGGTAGTTTCTTTTGCTGTGCAAAAGCTCTACAGCCATCTGATCTTTGACAAACCTGAGAGAAACAAGAAATGGGGAAAGGATTCCCTATTTAATAAATGGTGCTGGGAAAATTGGCTAGCCATAAGTAGAAAGCTGAAACTGGATCCTTTCCTTACCCCTTATACGAAGATTAATTCAAGATGGATTAGAGACTTAAATGTTAGACCTAATACCATAAAAACCCTAGAAGAAAATCTAGGTAGTACCATTCAGGACATAGGCATGGGCAAGGACTTCATGTCTAAAACACCAAAAGCAACGGCAGCAAAAGCCATAATTGACAAATGGGATCTAATTAAACTAAAGAGCTTTTCCACTTACAGTTCTAAAAGAACTCCTAAGGGTAGTCATTATTGTAGGCAGGAGACATGGGAAAAGACTTGTTCAAGACAGGGGTCAATTTTAGTCACCTACCTAATGATTAATCATCACAGATCCCTATGCAAAATTGTCTCCCACTTTTTTCCTCTGAGCATCATTTTGACAACTCTTATATGTGAGTTTTACTTACAATGTGCTTTATAAAGGTCAAATTATATTCTTTAAACTTGTTATTGGAAAAAGAAACACATTATTTTCCTAAGTATTTGAAATGTTTTTTCTTCCCAGTTTCAGTTGTTTTGCCAAAAACTTATATACTTAATTTAGAAATATCTATGTAAATACCTTTAAACTAAAAAGGAATAGTTATTACTGTAATAAAGTCAAAGAAAGAAAAAGACAGCTTCTTACAAGGACAAAATCTCTAGGACAAATATAAAATTGTAGGCTATCTTAACTTTAGGCTTGCCCCAGGCACTATCTGACAAGGTAGGGAAAAGGTTATGGCAATCTGAGAGAGAAAGTTTCTAATTCTCTTTTCTCTTTCTACTTTGTATTTCTTAAACATTAAACCATGGAGCTATGTGAACCCCAGAGTGCCTGAATTTCAGAATCTTGCAATGCCTATGAAGTCTCCTTATCAGGGGATAAATGCAGGGTCAGCAAGTTCATGCTGCACATTTTCAAGGGAAAGAAATCCAAATATTGTATGCTATTAACAATCTGTCACTCTTTAACGTTTAACTTTTGGTGTGAAACCACATGTAATTTGATTTAGTTGCAGCAGAATGTAAGATTGTATTTTCTTATTCTTTTATTATTAAAAAAATCTGAAAGCTGAGGCAGGAAGACAGGGGTGAGGTTGAAGCAGGACAGGCTATGGTTACCAGATTCAAAGTCCTGCACACCCTTTGTATCACATCTCTGTTAGCTGCACCTTCTCCCATTTCACTTCTCTTGCCAGCACTAAGGAGATGTTATATTCCATGATCAGTGATTATAGGACTGTCTAAAAATGTTTTAGTTCACATCACTAGTCCTCAAATTGGCTTAAGTATGACAATATCAAAATGAAATACAAAAAATATGGAACATTATAATGTCAGAGAGACTCAACAGCCGAGGACCTGTGAATAGACACTGATGGTGCTTTGGTGTTCTGTCTTACATGGAATCATTCTTGGAAGGCTTTGTAGCAGTTATTTTCAAGGCTAGTACTCCCCCATTGTGAGAGGAGACTCAGGCTGTGTGATTCATTGGTTTGTTTGGGTTGTTCTAGACCTTCTCTAAGTCAGAGAAATGGATGTCATGACCTCCAGAAATGCCTTTAGGTGTTAGTCCTCGGAAAAAAAATATATTGCAAGCGGCCAAATCCACAGCAACAAAATTAGCATTATAAATACACACATTTTCTATACACATTGTTTTCATGTTGTTTTATATGAGGAAAGTTAGATTATTAGTTAATTTAATTTTCTCTTGGCATAAAACATGTTATTTTGCTGGCATGCATGCTTTACATTCGTACACACTACAGTGAGAAATTACCAATTATATTCTTTCTATATTAAAAAGTAATATACTCCTTTTTATGCAACTTCACAGTAGCCTCTATTTTTCCCTGGAGAACAATAAACAGCTTCACTCTTACCTGATGCTCATCATACTGTTTACACACAACAGAAGCTGATGTAGCTGTAAACTGGCACATAAGAATTAAAATGCATTACCACATGTTAGAAATGTTGCTGGAAATGTGCTGCTAAAAAAAAAAAAAAAAAAAAAAAAAAAAAAATAACTAATGTTTAACATACCATATGCTACACTTGAGTAAAACAAATGTGTGCTTAAAGAAGAAAAAACACCTATTTTTCTATTTATTTTCCTCATTAAAGCTATTATACAGTTATGCTAAATGCCATTGTTCTGCTCACTGAGAGGAAGAGAACGAATCTAGAAGTCACAAAATAAAGGCACCCATCATGCCTTTCTATCTTGTGCAGTCTAAATTATTATTCCTGAGTTTTCTCCTTATCAATTTCACCAATATTTATGATTACAGTCTCTTGAAAACATAAAAAAGAATTTAGAGAATAATTTTTGCCTTTTAACTTGGAAACAGTGCAAAATTGAACAATGTAGAAGACAACAATCTCACTCTCTTTCTCTTTCTCTCTCTCTCACTTTCTAACTCTCTGTCACTCAGCAAGCTCAAACATTTAAAGGGATTTTTTACTTCCACTGTCCAAAATATATTACAACTTCTTGTAATTTCTATGTGTTTTCCAAAACGAGAAACATATGGTAAAAGAAAATAATGACAACAACAATAGAAAAATAAAAATCCAGCCAGGGGTCGTTGCTCATGCCTGTAATCCCAGCAATTTGGATTACTGAAGTGGGAGGATAGCTTGAGGCCAGGGTTTGAGACTAGCCTGGTCAACATAGTGAGACGTCATCTCTATAAATAAAAAAAAAAAAAAAAAAAAAGAATAATAAAATACAATAAGCCACGCTTGAGGTGCACATCTGTACTACCAGCTACGTGGGCGGCTGAGATGGGAGGATCCCTTGTGCCAGGAATTTGAGGCTTCAGTGAGCTATGATCATGCCACTGAACTCCAACCTAGGTGACAGAGTGAGACCCCATCTCTAAAAAAAAAAAAAAAAATTAATAAATACAAGATAATTCAAAATCAAAATCCCATTTGCAGCATGAAGCCTGACTTAAAACTTGATGTCTTCAAAAAGTGGATGAAGGATTCCTAGTGCAAAAATGGTGAAAGATGGTTAGAGATCAACTGGAGAACACCTTTTGAAGATATCTGCTTCCCAGTCCACTTTTTTGGCTTATGCTTTAAGAAGAGATGTTAGCAAAAGCCCAAACTACTCACTGAGTTCCTGTGAAGACCAGTTCAGAGAGCAGTCTATCTTCTTCCAAGAGTTCTTCCAAATTCCAAGACTCCAGCATAATTATTTAGAAAAACTACCTACTCTGAATCCTGCCTATTCTTAAGATGTCAAGATGGAACCCTGTCCAGAAGAGTTCCTTTCTCTCTGGGATTTTGGATCCTCTGGTACTGTTTGCTTTTACAGCTTTTTGATGTCTTCAAATCATTTTTTTCCTTTTTGTAAATCATCTGTTTTTTCCCCAATTTTTATTTGTAGGAATGTTAGCCTAGCTAGAGATATTTCACCATACTTGCAACAAAATCCAGATAGAGAATATCAAGATGCAGTATATATAATAAAAACTATAGGATATATCAAGAAGTAAAAGTACAAAAATGTACATAATTAAATTCCCAAAGGAGGAAAAAATAAATAGAAAGATGAAAATAATTTAAGAAATAGTGAAAGAGTATTTTAATTTCTGAAATGCATTTACTAACTGTAGTTTATATCTTATTTACTCCTATTTTTGTGAAACTACCAAAACACTTTTTTCCCCCAAATCATGTAGACCAACAAAGATAGTATAATAGATTCCTAATACTGCTGTAAAAAATATTACAACTTGACTTGGTGGCTTCATACAATATAGATTCATTTTCTTACAGTTCTGGAAGGTAGGAGTGCAACATCAGTTTTGCTGGACTAAAGTCAAGGTGTCAGCAAGATTGTTTCCTTCTGAAGGCTCTAAGTGACAATCCCATCCTTGCTTCCTCCAGCTCCTGGTGGCTGCACTTCTTGTGGCTGCATCACTCCAATTATTGCTTTTGTTGTCACATTGCCTTCTTCCTGCAAGGACCCTTGTAATTATATTAGGGCCAGCCAGATAAATTCATGACAATATCCACATCTCAGGATCTTTAATTTGGTCACATGTGCAAAGTGCTTTTTGTTGTACAAAGTAACACATTCTCTGTTTTGGGGGATTAGGACGTGGACATCTTTTAGAGGGTGAGAATACCATTATTCAGCCTATCACATGTAGCATAATTATAAACCTACATATTTTAAATAATTGTATATATTTGAGATGTACAGCATGATGTTCTGATATACAGATACATGAAATGATTGCTACAGTCAAGAGAAGTAACATATCCATGTCTTCACATAATTATCCTTTTTGTCTTTTGTGTGTTTGGTAAAAGCTTCTAAAATCTACTCTTTTAGCAAATTTCCGGTATACAATAGAGTATGATTAACTGCAGTCATCACGCTGTATATTTGATTTCCAGATTTATCCATACTCTTCAACTGCAGTTTTGTACACTTTGACAACACCTCTCCATTTCCCCCACCTCTCTGCTCCTGGTAATCACAGTTCTACTCTATGTTTCAGTGTATTTGCCTTTTATAGATTCCATATGTACGCAAAGAGAACAATAGACAAAATGAGAAGTCACCTTATGGACTAGGAGAAAATATTTGTAAACCATGGTACTGATAAGAGGCTACTATTCAAAATGTATAAAGAATTCATACAACTCAATAACAAATAAATTAAAAAGTAACCTGATAAAACAATGAGAAAATGACCTAAATAGACGTTTTTTTTTTTTTTTTTTCACACGTCTATACCTTTAAGAAAACGCTGCAACATAGGCTCATAATGTTAATTACCAATCACATCAAAGTAAACACAAGAACTTCTTCAATGGAGTGGTGGGAAATGAAAAGGTGATAACTAATATTAACTCCAGAGACCAAATTTATCAGCAAATACACACACAAAATGGGTGGACCCCATCGTTAGTTAAAACCTCAGTGAACAAGTCTGAACATGCTCAGGGAAATTTGGGGAAATCCTTTGAGGTTCCCATTTGTATATAAATGCAAGACTTTAATAGAAACACACAAAGAACAAAGAGTAAGATAATGATTCAGGTTCTTCAAAATGAAAAAGAGATGAAACAAGTGCATGTTCCCAAAAGGCATAAGCTTACTCTTATAAAAAAGTTAACAGATATAAATTTATTTGAGCAGTCAGTAGCACTAGGTTAAGTGAAATAAGAGGACCAGATGGGAGGGATGAGTGAATCAAACTGATACAAGAAAAGACTTAAGAGCAAAATAGTACATCTCTCTAAATTGAAAGATACAGAAATGGCTAACAGAGAAAAGCAACCACAGTCTATTCCACTCACGCGGAAATGAACCTACTCATGTTATGCCATTAAAATACTTTTTTTTTAAAGAATGGATACAAGTGGGGTTTACACTAAAGTAACACACACAGTTTTCATAAAAAATCAAAAGATAAAAATAAGGTTAATAAGGACATGATGATCAATAAAACCAGAAAAAACTGTAAAAGTTATTACTTAATACTTCAGGTGAAAACTTAGAGTAGATAAATTATTTCATATAAAAGAATAGTTAAAAATGTTTCAAAAATATGACTAGAAATGAGGACGATATAAAATAAAACCTAACAAATCAGAAATCATGATTTTTTGCATTTTGTTTTAAATTGAAAAAATGTGTGTGTGTGTGTGTGTGTGTGTGTGTATGGGGTAAATACGATGTTTCGACACATGTTTACATTTTGGAATAGTCATATCAGGCTAGTTACAGTATTCATTACCTTAACTATTTATCATTTATTTGTGTAGAGAATATTAAAAATTCACTACTTTAGCAATTTTGAAATATAAATTATCTTTAATTAGAGTCACCATGCTGTGCATCAGACCACCTGAACCAATCTCTCCTAACTGAACATTTATACACTTTATACCAACAATTCTCCTTTTCCAATCTGCTTCCTGCAGCCCCCAGCCTCTAGTCAACATCATCCTACTCTCTAATTCTATGAATGTGACTTTCTTAGATTCCATATATGAAGAAGATCACGCAATATTTGTGTCTCCGTGTCTGGTTTATTTCACTTAGCATAATGTCATAATCGTATATGTTTGCATGCGTTATAAATATAATGATTATTTAGTGTCATTTGAATAAAATACATTTTCATTCTATGTCTGTTTCATCCTATGCCACAATTCTAGGCTTGTCTATGAAAAGAAGCTATGTGGCATGAATGTACTAATTCGTGTTACCTTATTCATGGCTGTTCTACCTTTCTCATAAGCTCAAAGAGGATCAATAAATTAGGGGTGCTTAGCAGTGAGCTGAAATAATAATAAATTTAAAATGTATAGTTGCCTTTGGCCTCACCCAACATCCATTGCTGATTCTTGATCCTTTTCTATTACTGGAGACATTTCCCCTGGGCCTTACCATCTGTCCACTCAATAATGCTGCTGAGAACAAGTCACACAGACTTTCCCAAGTCATGTTCCATGGAAATCTCTGCAATCATCATATTCCTGGTTGATGTGCCCTAGGGGTAGGGTACGTGCCATCTAGCCAAATTACTGATAAAATGGAATGATGGAACAGCATATATTCAATGTGTTTTGGGAATACAGACCTGAATTGCCCAATAAAGTAACCGCTACCCACCAGGAGCTATTTAAAATTTGATTAAAACTTAACAACATTAAAATTCAGTTTCTCAGTTGCACTAGTCATGTTTCAAATCCTCAGTAGCCATTTGTGACTAGTAGTCACGCTTTTGGATTTTGGACAGAACATATATGGAATGTTCCATTTACTGGGAACATCACGCACTGGGGTCTATCATGGGGAGGGGGGAGGGGGGAGGAGGGAGGGATTGCATTGGGGAGTTATACATGATATAAATGATGAATTGATGGGTGCTGACGAGTTGATGGGTGCAGCACACCAACATGGCATAAGTATACATATGTAACAAACCTGCACGTTATGCACATGTACCCTAGAACTTAAAGTATAATAAAAAAAAAAAAAAAAAAAAAAAAAAAGAAAAAAAAAAAAAAAAAAGAAATGTCCATTGGACAGTGCTGTTCTAGATTCATAATAGTCACTTTGAAAATGAGATCACATGACCAAATATATTTGGAAAATTCTGTACCTTTGCTATCTTATTGGAGACATATATATACACACAGATTATTTATGTTATATAATGTATGATATACTAATATATATTACACAATATATTATATAATATAGATTACTATATAATATTTTTATTTGTAATATATATAATATTTTAAATTGTAGTTAGGCCAAGCACAGTGGCTCATGTCTGTAATCCCAGCACTTTGGGAGTCCAAGGTGGGCAGATCACTTGATGTCAGGAGTTAGAGACCAGACTGGCCAACATGGTGAAACCCTATCTCGACTGAAAATTCAAAAATTAGTCAGGCATGGTATCATGTGCCTGTAATCCCAGCTACTCGGGAGGCTGAACCAGAAGAATCACTTGAACCCAGGAGGTGGAGGTTGCAGTGAGTGGAGATGCCACCACTGCCCTCCAGTTTGAGTGACAGAGCAAGACTACATCTCAATAATAATAATAATAATGACAATAAACTAAAGTAAAATAAAATAAATAATAAATAAATAAGTTGTAATTGGTTTGCAACCCAGTGTTTTCCCTATTAATTGAATTAGATATCCACTTTCACTTCCTGCCTGAATTCGGGTAAAAACTAGTGCTCCTTTGAATTCACTCTGAGGAAATTTTTATAGAAGATTTAAGAGATGATTCATTTCACTAACACTAGTAAAAGAAACTGACTCAAATCTCATATATGATAAGTTTCTGTAGATAGAGATTTAGCTTGTGAATGCAAATCTAGTAACTTGTTAAAAAAAAAACAAAATCCCAACATATGCTCTATACCACATAAGCAGACTAAAGTAAACTCTGCTTAGTTAAAAAGCTACTTTTAAAATGCAAGATTTTTTTGTTTGTTTTTAATGGGGAAATTCTATAAAATTCCACATATTTTAATTTGTATATATAAGCAAAGACTCAATGACTATTATAGTTACTAAAGTTAGCTGGCATGCATAAATATTAACTCATGACTAAAAGTTATGATTTAGTACTTTAAAAAGTGGTCCATAAGCAAGAGTTCAAAAAGGCACGTGACTTCTAATGTATCTGTGCATAAACAAATACATTGAATTCCCATAATTTGGGTGAATAACAATTTATAGTCAGTGCATTATCATTATTGCCTAGAGCTGGTTGGTGTTTTGCTTTTTGCTTAAATATTAATATTTGATTAACACATTTGTAAGAGTTATCTTAATGCTTACATTGGTGATTATTTATTTATGAAAACTTGCTGATTATTTTGCAACTTTGATTATTAATTTGTTCTGCCTCAATTCTTCCTTATAATTACATTCTTGGGTCATATTAATTTGGCCATCATTTAAAATATAGTTTTTTCAAACACTTACCTAAAGTTATATGACTGGTAAATGATAGAATCAGGATTCAGGCAGTTACACTAAAATATATTATATTTCTAGTTTTATAATATGTCTGTCTCTCTGTTGGACTTTAAACATTAAAATATATCATGTTAAATTAATTTTCTTGAGTAGAAAGTCACATACAACGTTTGCAAATACAAGGGCAAGTGCAAGACCAAAGGGAGCAATGAAAACTTTCTGTCTTGATGGAGAGACAGAAGAGTCAACCCCTTCTTGATGAGGTTAGCATTTCAGGAGACACAGTAAGACAGTTTGTGTGTGCATACTGAATATGTAAAAACCAGTCCTTCTGTGGATAAACAGAGCCTGTCAGAAATCAGAAGATAGTAACTCACAGCTGAAGTTTGCCCTTTCTGGCTGACATAGGAATCACTGTGAATAGCTAACAACTTGAAAATATAAGAAGAAATAAAAAATATACAGAATATTTTAACCTTTTTAACAGAGTGAAAAGTTATCTTTTCAACATTGATGGTGTGAAATTAAGCTATACGGAATATATGGTGTGGAATGAAAACAAGTATAAGACTATATATGAAAGACATATGCATATGAAAGAAAAATCCTGATTGACAAAATACATTATAAAAGACATTTCTTAATTTCTATCACGAGAGGTATATATTTCTTGTGAAACTCTTTCAAGCAGTGAAAAAAAAATATTATGGCTTATTTTTGTTATAGTTAACTGGTATGACTTTTGTCTATATAAAAGTGAGGCATGTGCATTACTAGAATTGGAAAAACATAGAAATGATTTTTTAAAAAATAGAATGCATTGTTTTTAAACCTGCCAAAACCAGAGATCCTCTACATTTTTCTGAATTTGTGTTTACTCCAGTTTATCTAAATAGAAATGGCTTGGTTTTTGTTTTTCACCAATTCACTATTTTCATCAATCACACATTAACTCATGCCTTCATGCGTGTGTTTGTGTATCCATGTTTATATGCACCTATTTTCATATTTCTTGGATCATCACTTCTTACCAAATATTTTTCACTGTGTATATTTAAAGTAATAAGTTGCATTATTTTAGTTGAATGTTAAAGTGATCCCATCAAAAATGTCTATTTGATAGAAATATAATTAAATAAATAATATTAACCACCCACTTTACAATATAATTTTCCTTGAGTTTTGATCTACTCAATCCCAGGACTGCATCCTACCTCGCATTATTAAAAACATTTAACTTCTTACATTGACAACTACTTTTGGAACGACTTGATAGTATGCATGTTTTCAATTACATACATCTTGTCTCTTCATTAATCTGTAAATTCACAAATCTGTGCCTACGTTTCACCAAATTTGAATGCCTGAAACAGATAATCACTGGGCAGTCATTTTTTTTCCCCATAATGAATGTTTACTGAACATCTACAATGTATAACGTACTATAAGGGATACAAAGAGTATATGATGCACGTCTAAATTAAAGATAATTGATGTATGCATTTCAAAAATCTAGTCAGATTTCTTGGACACAGTGTAGCCATATTTATCATTATTTACAATTCGCACTTCAGACACTATAGCCATTGGCTGAATTTATAATAAATGTATTAACCAGAGTATTTAGGACATTATTTTGGAGATACTCACCTTGAAGCTTAAATTGCTATTTTTGACTTTCATATGTGTTAGTTATTTGTTGATATTTTGAATTGGATATTTTTGGCCTTTTTTTCCATGCAGAAAACAGTACTTTGACAATTATAACAAATATTATGCTCTTTGCTTTCTTCTCTCAATTATAGACTTGAGTGGGGTGATTGCACTGTTCAACTTCTGAAATGGTTTCCCCTGATCTTTATTTTCTGATATTTATGTCCTTGTGTTCTTTTTCACTAAGTCCATGCAGGAAGAGTTCAGTCCCTGTCCAAGACCCAACAAGGAACAGAGGCCCTTAGTTTAACAACCTGGAGAAACTGAATGTTATCAAAAACTACATGAGTAAGTTTGGAAGCTGATCCACCCACCACCGAGTCCTAAAATGACCTCAGTGCCAGCCAATACTTTGATTGCACACCCAAGCCAGAGGTCTCAACTAAGTTGTCCCTGAATGCTGGACACGCAGAAATTATGAGGTAATAAATGCCTGTTGCTTTAAGAGTCTGCGTTTTTAGGATAATTTTTTACACTGCAATAGATAACCAATGCAATTATAGTCATGAAGAATGCAAAGTAATATTTCCATGCACAAAGATACTACAATAAGCTAAACAGTAATGAATGTGCTTGTGTACTCCAGGAAACACAGATGTAAACATATGCTGAAATTTCTACTGCAGTGCTATTATTACTAGTTCTAGAAACTCTGATATAATTGTGTTGAATACTAAAAGAAGTCTTATAGATTATCGACCCCAATGTTCAAAACAAGATAGTGCTTTGGTAAAGTCACAGGTCAGATTTTTTCCTATTTATCTTTAAACCTCAGTTTTTCTGGCTTCTAAACAAATTTTGACCATATATATATATGGTCAAATATATATATCATATATGTAATATAATATAAATATATAATATATAATATACTATTGTTCTATCATTTATTTTATATTATAAGTAATTATATGTTATAAACAATTACTATATTATTATTTATATATAATATATATAACTTAGTATAATATATATTATTTATATAATATATAATATATTAACAATATATATATATATATTTTGTGCAAATTCATTTACTTTTAGTGCATCATATTGTTTGGTTCTGTGTCCCCACCCAAATGTCTTCTTAAATTATAATCTCCAGGCATTTAGGGAGGGACCCGGAGAAGGTGATTAGACCATGTGGGCGGTTTCACCCATGCTGTTCTCATGACAGTGAGTTCTCATGAGATCTGACAGTTTAAAACTGTGCTTCTTTCTCCTTCTTTCTTTCTTTCCTGCCACCTTGTGAAGAAAGTGCTTGCTTCTCCCTCATGCTCTGTCTATCTCTCGCCACCATGTAAGACATGCTTTGCTTCCCTTTTGCCTTCTGCCATGATTTTAAGATTTTGAGGCCTCCTAGCCATGAAGAACTGTGAGTCAATTAAACTTATTTTTTTTTAGAAATTACCCACTCTAAGGTAGGTTTTACAGCAGTGTGAAAACAAACTAATATAGTGCCCTGGGTTGAAAAATGTGATGATGTGTAAAGATTTAGTGGGGACTAGCAAATGCAAAATTCGAATTCCTGATGATAGCATTTTCTATCTGGTGCTCCTGTATATATTTTTGGTGGATCTTTAATGACCATTAAGAGTTTTAAAATTATACACACCCCCAAATGTGTAAGGTACTTCTTAAATTGTGGCCCTAGATTATTCAAGACTGAAATCATTAGACATTGTGAAGAATAATATCCTAAAAACTCATTTGTCTGTCTCATTTATTACCATATCTAACAGTCTTGAGTTTCTGAAAGGTTTTGCTTATAAACATTTTGTCTTCTTTTCAATGATTAATTGAAGAACAAGTTTACTATAAACTATCATTTTATTTCCAGCAGCAAGCTCTGACCCAGTAGCTTTGTATCAGTCCCATAATGCCGGCTACGGTTAAGGAGTGTCATTTCAAATCTCATGAACATTTCTTTAATCTCATACATTAAATCTTTCTTAAATCACACAAGTTAAATATAAAAATATAAGCAATCCAAGTATGCAGATCAAGAATGATGTACCGTTCCTTTCAGAGGGGTGCAGAATTCAGTTTTTTGACAATGTTTGACTTCCAGTGCACTATAGGTGTTCAGTCAAGCAGTCATTTCCAAATTAGCTTTCAAAAATAAGCCATAAAATTTAAAATTCAGTTATTTTTATTTATTTTAATATTCCTGTTTGCAATTCATATAGCAAATTCAGGGGTGCTTTGCTCTTTATTACTTTAAAAATAAACCTGTTCAATCTTTACAAATGTTTTCTCTTCAATGTGAAGAATGTAAGATCAAGATAAAAATAATGAATCAAATAATTTCATTTAATGTGAAACACCTGATGTCAAGGCAAAACATAGCTTAATATCTTTTGTGAAAAACTGTTTATAAACAACTTTCTCCAGTGTGACATTTATTATCAGTTTTTGTAAGGTGATTGAAATATAAGCATTTACCTAATTCAAGCTGATGTTTTTCACAAAAGAAATGTAAGGCAACATAAAGAAAATAATTTAGAAGTGTTCAAATTGAGAAAGTGATTAAAGTGTTATGTGGACATTTTAGGTTATGGGGAAGGGGTAAAAACAGAAAATAATTGAGAAAAAATAGGGATAGAATGAGAAAGCAATTAATTCATTGAAGGTAAAACAATATGGGACTTAGAGCTGGAAGCTCTGTTGTCAGAAATCTCAATGTTTAACCAATTCAGAGGTAGAACTGTTCAGGAATATGACAAGGTGAAGGTTATGGCTACAGAACAAGACTAAGGGAATGGAAGTAAAAACATTGGCTTAGAGGCATCGGGAATGTCATGTGGTCTCTCTGGTGAGAAGTCCACATATATGCAGACATTACATAATTTCCAACTGTAACAAAGATGGAAAACCTGAATTGGTACCAAAAGAATGTAGAGCTGCATAAACCTGGAATGCATGAGCTCCAAATGATCTGCTTTTCTAAAAATGAAAATGTCATGTTTGAGAAGGATGAATTTTGAACAAGAAAAATGGTGTTCAACTACCATCTGAAATACTTCTCATAGGAAATAGCACAAAGAAACAATTCTTACTTCAAAAACTGCAAAGAACGTTGTTATTTAGTGGAGAGAGTTACATCCAAGGTAACTTAAGAGGCAAGGAGAAAGTATTCTAGAATGAAGTGAAAGGTAAGGGACAATGAGTTAAGCAGTTTTCCCTGGAGGAGGACATGGGGATGGGATAAGCAAAGGACAGAGGCCATGCTGCTTAATCATTGATCTAAACGTAGCCATAATGAGTGGATGCATATGCAAAGACAGATGCCCAGTGGAATTTGTCTCTGAATGAGTGTAAGGTATGATTGTATGGGATAATGTGTTGGAAATAACTGGATACAAACTCTAAGTGGATCTCAGGTGGAAAAACACTTCTGAATTTAAACAGTTAAAAGCAATAGCTGGTTTCAGAATTTAGATAACATTCTCTGTTGGCAATACAGTCATTAAATTATAGTCATATTATTAATGTCATCAAGCAGTTCATGAATGATGTTTAGGGTGCTACTATTTAGAGCATACAAACTCTCAGTAGACTATCTCATCTCCTTTAATAAAATAAAAACAAGCCAAGTGAACAGCAAAGCCATAATATTTTTTAAACCCATTAGAGAGCTGAGGACAGAGAGATATCTAAAAAAGCTGAATTCCAGAGAGTGACTAGACATTTCTGGGAATAGAATTGCTTTCAATCCTGGCAAAGCAGCTATACAAAAACAGAATCTGCTATTGTAAGAGGTATGGAGAAATCAGCCACATTTTTAACAACTCTTTAATTATCCCTGGGCTGGGCTGATGGCTACAATTTCAAGGGGTTCAAGTAATAGCTCCATACTACACTCACCCATTCTCTACTTCCCATGGACCTTCCACCATGTACAGAAGGTGGTGCAGAGCACAAGACCTGAGAGAGACGGCCCTAGGTGCCAGGGGTCTTTCTGATTGCAAGGCATCAATCAGCAAGGGATGACTGAAGGCAGCAACAGGGAAAAAATGAGTCAGTGGAGCTTATGAGGTATCCCCAACATGCAAGATAACAGTTTTTCAAGGACATAGGGAAGAGGAAGAGAGCTGAGAAAATATCTCCCAGGCACCATGGACAACATTCAAAGCCTACTTTCCAAAGAATAAAGGGGGAGCCAAGCTTTTATCTTTAAGCTGAAAGCTAATTAATTAAATGTCATTTTGTTTGCAGATATAAGGAATGTTTTTACTACATGAATGCCCTTGATTTGTGTATTTATTGCATTGAGATAGAATTATCGTATCTGTTTCATCTTTTTCATTGATAGTAGACTGATAATCATGGCTTCCATGGTAGCCTAATACATAATAATTGTGTTGTGAAATTTTCATATGTACTGTGTAAAGTAATGCATTGCTGAGTCTCTACATAAAATTAGACATATAGTCTAAGCTTCCAAGTTGCATAATTAAGGTCTATATTGTTGATTTTATATGGCTCATTGATCTATCAGTTTTTGAAACTGATATGTAAAAATTTTCCAGTGCAGTTGTTGCTGAATTGTTTTGTTGTGGGTTCTATACTCTGGAATAAAAACTAGAGAAGCAAAGATAATTTTCCTTTCATTGACCGATGTCTTCAAAGTGCCCAAGGAGGGCCTAAAACAAACTAAGACTTTAATAACTGTTTGTAATTAAATAAATACAATTTTATATTATATATTTTAATTCATGAATTCCAAAGTGCATACATTTTCATGATTTTTATATATTTTGATGAATTATTATTTTAATCAATACATAATACAACTCAAGATAAATCCATCACACCTTAGAAATATATTTTTCATTGTGAATTTGTATTAATAATACTGTTATGAACATTATATGTCTTTTGATATAAATAGATACACAACTGGGCATATAATTACTCCATAACAGTCTAGCTTTAGTACTTTCAAATAGCTTTCAAAGTGATTGTGTCAATACACACTCCTAGCTATTTATGACAAAGTTGTTTTGTTTTACATTATTGTCATCATTAGTCTCAATCTTTGTTTTTAATATTTGCTATATTATTATCTGTATATTAGAATTTTAGTGCAGTTTTAATTCAGGTTTCTATGACAATTTATGATGTGAAACATACCTGAGTCTGAGATGAATATTAGCTTTTCCTGGAGAGGATCATAGCTCTTGTATCCTGGAGTAAGTGTATTAGATGAATGCAGTCAAAACTTAAGTTGGGTTCAGGTTTTACTATTATGGTGAACCACCAGCTTCAAAATTCTCTAGCCTTAACTGATGCTGAGGGTACATGCCGGCATGTTGGAGAGTTTTACTTACTCCTCATCCACCATCAGCTACATGGGGGTCTCTCTCATCAGCAACCTAAACAGGGTCTCTCTTTAGGATTCTACCGCTCACATTCCAACTGTAGATGGCATGCTATTTATTGAGTGATGGGGAATATCTAAGATAACCTTTAGTATGATACATGCCTTTGGCACGGTGTCTCTATCATGGTTTTTGTCAGATACACTACCTTCCTCAGTACTCAGAAACCTTTCTGCAATAAGTATTTGTTTGTTGGGGGCAAAATTGTTTTATACAATATCTTTAGTGACTGGAAACTTTTATTCTGAAGAGCAGAGAGTTTGGGTAGAGCTTTGAGTCTTTTCTTCAGAGATAATCCCTGCTCTTCTTCAAGCGTACACCCCAAATGAGGATTTTCTTATTTCTGTATCTTGCCTCCAGTCTCTTTTGTTTGTGCAAGGTAGAGATCTGGGAAAAACCTTCAAGTATATGTGAGCTCTTGTTGGGTCTGAAGCTTTCAGGGCCTTTATTACTATACCACACTCAGCCTTTAACACTGTTAAAAAAATTAGCAGATTCTTCTTATCCTTTGGTAGGTGTAAAAAGAATCATATCCCAAATCTTTTTGAAAATGCCTATGTTCCTCACTCTTCAAACAAAGTGTTTTTCCTGCAATGTCAGCTCTCTGGCGGGTTTCAGTTGTAACTTTATAGATTAACTTGCTTTTTCTTATGATTGGCGTGATAGTGACTCTGTCTAGCTGTCTATATTGTACATTACATAATGGTATTCCAACTGTTCTACTTTATAATTGGAAGCAGACATTTTTTATGTAATTTGAAATTAAAAATTCCCACATGCTTCTGATTTGGATTTATTCATAAATCAGTGAGAACCATCACTCAAAAATCTTGATGGTTCAAAATAAGTCCCAATGTTGGCTTGTTTTTTGAGAATAAACATTTATTAAGCATTTTCACAGACCAGATCTAAGCTAGGAGCATTACACAGAGTGTGTCTTTAATATTATTCATACAAATATTGTTATGTGCATCTTAAAAATCTGTCAAACTAAAAGTTATAATAATTCCTAAAGTTAACCTAAGCATCCTCTTTTTATTTTTTCTAGGATTCAACTTTTATTTTAGATACAGGGAATATATATAATATATATATATTAGGGAATATGTATAATATATATATATTAGGGAATATATATAATATATATATAGGTACAGGGAATATATATATATATGTTACAGGGTTTCTGTGTTTTCTCAAACTTTTGTTTTTTCTAGTAGTTGATTAAATATCATACTGTACATACTGATTTCTAGTTCTTTTTTTTTTTTTTTCTGCTACAAACTAATTTTATTGATTCACCCCTTGGTCCTGGGCCAAGAGTATATCTTCAAGCTCTTACTTCCCCCAGCAGTGCCCCAGACAACCAAACACATGTTGCAGGGGCTCCCAGACTGGCTTACCTCTGACGGGGCCCAGCACCCGGTGGGTGACCTTTTGGGTACTAGAGCCCAGGCCTGGCAGCCCTGCAGGCCGACTGCCATGAAAAGGAAAGCTGGGGGAATTCTTCATCTGTGGAGAATTTTGTTGGCTGCTGCTGCTACCACCAGCACTTGTGCCAGTGCTAAAACTTCGTGCCCGGCTCAAGGTGTTTTCGGAGCAGGAAACAGGCAACCCATTGTGACTTTTGGGTGGAGTTCGAGGGCCCCTCTTCTTGCCGACACCCACATTCAGAGTGCTGCTTAGGCCTCGGCTGTTGCGTACATGTTTCAGCATCCAGGCCCGTAGATTAGTAAGGCTGCTGTGCTCTGACAGTACAATTCGGGGCCATGGATTACATTCCGCCATGTCCAGAGCTGCGATGGCCATAGCTCGTCCCACCTGCTCAAATAGTTCCACAGTGTATCTGTAGGGGAAAGCCGGCGGGGGAGGGGGGCTGGCACGCCCATTGTCATGGCAGGCAGCAGGGATGCTGTTTACTGAGCGTCCAGTGTTGTAGTTGCATTCAAGTGTGTAGCTGTGGATTATCCCTGAGGCTTTGTAGATTGCAACACGGCCGCTTCCCTCTTTAGACTGGCCATCTCTACGGTCTCGGGCATACATATTCTTCTCTGAGAAATTGCAGCCCTGGAAGTCGAAGTGGGCTGAGTTCAAGGAGATGAGCTTTGGATACAGCATGTTTTCCACCTGGGTGCTCTCATCACTAAAGCTGTTTCCGTACATGAAGCAGCCCCTTTTGGAAGCATGTCCATGCAGGTCCACATAGTAAGCAACGCCACTCTCTTTGGGGGGGATGGTGTCAGGGGCTAGCTCTTCAAGCGCTGCAGACTGTTGTGGCATAATCCACACACTGTTGAGCTTCTGTTCTGCTGGCTCTGTTTGTTTCCAGGCTTCAGCGTTATCTCACTTAGTAGGGATGCGCAAGATCAGGGACCTGTTTAATGAAGCACTCTGATTGCCCCTTGGCAGAGGGGATGCACTGCACTAGGGGAAATCCCATTCAATCAGACTGCCTGGATTCCTAAGAGCCAGCAGGGGGAAAGATTAAGTCCACTGCTCCATAGAGACTGTGGCCACCCCTTCTCCCAGGGGTTCTGTCCCAGGGAGATCAGAGTTCTGCCCATAAACCCCTGGTTGGAGCTGCTAAAATTCCCACAGGAAGGTCCTGCCTGGTGAGGAGGAATAGGTCAGTGCCTGATCTAAAGAGTCAGCCTGGGCTGGGCGCGATGACTCATGCTTGTAATCCCAGCACTTTTGGAGACTGAGGTGGGTAGATCACTTGAAGACAGGAGTTCAAGACCAGCCTGACCAACATGGTGAAACCCTTTCTCTACTAAAAATACAAAAAAATTAGCCATATGTGGTGGTGGGCGACTGTAATCCCAGCTACTTAGAGGGTGAGGCAGGAGAATCAGTCGAACCCAGGAGCAAGAGGTTGCAGTCAGCCGAGTTACACCATTGCAATCCAGCCTAGGCAACAAGACCAAAACTCTGTCTAATCATCATCATCAGCAGCAGCAGCAGCAGCAGCAGCCTGGCCATCATCTGCCACAGCCACTGTGCTGTGCTGTGAGTAATTCCTCCTAAGTCCAAACCAGCACCAGCAGGAGAAAAACAGAGAACTGGACCTGCACTGATGGCTGCTGCCTCTACTCCCAGGAACTCAGTCATCTTAGGCAACAGGCAGCAGCAGTGATGATGGCCACCCCTCTCCCCAGGTACCCGGTAGTCTTAGGCAATCTCCAGCCAAGTGGCTGCTGAGAATCTGCACAGCACTGTACTTTGGACTCAAGGCCCTGGTGGCATGGGCTCATGAGGGGGGATCTCCTGATCTGCGGGTTGCACAGATCCATGGAAAAAGCATGGTTTCTTGGGTGGGGTAGCACAACCACCCATTGCCTCCCCTGGATGAGGGTGGGATCTAAGCACTATTAATTGTGGATTTATTGAATGCCTCATTCACTTTTATGATATCACACACAATATTATTTTTGAATTAACAATGTATAATAACAACATTAATTATGGAGTGGCTTATGTCTAAGGATGTGTTTTACTGTAGTTTTCTCAGCCAGAATAAATTGTTTTCATGTAAAGTTAGAGTGACCTTGCGAAGTCTTAGCAACACCTCTCTACAAACAGTGAGCATATTGTACTGTAGTATGTGATACATGCAAGTATCTGTTTGTATGGACTATGCTAATCAATTATTCTGGGTTAGAACATGTTTTCTCTAGGCAATATTTGCTTCTATTTTTCCCATGGCCACACGTATTTTTCTGGGTTGAAGATTTTAAGTAGAATTTCCTAATGATCCACCAACACATTTTTGTTTTCCATTACTACAAGTTTATGCTCCTCTTGTGCAGAGGTGAAGTTCACCCAGAGAACTTAAACCTGGTTCTATGCAATCATCATTCCATTTTGGATCGCTATGTCATTGAATCAAAAAGGAAAGGAAATGTTGATTGTACTTTGTGAGATGCTTAAGTCTCATTATCAAGAAGTCAGATATTAGAGTTCTCCAGAGAAGCAGAACTAATTCCATGACCCTCCATATCTGTGGATTCTGCCTGAATGGATTCAACTAAAAATGTATACTTTTAAAATAGTGTCTGTATTGCACATGCAGTTTTTGTCATTATTCCCTAAACAATATGGTATAACAACCATTCACATGAAATTTACATTGTACTAGATAACATAAGTAATTTAGAAATGATTTAAAGTATACATCAGGATGTGCATATGTTGTCTGCAAATAATGCACCATTTTATATCAAAGACTTGAGCATCTGTGGATTTTGGTGGCTGTGGGAGGTCCTGAAATTCATTCCCATTAATATCAAGGAACAACTGTATTCATCTGAGAAGGCTTATTATAGACTCACACCTCCTATGGATGTAAAAGCCAAGAAGTCCCACAATCTGCCATCTGCAACCTAGAGAACCAAGAAAGCTGGAGGTGTACTTCAGAGTCCAAAGAGAATCAGAGAAGCAATGATCTAAGTCTGATCTGAGTCCATATGCCTGAGAACCAGGAGAGATGGTATCCAAGAAAAGAGGAAGAAGGATGTCCCAACTCAAGCAGAGAGAGAAAAATTAACTTTATTCAGCTTTTGTTCTATTCAGATTATCAATGAATTAAATGATGCCTGCCCACATTGGTGAAGGCAGATATTTTTTACTCACCCTACCACTTCAAATGTAAATCTCTTCCAGAAGCTCTCTCATAGACACATTCAGAAATGTTCTGCCAGCTAGCTGGACATCTCTTAGCCAAATCAGTGTGACAAAATTAACCATCATAACTAGGTAGAGAGGAGTGTGTTTGGAGCACATGGGATTCTCCAGTTAATTGTTCAATTCTTTCATAACTTTTAGTCAGAGAAAAAGCAAAAACCCTGATAGCTCAGATTAGTAGGTAATAAAATTTCAGGTGCTGAAATGCCATCTAAGGGAAAAGGCAACACAGAATATGTGGAATAAGAATATTATAGTACAAATATCAACAACAGCCCTGTGAACTGAAATGACTTTAGTAACTGAATATATTCTCCCTTTCTTTCAAATGCATCTATATTTATAGCTATAGCTATATTCCCCTATGACTTTCCCTTAATGCAGTACCTATGAATATTTTCTTTTTTGTCATATTATGAATATAGATATTGCTATTACTTTCCCTTAATACTTTATATATGGTGAATTTCTTATAGTTGACTATTAATAGTTTTCGGTTACAGAAAACCAAGGAGGAATTTTGGCCAAATAAGCAGTGAATGGTTATAACTCTGAGATAGACACTATAACTGATGGTGCATGGGTTATCCCTTTTGGCTTCATCTCATAGTAAAGGTGGACATTTATTATGCACAGAAAGCAATGAATAGAATTTGAGTAAAGTGATATAGTGTGATGAATATGTGGATTGACATTAACAACCTTGTATTTATATGGTTGAAAAACTAAGTATTCCATTTCTTAGACACCCTTAAAGCTAAAGTTCTGAATTAAAATTTGGTATTATATTTTTAAATAAGGCAGATCCATATTTCTGGAATATTACGGGTAGTTAAAGTGGCTCTGACAGAAATTAGTATTGGCAGAAATTGGACTCAATGACTTAACGTCTAATTACCAGCCTCATGCACCAAGAAAATGATGGCTGTGGAAGCACTGTTACAAGAGACAAAGACTTCTAACTGAACTCTGGGTGACAGAAGTAGCATCCTGGTTTCTTCATGCTAGCTGCAGTCTTGTGAAATTAAAACCAAAACTTAGTGGTACCTACATTAACTTCACTAGCCCAGCCAATAATTGTGTAATAGGCTACCTGGTCTTTTTGTCTTGCACGGAATCCTAATCGATTTTGTTTAATATTGCACTTCTCTAGTTATATCACACACACACACACACACATACTCACATGCACACACATGCACACACATACCACACGCCGTGTTCAGAACTTCTTTGGAATTCATACGTAAAAGTTTAACATATGTCTTGCATATATTTTTGAGCATGCTGATAGTAATATAATATTCCCTGTAGACGTAAAGAAAGGCTACTTATGCTGTAATTAAAAATAATCATAATATCCAGCTCTAGCTACAATGTAGTAGCAGGGACAAGATTTACTGTTCTGTATGAAACAACTAAAACTCTGGTCAAAATACATAAAACAATGGGTCTCAGGACATGAGACATCAGGCAATGAAGAATAATGATTGCTATGAAATGGGAAGCAACAAAATGAATCCTACTGTTTCCCTAGTTTACTGCCTGAAGATATATTCAGCCTTTGGCTCAGGGGACAGGCAGCAGGAATCCAAGTGGAGCCAGAAAGTATCCCTTAGTTAAGGAGACAGAGACAGACATTTGTGCAGAATAAAGTGACCAAAATTTCCAGGAAAGACTATGAAATAGGCTACTTCCCAAGAGAACCCCAAAGAGCTTTAAAGTGTACCTTTAAGTATTCATTTGAATGTTGATTAGTGCATGGCATGAAAGGAAACTATCCAAAGACATGGAAAGAATTACAGAGATAATTAAGGGAAATAATCTATGGAGCTTACAAAGTGCCAAAGACATTGCCTGTTATTGCTCACCGGACTGGGAGCTGTAGTCATTCATGAGGGAGCAAGTACAGTACTCAGACTATCTTGCCTCCATCATTAGGAAAAATTAACTCTAGACAATGCTCTTTGGCTTCTGCGTAGAACAATATTAAAAGCAAATTGGAAAGAAGCAAACAATTTTTAAGATTTAAAGACATCGAAGAATAAATCAAGAATATCAACAGCAATAAAAAATTATCTGCTACCCAATAAAATAAAATTCAATGTCTTGTATCTAATTATCATGTATGATTTGACATCAGAAGGTAACATTCACAGTGTCTGATGTACTCATATACAAGGAAGACAAGAAAATTGTTGGGGATGGAGAATGTTCTTTATGGTAATAGTAGTTTCCTGAGTGTATACATATATCAAGACTTATCAAATAGTACACTTCTGATACATACAGTTGTGTTAATTATATAACAATAAAGGAAATGGATGGAGTTGGAGGCCATTATTCTTAGCAAACTAACATAGGAACAGAAAACCAAATGCTGCATGTTCTTATATAAGTGGGAGGTAAATGATGAGAACACATGAATATATAGAGAGGAAGAACACACACTGGGCCCTTTTGGATAGTGGAGGGTGGGAGGAGGGAGAGGATCCGGAATAAAAACTGAGTACTAGGCTTAACACCTGGATGATGAAATAATCTGTACAACAAACCCCATGACTCAAGTTTACCTATGTAACAAACTTGCATTTGTATCCCTGAACTTATAGATTTAAAAAAAGAAACTTGAGAGTGTTTACCTCACCCCAACACAACTGAGATTTAGAGCAAAAGTATACATTTCTGCTCTATTCCTTGGTATAAAAGTGGTTCTGAAAAGTTATTTGAAATAAATTTATAGAACACTTTATTTCTAAAAAAAAAAAAAAGAAGAAGAAGCCTTATATTTTTAAATCTTAAAACTTTAGTTTTTTAAAACAACAAAAATTATGTCTTGAATGAACTATAGATCTACTACTTGTCTCTAGAAAGAAAAGTGATGCAGCTGTCCATGCCATTATGCCTGAAAATGTTTACAACAGTTGTCCTTAAAGCAGGGGTTGGTTACCAGCATGGGTCATGAAGCACTGAAACATTCCATCCAACTGAAACTTTGTGATATGTAGAATCGCATTACCAGAGTAAATACTGTGCCACATAAGACATTTTTGTCATATTTCATTGGCTGAAACAAGTCATATGCTAGAACTATCTTTAATAGGAAAAGGAAATGAGTAATTGTGAGGATCACTAGTAGCTACTAGAGACCATTAAAAGCCTAATTCACTCTCTAGTTGGTAATAAAATGCACTCAAACTCTCTCAGAAGTGATTCAAGAATTCACATAGTTACGTCATCAAGATCTAAGTCCAATCCTTTGGGGTGATGCATTGTAATCATCATGTTGGAAAATGAAGTATTTTTATATTCTATCTACATCATAGATTTATCTACATTATAGATTAAGCCAATTGTACAATGTGGCTTCTTTGTAATCCTGATGTTTAGAACTGAAATGGAAAGTTATCTACCCACTGATACATCCCGTTTACCATAGAAACTTGCACAGTATAATTCCAGACATATCAGTCCTTGGTTCATAGAAGTACTGTAATCCTGTTACATACAGAATATTCTTTATTTGTGTGGTGTGAAGTCTACAGTTAAGGCCTACAATTTACATGCTGTCATGACAGTAGAAGCTGGGAGGTTTTCAAATGACCTATTTGCAACTCCTCTCTTCGACTCTACTCCAGTGAATAAGATCCGCTGACCAAGAACACTCCAGATACAGGGACTATTACAATATAGTAAAAGCTTCAGTTGCCTGCAGGCCCACACAGTTATTCAGACAAGCCAATCACATCCTCCTGTGAGAACCAGGGGTAACTTCAACCTCTTGTCACTACAAAAGCTCTTCTCAAAGACCGTGCTTGTTCACTCTGTTTCTGAGTGAAAGACTCCTGTGACTTATATAATATGGTGGTCTCTTCCTCTACGATGTGAGTGTGTGTGATTGACCAACTCCTGTTTATCTCTTGTGCCCAGTGTTGGGCTTCATGTGTTTGGTCACTCCCATAACCTTAGTGGACAATCAAAACAATTAGTTTCCAATGATTGTCCTTTAAAGAAGTTTCTGCCCATTTTTCTCTATGATCTTCAGTTGCTTAATCTCTACATGCCTGTTGGAATGCCTGATACCTTTCCATGATATTTTGCCCACTTCTGAGGTAGGCCCCAAGTATTCACTGAGTTTGAAAACTCAGTCATTCTTTGTCATCAATGGTTTCAAACCAGCTATTATTGTCTTGAACCTCTATTTCTCTTGACAAACTTATCAAAAACCAAGTGACACATACTATCAAAATTTTCTTTTTTCACCTCTTTTCCAAACTTAAAAGTTAATTAGGTATCTAATATGTCTTCCAAGTGATTGTAGGCAGCACTTTTATCAAGTGTTTCAGCACTAAGATCTGAGTTATTTTATTATATACTCAATCAATATGTTGCTTGAATTACCTATCATTTTTAATACTCTTCTATTAAGATATTACCCTGTTTCTATCTGTATTATTTCCATGTGAATATGATATCTGCTAAACTATAACTTGTATCATCAACCTTCCCAATGGTATTTACCCTTTTGCTTTTTTCTTAAATGTTAATAGCTGTAGAGTCAGAAAATAGGTGTCTCAGTCAGTTTGGGATGCTATAACAAAATACCATAGACTGGATGGTTATAAACAACAGAAATTTATATACCACATTCTAGAGGCTAAAAGCCTAAGATCAGAGTGTCAGCCTGATCAATTTCTGGTGGGGTCCTTCTTCCAGGTTGAAGACTGCGAACTTACTCTCTCTCTCTCTCTCTATATATATATGGCAAAATAAAGAGCTGGGGGTCTTTTTAATAAGAGATTTTCAAAATTGCATTTATAAGGGCTCCACTTTTGTGACCTAAATATCTCCCAAACACTCCCCTAATAACATCACATTGGGGTTAGGATTTGAGCATATGAATTTGGTAAAGGGTGAGCATAAATAGTCCCAAACAGTGGATGAATACTATATAGATTGAACCTGCTCAGTAGCGGAATGAGGACTTACTTTTCTGGTTGACTACACTCTGAGCCAAAGATTAGATATATTATCTTATTTCCACTAGAGAAATATATATTTTTAATTTTGTTAAACATGGGTATGTTCTCTTCTCAGCCCCTTTTTACTCATGAGCTATATATTGTATGTAAATGTCTGTAATATATATTATATGTATATATGTATATAAAATGATATCTATTATAATATAATGGATATATAATTAATATGATATACATATATTTACTGATTCTAACAATAATGTTTCTGTCACACCTAATCTTAATTCTTGTGTGTGTGTGTGTGTGTGTGTTTTTTTTTCTCCTTTGGGATTCTCTATGTTATGCAGTAGAACTATGGAAAATACAGCTGCAAAGACTATAAGACAGAAATCATTTTAAGTAAACTTCTACATAGAACAAGAATAATGGCAAAAGTCATCAAGCTTCAATAATCTCATGCACTTCACTACTGTACTTTAAAATATTTTTCTGTTTCATTTAGAGCTGATGATGGTTATACTGCCCAATATGTTGAATGTGATTTTGTAAAAGCACCAAAAAAAAGGTAGAGCCATGGATTTAGAATAATGTGTTCTGTTTACATCAATCTTTTATAATGTTATCAACCAATTCTTAAATTGTAAGAAAATAAACTTTATTTTTGGGATTTTATAGATTTTTTACACCCATACTTAAATGAAATGTGGTTTAAATTACAAATTAGAATCTCTAAATTACACTCATTGTTTCATTGAAACAGGGCTCCACATACAATGTACCAGATCAAAGTGATATAACATTAAAGACTATTGTTAGACATTTTCCATAAGATCAAAGAAGGGATGATTTCAAATTCTGATAAAGTTTTCTCATCCCCTTAGGAGATCATCTGTCAAGTTTTAGGTTAGAAGAAGAAGACAATTAATACTGAGTAATACTGGTCTTGATTTGGTAGGAGATTACCAAGTCATAAGCCACCAAAATCAAATTGTACAAGAAAAGATAAAATTGCAAGTTGATATTACAAATTTGGGAATATTAAAAAAAAATCTCTGGCTGGGCTCAGTAGCTAATGCCTGTAATCCCAGCACTTTGGGAGGCTGAGGCAGGCGGATCATGAGGTCAGGAGATTGAGACCATCCTGGCTAACACAGTGAAACCCAGTCTCTACCAAAAATACAAAAACAAAATTAGCCGGGCGTGGTGGTGGGCGCCTGCAGTGAGCGGAGATCACACCACTGCACTCCAGCCTGGGCGACAGAGTGACACTCTGTCTCAAAAAAAAGAAAAAAAGAAAAGAAAACTCCACCTGAATTGATAGATTACAACTTGCATTATGATGAAAACAATGGCATGATTAGATAATTATATTAATGGCTGTATTTGTATGTTCAATATTCTTTTTTTTTTTCCTTATGCTGAGTTACATTATTTTAAAACCTACTGACTGTTAATGTGGAATTTTAAACAAAATAATATTTAAAATAATTTTATAAACATAGAATATATAAATTTTTGAAGAATTGTGCAATAAATGTAAGGAATTATAAGTTTAAAAAATAACCAATTGAATAAGTAAGTTCTAGAATCCGTAATTATATATTTTTTAATGATCAAATATTTAAATTGCTACATTGATACATACAGCTTTTTTCAAAGATTTTTTGTATTCTGGAAACTAAGAATCATGAGAAAATTACTTTTAGCTTAAAAGAAAAAAATAGCGATATTATTTCCCAAGTCACTTGCTCCTTGTTCTGGCCATTTGAGGAATACTAGGTAATACGTATTACTGATTTTCCAGTTACAATATCATGGATTTTGACTAATATGAAATATAACTTAGCAGAAAAGTAAGAGGAGATGAACTTCAAACATTTGGATAATTTTGACATTTTGTAATTAGTTAGCAAAATAGACTATTTCATTTATTTCTAAAATTATTGGCAAGGTCAGAAGTAATTGTACCATAATTACCAGCTGTAAAGATTCATCTCATGTCCTTTTGGAGCTGCTGCTTCAAAATATCATCCCATAAATCACACTGGGCTCTGGCTACTTAAATTTATCTTTGTATTTGGGTTTTGATTTCTCAGGCCATTCATAAGCACTGAAAAAGAAGTTAAATTGTATGTTTAAGAAAAAAAACAATTTTATTGAAATGTCACATGCATGCAGAAATATGAACATAGCATAAAGTGTACAGTGGTGTGTACAGCAATTTATTCCTTCTACTGTTAATGCTTTGTGGTTTTCCATTTTAGGCTGTTATAAATAGTGTTGTTATGAACATTCTTGAACATGTCATTTGATGAATATAAATACACTTTTCAGGCAGAAATATATCTAGAATCAGTGAACATATATACACATCTTAGAAATACATCTAATAGGTAATTACTGAGTCATAAAATATCAGTATATTCAACTTTAGTTAATACTATCAAAGAATTTTATAAATAGTGTAAAAGTAATTTGCACACACAAAAGTAGTGAAAAATGGCCTACTGGCTCAACATTCTCATCACTATTTGGTTGCCATTTTTTTTGCATTTTTATATGAATGTAGTATATTAATTTTTGATTTCCTGATAATTAATACAATTGGAAATATAAACACACACAGACACTCCTCTTTGATATCCTCAGTTTTGATAGTTTTTTTTTTTTTCTATTTGATTGCCTGCTTTATTGATTAAAGTTCAGTTCTCCATATATTCTGTATTGGAGAAATATGTTAAGTTTAGTATTTCAACTATCTGTTTCAACTTTGTGGCTTTCATTTTTGTTATTTTAAGGGGTATCTTTTGATAATTGAAAGATACTAATTTTTTATAAAGTGCTTAACTTTCGTGTGATCTAATTAATAATATTTTTTCTTTATACTAAACGCTATTTTGTGCCTTTTTATAAAAACATCTACAGGTTTATAAAAATAGTTTTGTATGTTTCCTTCTAAAAAGTATATAATCTACCTAAAATAAATATATGCATGTTTCTTTCTCAAGGGAGTCAGGATTTATATTTTCTTTTCTTTTCTTTTTTTTTTTTTTTTTTTTTTTTGAGACGGAGTCTGGCTCTGTCACCCAGACTGGAGTGCAGTGGCGCGATCTCGGCTCACTGCAAGCTCTGCCTCCCAGGTTCACACCATTCTCCTGCCTCAGCTTCCCAAGTAGCTGGGACTACAGGCGTCGGCCACCACGCCCGCCTAATTTTTTGACTTTTAGTAAGGACGGGGTTTCACCGTATTAGCCAGGATGGTCTCGATCTCCTAACCTCATGATCCTCCCGACTCCACCTCCCAAAGTGTTGGGATTACAGGCGTGAGCCACCGCGCCCGGTCAGAATACGTATTTTCTAGGTGCACATAAAGTTAGGCGATTACAATTTGTTTTAAAGACACTAGTTTTCAATGTATTGTTCAAATATTTATAAATCAAGTCATCTAATATGTGAGAGTCTGCTTTCTGGATGCTGAGTTTGGTTCCACTGGTTTACATGTCTATCCTTGTGCCAATATTATATGAAAATTACTCTATTTCTTTGATAGTCTTGTTAATGTACATACTCCACTTCTGTTTTATCTTTTTAAAAATCTATTTAAAAATCTTTACTATTTTAATTTTTGTATCAATTATAATAATCTTACACATTAATACACACCTATAAGACAGCCTAACAAAACTCTGCTGGAAATTTGTTTGGAAAGTCGTTGATAAAATTGGAAAAAAACTGATGGCTTCCAAATGTTAAGCATTCAAATTGAGTATCCACTTATTTATATCTTCTTTAACAAGTCCAAATAATATTTTGTAGTTTTTAAAATAGAGTATTTGCACATCCTTTTTGTTTGTTTTTATCTCAGTTTTTTTGCTGAATTTTGATGATGTTAAAATCAGAATCAATTTATAATTATCTTATAATTATTTGATTTTATGCAGATACAGACAAGTTTGATTACTGACATTGTATCCACTGACTTTGCTAAATTCACATATTATTAAGGGAGCACCTGCATTTTTTTTAATTTTCTAAATATCCTAATCATGTCTGCATCCAAGAACCCTGTATCTGGGAAAACTATACTTCAAATATGAGGGAGATATTAGGACCTTCCTATATAAACAAAAGCTAAGGAAGTTCATTACCACTAGACCTGCCCTGCAAGAAATGCTGAAGGAAGTCATTGCAAACATGGGGGAAGGTGCAACAACATGGGCCAGTACGCTCCATTCACTTCGATGAGCAGAAGCAGCCATCAGTGATTAGAGCACACATCCCTGATATTTGCGGGACAGGATGCTTTTTGTTTAACTAGGCCCCTCCAGGCTGTGTTTAAGCTGCTCCTGGAACATATACAAGGCTGCCTGCCAAGGGAAGGAGGGATAGGAGGTTGGGAGCTGAGGGGTGGGAGATGGGCAGCTGCTACTGTGCTAAGAAATAAAATTTACCAAAAGTAGCTTCAATATATCATCCAAAGTTTCCCTGGGAGTTGTAAACTTTCAATAGACTCCACAGTTCCAAAAATCGTTACATAAAATAGATTCTTCCAATGTAGTTGTTGTCTAGGTGGGGATACCTGGTGTTTCCTACTTCACTATCTTCCTCCACGTAATCTTATATGTAGGAAATCCTAAGATTACATATACACACAAAAGAAAAACAACCTGTTAATAGAAATAAATACCTTAAAAAATAGCAGGATGCAAATCATGCAAAATTCAGTTTCCTCTCTATACTGTAACAATGAATAATCTGAAAAAGAAATTAAAAATTCATTTTACAACAGCATCAAAATTAATACAATATTTATAAATTAACTTAATTGAGGGAAGAGGATAGCAAGTTCAAGACCAGCCTGGGAAACATAGAGGGACCCCATTTCTCAAAATTAATTAAAATAAAAAACTTAACTGGTCATGGTTGTATGTGTCTATAGTTCTAGCTACTTCAAATACTTAGGTGGGAGAATTCCTTGAGCTTAGGAGCTACAAATCACAGTGAGTTATGATCATGTCACCGCACTGCACTCTAGCCTAGGCAGCAGAGAGAGACCCTGCTCCTTAAAAAATAAATTGATTAATTAAAAAATAAATTGATTAATTAATTAAAATAAAATGAAATAAAAGTTTCAAAATAAACCTTGGTATTTATAGTCAAATGATTTTTGACAAAGGTGCCAAGACTTTGGCAGTCTTTTGATTTGCATTTCCCTAATGACTAATGATACTGGGTACATTTTATGTAATTATTAATCATCTATCTATCTTACTTAGATGAATATAAAGCTGATATGACCATATCTTTTATATAACTCTTGAGCTGAGGATTGTTTTACATATAAAAATGTTTGCAGAAGTTGCAAAAGCAGTATATGCAACAGAGGTTGTAGGTGGTCAAAACTATTCATTATGTGGCACTTTCCAATAAAATTTGTTGGCCTATGAATGAGATAAGCAAGAGTAATAGCAAAAGCAGACAATAATAAACATATTTATGTTTAATATGTTTAATACATTAATGGGATACCTTCAAACTAAAAAGTCTACACACTTAATACAAAAACCTTTGTCTGATTATCCTAACAACCAAATCAAATTACCATATGTTGCACCTTAACACCAAAATGTCTAATTACTTTATACAAAGATCTATGGTTACTTATCCAACCCAACAGCATAGGTCTAAAGCCCCTATACAAAAACCTATTTTGTTAGAAATACTATGCTAACCAACCTAAATTGATCAAGATCTAAATAAAATTTCTAAGGCTTAGAGTTGAATCCAAATCACATGATTGCAAAGCAGAAGCAAAAGTGGAATTTAGGCTCGTGACATTTAATGAGTATACCTGTTGGTGGTAAAGAAACTTTCCCTCCCCAGGTTGCTGCTAGCCAAAGATCTTTCATATAATTTATGAAGAATGTAATTTATTTTAAAATGGACTGGACAAGCTATAGAGATTTTTACATGTCTGGTGGGGCCCTTTTATGTTTGTTTTTTGTATTTTTACTTATGGCTAAATTAAAGGCTTGTGAGATTCATAACGTGATGATGTTTAAAATCAAACTTCCACAAGGGCTCATAAGGTCAATTCCTTTCTTGATAAGTTTTCAACTGATCTAAGTGGCTAGAAAGTCTTGGCTTGATTGCATGACTAAAAGGACATAAAAAGTGTGTTATGAGATTCTGCGTTGGTCTCCTCCAAAACCTAAAATTCTAAGTATAAATCTTGAGGGATTAATTTAGAAATAGAGGGCCGACCATGTGTTAATAAATACCCTGGGAAGCTTATCAGGAGAAGTTTTAAGGACCCTCAATGCTTTCCTGCATGCCTATCTTTCAGCACCATATTCTTTGCCTTTAAGTAAAAGCCCGTATGTTTTGTGGAGTCTGATATGTCCTTCTGAATATCCAAATGTAGGAATATTTATATAATTTCAGTTCTATTTCCAGTATTTTCAAAAAATGATGAGACCACAGTTCAGTATCTAAAATGAGAAAATAAAGCTGAATTTATAACTTACTCTAGTAAGTTACATGCTTACTCTGTAGAGTTAGATACATGCAGCTCAATCACAGTATTCCACTCAGAGAAGACTGCTGATTTTAATAGGTTTTTGGTAAGCATGAAGATCAGGGAATGGTAAACTTTCGTAAGTAAAAATGGGTAGACATCATTTACAGAAGTATAGATGAATGGCATTAAAAGGTGTGTTTATTGGAGGGAATTCTCCACTGGTTGGCTTTCAGAAGTGGGAGGATGCCATTGATTGGTGTGCACTGAGGTGATTTACCTTTGAAGAACTGAAGGAGTTTAATGTCCATCTTGTCTGCTGTTCTATGTCTCTCATCTCTCTCTCTCTCTCTCTCTCTCTGGCTCTTTCTCTCTCTCTCTTTCTCTCCCTCTCCCTCCTTCCCACTTCCCCAACTCTCAAATATAGTTTGGAAGTTTGTCCTCTGCAAATCTCATGCTGAAATGTAACCCCCAGTGTTGGAGGTTGGGTCTGGAAGGAGGCATTTGGTTCGTGAAGGCAGATTCTTTATGAATGGCTTACTGCTGTCTTCACAGTAGTGAGTGAGTTCGCACCAGATCTGGTTGGCTAAAGTGTGTGGCACCTCCTTCTCTTCTATTCCGACTTTCACATGCTGGCTCCCTTTTTGCCTTCTGCTATGTTTGTAAGCTTCCTTAGTCCCTCACCAGAAGAAGATGCCAGCGCTACATTTCCTGTACACCATGAGGAACCACGAGCCAATTAAGCTTCCTTTCTCTATGAAATACCCAACCTCAGGCATTCCTTTATAGTAATGCAAATGACCTAATGCTCTCTGTGTGTGTGTGTGTGTGTGTGTGTGTGTGTGTGTGTGTGTGTGTGTGTGTGTGTGTATTGCCAAGGTACTCTTCACTGGTCAGTCATTACAAAAGGGAAAAATGATCTAGGGCAAATATGCTAATCCTGTTGTTTATATAGTTTTCATGCTAATCCTGTTTACATAGATTTCATGTTTGTGCAACACTAGAATGATACATGTATGGCGGTAAAAATATTCTGTAATTTATTTTCAATTCGTTTGTATGTCACATATCTTTTCTAGTTACTCTCTTTTTACTGTTTCAGGAAGTATTAACACTAGTACCAATTTATAACCATAGTAATTTAAATTGTCATTATAAAGAATATAAAGATATGAAAAATATAAAAGATATTGATAAGAAATAACATGGCTTACATCAATAAAATAAAATAAAAAACAGCATTAGGAAACCAGAGACGTACTTCTTAACTGCCACTATCAGGTTCAGGTAACATCTTGAGACTTTTCCATGTTTATATATTGACATTAGGATTATACAATTTTTCAGTTCCATGTATACTTTTATATGCTTTAATCTTAAAATTAGTAAGGTGAAGAAGCAGTCAGAATCTGGACCTAAAATGTGCCTATGATTATAAACATAAAGGGTTAGTATTACAAATTATAAGGAAGGAAGGGAGGGGAAATAAAGAAAGAGGAAAGAAGACAAAATGAAACAAAGGTGATTTATTATTTATTTGCCCAGATGATACAGAGAAAAAAAAAGAAAAGAAAAGGAAATACATAAAAGTGAGCTATGATGGATTATTCAAAGATTATCTCCTTTTATGTTATTAAAAATATCTCCAACCAGCCAACTCTCTAGACTTAGCTGCTTAAAGTAAGCCCCAGAATCAACTCAGTGCTGAATTTAATACACTGATCAAATCTGCCACATAGAAAAAATAAGAACAACCTCATCTAACTTATACTGCTTGCTATGTTAAAATATGATCATATTGATCATAAAGGAATAATTTTTATTTCATTTCACAGTAAATGTTATATGGGAAATAATCCTCAACAATCCTGTAACAAAGGGCTTTCTTCCCTTCTACGTACTTCCCCTGATATGCTCCTTGAACTATTGTGTTGGGATTTTCATTTAAAGAAAATGTGTCTTTGAATTTTGAACAGACTATTATAATAACTATAAACTTAACAGAGCAAATGAGTTTTGAAAATGTTCATATTCTGTTTATTGTATGCCATCACTCTAAAATGTTCATTAAGTGGGTTAAAATTAAAGTGAAAATGTTCATCCAGTAAACTGATACACTCTAGAAACTGATGTGTGTGTGTGTGTGAGTGTGTGTGTGTGTGTATGCAGTCTATATTGTAGCCACTGGGACAATTAGATTAAAAGATTTTGAGGTATAAAAAGTGCTAATTTTCCCTCTTTAGAACTGCAGTTGAATATCTTTTAAAAACATTTTTGAAAGCCAAAAGAATTTAAAGATAAAACTATAAATGAACAAGAAATTAAACCTGCATATTTAATATTGCTTCAAGATAACATAACCATCAAAAATGTTATTTAGGCATTAGTTTTGGAAGGAATGAAAAAGTTTTTTTTAATAATAAACTTTTTCATCTGATAGTAATAAAATGATCAGTAGAGTTAAAATATGATGACATGCTTGATATCTGAAGATAAATTGATGTCTCATAGTCTACCATACTTATGTACGGGGCAACACAGGAACTCAAATACTCTATCATAACAAAATCACAAAAACAATTGCTTAAAATAAAACAAAACAATCAAAATTGCAGAATAAAATAGGAAGTGGGCTGGTGCTCAGACACATACACCCCCCCCCCCCATGCACACACAAGTTATTTTTTTAATTATTATTTTTCTTGACATACTGTAATTGTACATTTTTATGAAGTCTAATTTGATGTTTCAGTATGTATCTACATTGGACAATTATAAAATCAGTTATATAATGTATCCATCACCTCACACATTTATCATTTATTTGTGGTAAAAACATTCAAAAGTCTTTTTTTTCTAGTTGTTTTGTAATATACAATACCTTGCTAATAATCATCTGTCACCCTACTATTCAGTAGAACACAATAACTTATCCCTCCTTAGTCACTTTTTACCTTTTGACCAATGTTTTTCCAACCCTCTCTTCTCCTCTTTGCTTCCAGTTTCAGGTAACCATCGTTCTACTCTTTGTTTCTACAATATCAACTCTTTTATTTCTACTTTTGTTGAGGTTCAACATAGGAGCAAAATTATGCAGTATTTATTTTTCTGTGACTGTCTTACTCCACTTAACATACGTCTTGCAGGTCTTTAATGCTGTTTCAAATTGTAGGATTTCATTATTATTAATGCCTCAGTCATATTTCATTGTGTATTGTGATGGTTAATACTGAGTGTCAACTTAATTGGATTGAATCATGCAAAGTATTCATCCTGGGTGTGTCTGTGAGGGTGTTGCCAAAGGAGATTAACATTTGAGCCAGAGGACTGGGAAAGGCAGACTCACCTTTAATCTGGGTGGGCACCATCTAATTAGCTGCCAGCATGACCAAAATATGAAGCAGTCAGAACAATGTAAAAAGTATACACTGACTTAACCTCCAAGCCTATATATTTCTTCCATGCTGGATGCTTCCTGCCCTTGAACAATGGACCCCAACTTCTTCAGCTTTGGGACTTGGACTGGCTTCCCTGCTCCTCACCTTGCAGATGACCTATTATCAGACTTTGGGATCATGTGAGAAAATACTATTAATAAACTCCCCTTTATATACATATAAATATATGTATATATAACCTACTAGTTTGATCTCTCTAAAGAATCCTAATACAGATTTTATTTTTTATTTTTTATTTTTTTTACTAGGAGTTGTTTTGGAGGAGCATAATATTAAGGATGAAGGTTATTCATTGGTTTTGGGGTTTCTGGAGTTGGCTGCTTAATGTGAATAGACTCAAAATGCTAAGGATTCTATGTCTAATAGTATGGAGAACACTGATAGTCCTTTGTGTGACTGTTTAAAGAGTTATGCAAAATAAATGCATTTGACATTTTTGATTCACTGCCTATGAAAGGCAAGGAGTTTAGTGAGTTTATACATAATACCTTTGACTATATATGGAGAACCAAGGAACATAATGAAGTTGGTTGCTCCTAAGTTCACTGGACAAACTGATGAAAGAAAATGATGAACTCAGGGATTCTAATTCACAGCTTCAGAAGCTGATATTGAGCCTTAAATATGCTAAGATTGCCCTGAGTGAGAGTCTTAACTCCTATAAACAAAGAGCTGAAAATGTGGAAAAACAGACATGAGTACTTACCATGCGAATGGCTGACCTGCAATAAAAGGTGCATGCACAGCCTCATCAGGTGTCTACTGTTAAAATGAGGGCATTGACTGGAAAAGAATGGGACCCTGAAACTTGGAATGGGGATGTGTGGAAGGATCCTGATGAAGCTGGGGATACTGACAATTTACGCTGTTAATCTTTCTCCCATCCCTCCGCAAGGAAACATCTGGCCTTTTACCAGGGTAACTGTGCATTGGGAGAAGGGAAATGATCAGACAATTGGGGAACTACTGGACACTGGCTCTGAGTTGACATTGATTCCAGGGGCCCCAAATTGTCATTGTGGTCCTCCAGTTAAAGTAGGGGCTCATGGAGAATCAGGTAATTAATGGAGTTTTAGCTCAGGTCCGACTTACAGTGGGTCCAATGGGTCCCGAGTCTTAACCTGTGGTGAATTCCCTGATGCCAGAATGCATAATTGACATAGACATACTTATCAGCTGGCAGAACCACCACACTGGCTCCCTGATTGGTAGAGTGAGCAGTGTTATGGTGGGAAAGGCCAGATGGAAGCCATTAGGGGTGACCCTACCTAGAAAAATAGTACATTGATAACAATACCATATCCCTGGAGAGATTGATGGCACCACTATCAAGGACTCAAGAGACACAGGGGTGGTGATTCCCACCACATCCCCATTCGACTCTCCTATTTGGCCTGTACAAAAGACAGATGGATCTTTGAGAATGATGGTGCATTATCGTAAGCTTAACCTAGTGGTGACTTCAATTGCAGCTGGTGTAGCAGATGGGATTTCATTGCTTGAGCAAATTAACACATCTTCTGGTACCTGGTATGCAGCCATTGACTTGGCAAATGCCTTTTTTCCTCCATTCTTGTTCACAAGGTCCACTAGAAGCAATACACCTTCATCTGGAAAGGCCAGCAATATGCCTTTGTCATCCTACTTCAGGAGAATATCAACTCTCCAGCTTTGTGTCATAACCTTTTTGGAAGATAACCTGATTGCTTTTCACTCCCATGAGATATCACACTGGTCCATTACATTGATTACATTATGCTGATTGGATCCAGTGAAGGAGAAGTAGCAAACACTTTGGATTCATTGGTGAGACATTTGTGTGCCAGAGGATGGGAAATAAATCCAACTGAAATTCAGGGACCTTCCACCTGAGTAAAATGTCTAGGGGTACAGTGGTGGGGAGCCTGTGGAGTCATTCCTTCTAAGGTGAAGGATAAGTTGCTGCACTTGGCTCCTCCTACAACCCAGAAAGAGGCACAATGCTTAGTGTGACTCTTTGGATTTTGGAGGCAACACATTCCTACCACTGTCATGATATTCCACGCAGCATTGCCTCTGACCATGGCACTCACTTTACCGATAAAGAAATGTGGCAGTAAGCTCATGCTTGTGGGCTTCACTGGTCTTACCATATTCCCCATCATCCTGAGGTAGCTGGACTGATAGAATAGTGGAATGGCCTTTTGACGTCAAAATTACAATGCTAACTAGATGATAAGAATTTGCCTGGCAGGTGCTAAGTTCTTCAGAAGGCCGCATATGCTCTAAATCAGTGTCCAATATATGGTACTGTTTCTCCCATAGCCAGGACTCACAGGTCTAGGAATCAAGGGGTGGAAGTTGAAGTGGCACCACTCACCATTACCCCTAGTGATCCACTAGCAAAGTTTTTGCTTCCTGTTCCCACAACATTACATTCTGCTGGCCTAGAGATCTTAGTTCCAGAGGGAGGAATGGTGCCATCAGGAGAGGCAACAATGATTGCATTAAAGTGGAAGTTAAGATTGCCACCTGGACACTTTGGGCTCCTCCTCCCTTTAAGTCCACATGCTAAGAAGAAATTCATATTGTTGGTTGGGGTGATTGATCTGGACTATCAAGAAGAAATCAGTCTACTACTCCACAACAGAATAAGGAAGAGTAAGCATGGAACACAGGAGATTCATCAGGGCATCGCTTAATATTACCATGCCCTGTAATTAAAGTCAATGGGAAACTACAACAGCCAAATGCAGTCAGGACTACAAATGGCCCAGACACTTCAGGAATGAAGGTTTGAGTCACTCCACCAGGAAAAGAACCACAGTATGTAGTAAAACATACTTGAACTTAGAAACATACTGAGAAAATAAGACATGAGCATAAATCTAATTATTATAATGCTTTAAAATATAGAAAATGATGTGTCACATTGGCATTGGCACAAATAAATGTTAATTTATCAGAGAGGTTTTTATTTTGATGAGCATGAGGAAGAAGAATCAAACAGACATATTCCAGATTTCCTATAGACACTCTCATGGATTTATTCTTGTTGCCTGCTCTGTTTTCTTGAATTTAAACTTGTAAGACATCAAGTTTAAAATTTCCAATTCTGAATCCTCTCCTCCACTTCCAATAAGTTGACAAATATTGTTAGTTACTTCTCATGATTCCTTTTCTCCATTGCCTCTATGTTCATCAGTTCAAAAAGTAACTATTTAGCCCTAGGGATTATGCTATATGAAAGGGAAATTTGACAGTAAAATATGGTAAACAAGACTGAAGTACTCAGAGTTGCATATACTGTTTTTGCTAGAATTTTTGATCAAGCTCACTGTTTGATCTTATGTTATTTCCTGATTACATGTATAAAACTTTAGGTACCTTTATTAATGTTATATGCATAGTTTCTTCTTCTTTTCTCTCTTCTAATAAAAATTGACAAAATATATTCACTGGCATATTACATGTTGTTTTATATAAGTCTAATATTATTATCAACTATTTTTATCAGTGAGTAATGCCAGACCACAGAGTATCAATCTATATGATATTCAGTGATCTGTTTAGTGGTGGATTAACCCAGTCACATCATCACTTGAAAAATTTAATGCAAGTCTATTATCAGTTAAAGAAAATCTGATGCAGAAAAAGAGATAGATAAAATTCAATCAGTATGGTGGCATTGTTAGTATATGCAGCAGTTTCGAACCTTAGGACTTATAATTAATCCTTTTTTTATTTCCAACTTTTAAATACAGGGGGACATGTGAATGATGTGCAGCTTTGTTACATAGGTAAACATGTGCCATGGTGGTTTGCTGCACAGATCATCTCATCAACCAGGTATTAAGTACAGCATCCATTAGCTATTTTTCCTGATCCGCTCCCCACTTCCAACTCACACCCTCCAAGAGGACCCAGTGTATATTGTTTCCCTGCACGTGTACATGTGTTCTCATCATTTAGATCCTATTTATAAGTGAGAACATATACTATTTGATTTTTCTGTTTCTGCATTAGTTTTCTAAGGATAATGGTCTCCCACACCATCCATCCTTTTTTGTGGCTGCATAGTATTCCATGGTGTATATGTACCATATTTATGCAGTCTATCATTGACAGGCATTTAAGTTGATTCCATGTCTTTGCTATCATGAATAATGCTGCAATGAACATATATATGCATATATCTTTATAGAAGAACAGTTTATATTCCTTTGAGTATGTACCTATTAATAGGGTTGCTGGGTTGAATGGTATTTCTGCCTCTAGGTCTTTGAGGAATCATCACACTGTCTTCTATAATCTTTGAATTAATTTACATTCTCACCAACAGTTTAAACGTGTTCCTTTTTCTCCACAACCTTGCCGACATCTGATTTTTTTTTTTTTTTTTTTTTTTTACTTTTTAATAATAGCCATTCTAACTGTCGTGAGATGGTGGTATCTCATTGTGGTTTCGATTGGCATTTCCCTAACCATCAGTTATGTTGAGCTTTTTTTTCATATGTTTGTTGGCCACATGTATGTCTTCTTTTGAGAAATCTCTGTTCCTACCCTTTGCCAATTTATTAATGGTGTTATTTTTTTTCTTGTAAATTTGTTTAAGTTCCATATAGATGCTGGATATTAGACCTTTGTCACATGGATAGATTGCAAAAATTTTCTCCCAGTCTCTAGCTTATCTGTTTACTCTGTTGATAGTTTCTTTCGCTGTGCAGAAGCTCTTTAGTTTAATTATATCCTATTTACAATTTTTTTGTTCTGTTGCGATTGCTATTGGTGTCTTGTAATGAAATCTTGCCGGTGCCTATGCCCTGAATGGTATTGCCTAGGTTGTTTTCCAGGGTTTTTATACTTTTGGGGTTTACATTTAAGTCTTTAATCCATCTTAAGTTAATTTTTGTATATGGTGTAAATAAGCAGTCCTGTTTCAATTTTCTGCATATGGCTAGCCGGTTATCCCAGCACCATTTATTAAATAGGGAATCATTTTCTTATTGCTTGTTTTTGTCATATTTGTCAAAGATCAGATGGCTGTAAATGTGCAGTCTCATTTCTAGGTTCTCTATTCTGTTCCATTGGTCTATGGGTCTGTTCTTGAACCAGTACCAGTGCTGTTTTGGTTACTGTAGCCCTGTAATATAGTTTGAAGTTGGGTAGTGTGATGACTCCAGCTTTGTTCTTTGGGCTTAGATTTCCTTAGCTACTTGGGCTCTTTTTTGGTTCCCCTTTAATTGAGACGTATTTATTGTAAAAATTAATGGAGAGCTAATGGTAATAGGAATAAGTTTTCATAAATACACAATCATACTTGAACATAAATTATTTTTGGTCAATAAGGTCAATAAGGTTAATGTTTATTCTGAACACTATTTATGTTCAAGTATGATTGTGTAGCTATGGAAACTTATTTCCCTTACCTTTCTATGAATCTTTACAATAAATATCTCTTAATTAAGAAATCTTCCTGTATACAAATTGGAATAGACACAGATACTAATTATGAAAATATTATCCTTTATAGAAAATTAAGAAATATAGCACATATACTAAAAAGGTATAGGATTAGCAATAATTATTTAGGGAGCATACTGCCTCTGTTTACATTGTAATTGCATCTCTTCCTTGGTCAAGTTGTTTAACTTATATAAGCCTCAGTTTCTACATCTGTAAAGTCTTACAATACTTATGATAAAGTAGCATATGTGGCATACAGGGTCACATCTATCATGTAAAATATTATTGCTGTTATTATTATTAATATTATTTTATTATCTGTAATTTATTTCCCAAGGAACAGCCATTTTAATAATTATTTATTTTGGAAAGCAAAAATACAGAGATGTAGAAACAAACATACAATTATATTGTATCATATATACATTTTGGAGCAAAAGTATAAAAATATCAATTTTCACAACTTGTTTTGTAATCATAAAATAGTTTTTTTATTTGTTTCTGAGATTTTGTTATGCTGATTAATGTGTAAAGAAAAAAATTAAAAATTGAAAGTGAATGAGATAATCTATATATACATATATGCGTGTGTATTTATTGAGAAAGATGGAAAGAGGGGCAAAAATTAATTTTTTTAAGTAAAGTTGGTGGGAGCAGAAAAGAAAAGGGATTCTGTGGAGTGAATGTAAGGAATTAAACTTTGAAAATGATGGTGAAGAGCCATGATAAATTATTTTTTTATGAATCAAACAATGTAACCTCCTTCAAGAGTCTATAAGAAAGACTATAATCAATTCTTAACATTTCATAGGATTATCAAAAGTTTCACTTCAGTTTCTGTGCTTGGGTTTATTATTTATTTTGCTCAGTTTGATATTCTGCTGAAAGTAAGTTGGAGCATTGACTTGGTGAAATAGAATGCTTGCAGATGGAATACTAATTTCAAAAAGTAAAAACATTTTAGAAATGTTTCATCTATTGTGCCAAATAGTGTTCCACAAAGATACACAGGAAAGTCTTTTAGGTAAAAATGAAATTTAGAAAGGAAAGATCTGGAAACATAAACATATAAAAGCTGCAAAATGAAATTGCCATGAAAAGAAAAGTATGCTGGGATATAGAGACATAACTGATGTGTAATAAAATTGTTTTTAAAAAGAATAAAACACAAAGAAAAAATTAATTATAGAAACCATATTAGTAAATGTTAGATAAATAGAAACTAGATTAAAAAAACAAATCATTTGGAGGTCAGAAATCACAAAATTAAAACTCAAATGACAATATACAGAACAATCACAAATCACAAAATTAAAACTCAAGTTCTATATATAGAACAAAAATCAGCAATGTCTTTTGCATTTTATAAGTATGATAAAATAATAGACCTTTCAACTTTATATTTGGAAAAGTATCAAAAATTATCTTTCAATTACGGTGCAAAATTTTCCCAATTTTTGAAATGGCTGTACTTTATTTTTATGATTAGAAAAAAGTAACATCAATAAAAGTGAATATAATATTCCGAATTATCTTAACCATTAAATAGCTTAGAATTCAGAAGTATCTGACAAAGACAATTATAACTCCAATGAGGTTTTCCTGTCTCTAGAGTACACATTTTCCCGTAATATAGCATATGCTTGATGTTTGAGTTTTATATATTTTCTAAAAAATGCAAAGATTCTAGTGAAGTGCATTTGTTTCTCACATAAATAAATGAACAGCTGGGAAGCAATCCTTTACAGATATCTCAGACCTATCCTGTCAAAAGACATACAATCTGTTTTACCTTAATTACGGTGATTCAGAAATGCTCCATAAACATTTTACAATTATTTATTAATGTACTCACAAATAATGTGCAGATGTTTCTAAACGAAATGCAAAAAGATGGTTCATTAGCAAAAACTGGGAATAGCAAACTGGGAACATATTTTATTATGAAGATATAATGTGGGAGTTAGAACCTTTCCTTCTTTATTTCCTTCCTTTTTTTCCTTTCTTCCTTCTTTTCTTCTCTTTCTCTTTATCTTTTTTTCCCCACTCTCTAGTTTCTGCAAGTAAATGAATACACAAGATTAGCCACTAGAGTATGATTTAGAGAATTAAGTCAGGGAGAACAAATGCCTTTTAAATGGCACCCAAAGGGCCCCAAAGAGTTAATGAACCTAATATTCTCCATGAACCAGATTCGTTTTGAAGACACACTTTCACAGATGAGGCATGTGGCTAATTATATTTGCACATTTGGCTAACTGCTTAGCCATGCAAAATGAGCGATATTATGGGCCATGAGTCACCAACCATCTTGCCATATGGACATAATTTTCTGAATATCATATATCTTTTCAAGTTTTTATGACAATATTATCTTATTGTGGAATAAAATAAAGATTGCCTTTTGTAAAGTTGTTACTCTATTAAATATGCTTGGAAAGACTTTTTAATTCATTTTACATTAAGACAACTATTTGAAAATTATTATTTTTAGGGAAATTAATTAAATGCTTGAAATACAGTTAAACAGCATAACTGATTTACTTTTCAGACGATAATCTCCAGGAGTAGCTTCCTAAAGAGACCATGGGAGGATTGGGAGCATCATTGTGAAAGAGAAATCAATAGAGACAAGATGATTCATATTTTAGTGCCCAGAGTATAATGCAAGTATGAGGTATCTTTTACAACCATTCTGTATCATGTTTTACTTGATAGGAAAAATAGTGATCTAAGCAAGATTAACAGTCTTGCATCCTTGCTGTATGTTGAAAAAGGTGGGCAGAGAAAACTTTTTATGCCTGCTGCTGATTTTATATGAGGAAACGTAATGTTAATTTTTTTTAATGCACTATATTTCCCCATAAACTGAGAGTATGACTGTTAACATTCAACCAGCAAATAAAAAATGTGGGGTAATTATTACCTCAAATAATTAATAATATGAATAAAGACTGAAGACTAAAATCAAAGTCTAAGTAAGTAGTGTCTTGGAGGCAATATAAGTAATAAGTCACAATGTTATTTATTATAAGAAAAAATAATGTGCGACAGCCAGAATTCTTTTAAACCACCAAATACTTTTTTTCCATTTCCTTTCCTTTTTTTATTTTTATTATTTTTTCTTTTTCTCTACACGGAGCGTCACTCTGTTGCTTAGGCTGAAGTACAGTGCAATGGAGCTATCTCAGTTCATTGCATCCTCCGCTTCCCAGGTTCAAGCAATTCTCCTGCCTCAGCCTCCTGAGTAGCTGGGATTACAGGCACGTGCCACCACACCCGGCTAATTTGTTGTGTTTTTAGTAGCGACGGGGTTTCACCATGTTGGTCAGGCTGGTCTTGAACTCCTGACCTCGTGATCCGCCTGCCTTGGCCCTGCAAAGTGCTGGGATTACAGTCGTCACCACCACGCCCGGCTTTCTTTTCGTTTTCTGTAGATATTTATATTTCCATAAGATCTTTAGGGCACTTATCCTAAAGATGTGACAAAACATTTATTTTTCAAATCAGTGATTCTCATATTTTAATATGAATAACCTATTAAATAATTTTATGCTTAGTTTTAATTAAAACCTAAACATTAGTTACATTTAGAAAATATCCAGTTTTTTACAGTTATATGAACAGCACATGTGCAGTGAATGTTTCTACTTACACATGTATGTGCCAGTAGTACTCTTTTGATGAACAGACATATACTGTCTGAAGTATGTACAGAAATATATTGGGGGCTGAGTGTGGTGGCTCACTCCTGTTATCCCAGCACTTTCGGAGGCCGAGGCAGGCAGATCACGAAATCAACAGATCGAGATCATCCTGGTCAACATAGTGAAAACCCGTCTCTACTAAAAATACACACACACACACACACACACACACACACACACACACACACGAATTAGCTGGGCATGGTGGCAGTTGCCTGTAGAACCAGCTACTCAGGAGGCTGTGGCAGGAGGTTGCAGTGAGCCGAGGTTGTGCCACTGCACTCCACTCCATCCTGCAGCCTGGCGACAGAGCGAGACACCGTCTCAAAAAAAAAAAAAAAAAAAAAAAAAAAAAAAAAAAGGCTCAATTAAAGGAATACGTCAGGGGAGGTCTTGTATTAGTCATGGTTTGAGTCTAAGGCTCAAACATTATATGCCCTGGCTTTCCTTGCATCTGTTTTCTATTACCTTCCGTCTCATGCTCCTGGCAATTCCAGTCTCACATCATACTTATTTTGATGATTCCTAGCAGAAAATAGAAAATATGATTATGAGTCCCCTAAACAATCACAGAGTTGAGTTATAAATCCTAAACTCAGACATGAAGTCAATGCTTCCCAAATACAAGGATAGAAAATGAGAAAGGGGTGTCTTTCAGAGGAAACTTGACACACTACTTTCAAAAATAGAATGAGTGCCCATTGAGGTGAAAAACAGTATTTCCACACTTAATCATGACACAATGCAAACAATTTACAGGTTGAACCCTGGGCTCTGCTCCATTCCCACTAGATATTTCACAAAACCATTTGACAGGTTGTATACTTTAGGATCTGTTCTTTCTAAATCTTCTTTTTTTTCCTCTTGTGATGTGCCATGCACTTATCCTTTCTTATCATACTACTTCCTTTATTATTATACTGTTAGTGGATGTATAATCCTACTTAATATCTTATAATTCATTCAATAATTAATTGATCAAGAATTACCCGATTACAGAAAATCATTGCTCTGTCCTCAATTGTTTAACATTCAGAAGGCCAACATAGGTAATTCTAAAATAACATGTGGCTTCTGTTTTGAAAACAGTGCCTGCTATTCTGATTAGGATTGCATCTTCCTTTTTGTGCACCTGATGTTTTATTAGTTTTTGTTTTGTTTTTTGTTTTTATTTTTGTTTTCCAGGAACCCTAACTTATGAATAAGAGGATATTTGCTGAGTAAATCCCTAGAAATTAACCCCATTACATTAGTAAAGAAAGGCAGGAGTGTACAGGACTATGTGGTCACAAATGAGACGTTCCCGATAAGTCCTGCTCTTGCAAACGAAGTAGGGTGTTCCTTCCCTGCAAACAGGGAGGACAAAGGAGCCAGCTGCAAACAGCAGACCCTGGGGGCTTGTTTATGTGTAAACATCTTGAAAATCCAGAAAGTCAGGGAAAGATCAGAAAAACAACAATGTGTCTTGTGACTTGGCAACACTCCACAAACGACTGTATAAAATAAAGCAGAGTGCGCCATTCGGGTAGGCCGCCATGTTTGTCTTGTCTTGTGTTGTCTTGTGTGTTCATTCCTTTGTTTAAGAAACACGAGGACCTCAACACAGGAGGGAGGGAGGGAAAGAGGAAGGAAGGGAGGGAGGGAGGGGAGGGAGGGAGGGAGGGAGGGAGGGAGGACCAAAGAAAAATATACTTTCTGTTAACTTCTTGACTTCCTGGAGTTGGTAGGAAGAAATTTTTGTCTTTAAAGTCCCTAAGCACACCCAAAAATAATAAGCAATCTTTCATATTTGAGCAACTTATTGACCAGGAACATATTTGCGTTGTTATACAAAACAACTTTTTCTTGTTTAATTTTTTGGGGTCTAAAAGGTAGGTTTGCTTTATTACAAAAATAAATTGATTTGATTGTATTTTACATAAAATAATCAAGAATGTGAAAATCTAAACTGATCAAGGTTCGGGGATTATCACTTCCCATAATTATTTCAGAATTAGAAATGTTAATAGTTTTTAAATATTTACATTATATTTTATCTGTCAAACTTTTAAGTTTGTATAAATTGAAGCAATTATACTTACTGCATTGATGTGAAATACAACTCTAATATGAAACAAAAATATATGTTCAATGAACTAGGATTTTAGAAAAATAAAATTCTTGTATGCTGATAAAATGGAAAAAAATGCCTTCAATAACTTTTTTACGTGTTCAGACAGGAAAAATTTTTGTAAGTAGGGTACACCAATATTTCCTTAAGTTATTAAATATTGACTATGTACAACATGCTATGCTTAACTTTTTTTGCAGATGTAAATTCATTTAACCCTTCCAACAAATCTCTTTTTTGAGTAAGCAAACCAACCTTAGACAGTTTAAGCAAGGAGCTTATTTTAGAGATATTAGAAATGGGATAAAAATGATGTTCTGATAACTTAGCTTTTCTGTTTACCATCCTAAATTAAAAGTTAATGGATAATTTATTATTAGAAATACTTACACATTTTACATTATGTTACAGCAAACTTTCTAATGAAATCAGTGGCTAGAAGTGAAAATTCAGTGTCTATGAGCGAAAATTATTTACAGTAATATAATTAATTTCATTCTTGCCTAACCATTTGTTGTTAAATAAGAATTATTCTAAATAAAGTACTATTCAAAGATTGAAAACATCCAATAAATGTGAGTTAACAATCTATATGGTTAAACATATTTCAAGGATGCTGGATGTAATCACATTATTGCATAATTTACATGAAGAAAAATGCATGTATTGTTTTCATTAAGGCTGTAATATCAAAATAAATAACCATGTTGTTCAGGAAAGGCATTAATTTGGTTTTCTCACTTTTGATAATTCCAATGTGTTGTTCCAAGGTTTATTCTGGAAGTTTAGAACCATTCAAGTGGATAATTGAGTTTGGGAGAACTCAAATGATAGATAGAATTGGTATTAATTGAAGAATTTGCCTAGGGCCTTTACAGTTCTCTCAAAAAAATATAAAAAAATAAATAATAGCATCCTCTGCAACATCCCCCTACCCATGCAAAGAAACCATTGCAATTTTTTTCTAATACCTTTTTTATAAAATGTAGAAAATTAGCTATTATTTATCTTTCTTTATTAAAATGATTTATAACTTACAGAAGTAGTATACATCAAGCTGTCTTCTTCTTTCTTTAATATAATATAAAGTGAACTGTTTCTGGAAAAAATATCTGAAAATAAGGGGATTAACACTTAAGTTTTACTTTCAATAAACTTTTTATTTTTGTCAAATTTTAGAAATTTTAGAGTTTAGCCATAACACTCAGTTATATTGAAACATTTTACTTTATATAATGACACAGATTTCCAAACAGAAACAGTATAATGTTCCATAGTGGGAAGATTTTAAAAGGCTGATAAAGAGGTAAATGCACAATGCATACTTTTGATTAACTGATAGGTAAAGTAAGTTTTATATCAAATGATACTTACTAAAGATGAGCTCTAGCCAGGTTTAGAATACTTTACTTTTTTAGGCTATATTAAACAGCATATATGTCAGTTCCTTCCATGAAAGCAATGATATTTCAATAATACTTTGATCTTTATGGAATGGCATGCTCCTTTAAATTAAGCAAATGCATCAGAAATGCATGTGTTTAGCAGTGCACAAATTGTATTTTAATTAAATGAGAGTTTTGAAGTATTTACATTATTATTATTTATTTTTATATTTATTTTGAGACAGGATTTCACTCTGTCACTCAGGCTGAAGTACAGTGGTCTGATCACAGCTCCATGCAACCTTGACTTCTCAGGCTCAATTGATCCTCTCACCTCAGCCTCCCAAGTAGCTGGGACTATAGGTGCATGCCACTGACCCAGCTAATTTTTTAAAACCTTTTTCTGTAGAGGCGGGGTCTTGCTATGTTGCCCAGGCTAGTCTTGTACTCCTGAGCTCAAGCAATCCACTGACCTCAGCCTCCCAAGGTGCTGGAATTATAGGTATGAGCCACTGTGCCCTGCCTTGAAGCTAGTAAAACAAAATGCTTATAGCTAAGTCATTATTTAGATTGTACATAGAAAACTCTTCCTGCTATCAAATAATCCTTATATATTAGTTGAGTATCCCTTATCCAAAATGCTTAGGAAGAGAAGTTGTTTCACATTTTGATTATTTTGAATGTATGAATATTTGCACATAATAAAAAGATATCTTGGAGATGGGATCCAAGCCTGAATATAAAATTTGTGTTACATATTCATACACAGTCTAAAACTAATTTTGTGCATGAAATGAACACACATTTGGACACATTTTGATGGAAAGCCATCACTTGAAGTCAGGTATGGAATTTCTACTTGTGGCTTCATGTGTGTACTAAAAAAAGTTTCACTTTTTGAAGCCTTTCAATTTTGGATTTTTGAATTAGAGATGTTCAACCTGTACTTCTTTTATAATGGATTGTAAATTTTAGAACTATACCTTTTTTAAATTTCACTTTTACACTGCTCAGTTTGGTTATTCCCTTTGGTTCAATGATATCATATATTTACATATTCCATGGGAAAAAATAGCTCTGTGGTTGAGATTTTTATGTACATATTTCTTATTTATTTTTATTAAAATTATGTTTTGCCTTCTTAGGAAATTATAAGTCAAACAATATTACTACGAATATTGCTGTAAATTTTAGGGCTAATCAAAACTCTAAACAAAGTATACTCATGACACTGAAACTGAGCAAAGGATCCACACGTGACAAACACAACCATGTCTCCTCATAATACCATGAAAACTCAATCACAAATCCCTCTTTCCGAAAAAGACTTCCACAGTTGGAACTTGTGAATTGTATCATAGGAGCTTTGCAACTTAGCTGGCCACTGCTTGGCATATACACTGTTTATTAGAATACAGAATAGACATTGCCAAGAAATTATTTGAATACATTCATATTGTTTTATGAGTATCAAATTTTGTTGAAATTACTCAAATAGCTACTAAAAAGTACCTTAGTCATCCAAAATCATCAAAATCAATGAGACTGTACATTATTTTGCCTTAGGAACAGAATAGAGAAATATTTTGAGATTTTTTTTTCTAAGAAGACTAAAGAAAAGCTGTTGACAATACTTTAAATAGTATTGCTGTAGTTATTCATATCACTCTAAGTTTGCTCATTTTCTTAAGTATGTTGCCTAACTAGACCTTCTTGTGTGCAGTGAACAAGTTTACTATTAACTGGAAGACTTTTATCTCAAGTTAGTTTATGTGTTTATCGAACTGAGTTATTCACAGAATATGAAACAAAACAAAGCAAAAAGTGAAATATTAAAGGAACCAGTGGCTTCAACAAAAAAAGGCATGATCTTAAACATAATAATATACTAATTTATAGCATGTTGTATATAAAGAAAAAACCATATGCACCATAAGTTTATTTCATTAAATTCTATGTGGCATCACAATTTTTTTTTAACGTTCCACATGCGTGAATTAAAGTTCAAACAGAGAACAGCTTATGGTAATCCCACCAATATGTAGTGAAGTGAGAATTTAATTATGGATTTCCTAAAGGTTCTGTGTCTATACATAGTTTACGTTGTCTGAGATAGACAATCGTTGTAGAAAGCTACGACAGGGTTGCAGAACACTCAAAGAAGTGAAGGACGCCATCAAGCGATAACTGCAAAATCAATAAATTAAGACAGAAAATCACATTCTCATGAGGGGATATCGATGGCTATATTTTAGTTTATAGTTTTGCCAGGGTCAACTTGCCTCAATATCTTGTATATTCTTTTCAAATTTGGTTTTAATCAGCTTGTAGGATCAAAGGTTATTCAAAGAGATCATATGATTAACTGTCCCAGACTTTGGCAAAGGAAGTATTAGGAAAGCATTTTAATAGTAGGCTCAATAAAAGGAAGGTCATCAAAGTACATTTATATTTGAACATTTAAAAGCACTTCTTTGAAGTGCTTCCTGATGAGATTTCACTTAGTTAAATGTTCTTCCAAATACTCTCATAGCATCGTATCCAACTGGGGAAAGAGAGAGTGGAGTGGTATAGAGCTCCTGAAAATACAGGTTTATGTTTCTGTCAGGTTTAGAATATTTACTTTTTTAGGATACATTAAATAGTATATATATCAGTTCTTTCGATGAAAGCAATGATATTTTAATAATACTTTGTTCTTTATGGAATGACATGTTCCTTTAAATTAAGCAAATACGTCAGGAATGCATGTATTCAGCAGTGCACAAATTATATTTTAATTGATTTGAGTGAGTGATTTGAATTTATTGATTGGGTCATCAAACAACCACTCAGCTAATTGAGATAAAATTTACCTTCTAATGAATATTTCCTTCTTAGAGTAGTTGTACTTTACACAATAACGATTAGTAGGCTTCCTATTGAAAACAACAACATTGATTTCATTTTAACACAGCTCAACATAAAATGTTTTTGTAAGTGTTTATATAACTTCCCTTTTTCCAACATTTTACATTACGGTGTGAGTCAACACAGGCTTTATAAGAAATCTTGTCCCTTAAATGGATGGATATGTCATTTTAAACCACAAAATCAGTGCTTTCAATTAAAATCAGTAAGAAACAGAATTTACTCTTACTTTGTCATGGGCAGCAAGCAGATATATATAAATATATATACACACACATATTTCAATCTCACACAACAGTTTGACCAGTTCTGAAGACTGAATGGTAGCAAAGCTCTTCTAAGGCTTAAGACTTGAGCTTATGATTGTATATTAAATCATTTTGTCTATCCTGTGAATATCCATAATAGTTCAAGTAAAGTTAATTTAAAATAAAATATGTACCTTTATTCCTTAGACTGAAAGGATCCCACCATTCAAATGTAGGCAGAAATAATAACAAGGCTATTATAATAACATGGGTTTACCCTCATAATATCCCTGAGCTGAGATAATAAGCTCAAGAGAGTGAGAACAAATGACTCACAAATAATTAAAAATCACGCTGCTACATTTCTTATCTGCCATAATAAATTTTAGGGGAGAGGGCAGTTGCACGTGCAAACCGCTGAAAACTCACAGCCAGGAAGTCTGTTCTTAGCTGAACTGTCATTCACCCACATAACATTAAAGATGAGGCACATTTACAGAAAAAAAAAAAAAATTCAGAGCATAATCATTTGTTTACCCCATTTAAAGAAAGTATCCAAGGAAAGAATCCAATGAAAGAATTCAAGCATAATATAAATATCAAGGCACAAATTAATTTAAATGAATTTCACAATGTATTTTAAAAAAAACATATATGTCTAAACTTTGCTGAGGGTAAGCATGGAGAAGAGAAAAACGATTAAGTAAACCACTATGTGCATTTTCTATTTATATAAATAAATATATATTATAAATTTAAATTGCTATATTGTATAATATGCATGAATTTGTAAATATTGATGGATAGTTATGAAGTACCTGAAAATTTAAAATAAATTTAAAAATAAATGGATATTCTTGAAATACAAATGACATTTTTAACTGTATATTCTATTTACTTGATTTTTTTTTCATTTTTAAATTTTGTGGGTACATACTGTATGTATTTATGAGGTACATAAGATATTTTGATACAGACATATAATGCATCCTAATCACATTGGGGTAAATGAGGTATCCATCAATTCAAGCATTTATCCTTTGTATTACAAACAATCCAATTGTGCTCTTTTAGTTATTTTAAAATATAGAACTAACTGCTATTGACTACAGTCACCATGTTGTGCTATTAAAATAGTAGTTCTTATTCACTGTTCCTAAATAGTCTTGTACTCATTAACCATCCCCAGTTTCCCCCAAATCCCCCACAAACCTTCCCAGCCTCTGATAATCATGTCTTCTCTCTATGTCCATGACATTCTACAAGGAGAAAATTAACAATAATCTAAAACTAAGAATGTGAAAAAAAAACTCCTTAAAAATCTAAGCACTTAGACAGGGCCTTGTAAAAAAATTTGAAAATGAAATGGTATAATTATAGGGTTTTAAAATGATTATATTACCATAAAATGGAGAACACTTGCACCTAACAATACACACTATTTTTTATACTTGAAACCTTCACCAAAAAAAGACTATGTATTGGGTTATGAAAATAAATCAGAAAAAATTTCAAAGTTTGATACTGTTGAGACTATTTTGTAGACCACAGTAGAATCATATCCATATCACCAGCAAACAAATAGATAAATTTTAAAATTATGTCACCTGATGATGCCAAACAATAGAAAATATTAGGAATGAATATAAATACATATGTACAACATAGCTGTATTAAAATATAAAAAAAGTTATTGGTAGAAATAAATACTTACAGAATATTATAAATGAAGGTTATACCATGTTCACTGTAGGAGGTATTAGTACTGTAGCATAGAAGTTAGCCTTAAACTAGTCTATAGATTCAATGAACCCTTAACCATTATCCCAGTCTTATTTTAGGGGATAATGATAAACTGATTACAAACATGTATTGAAATACAAATTACCAGCTTAGCAAAGTCAAATTTGGAAGAAATAAAGCAAAGAATGTGGTGACTTAGACTAACAGGTATCATACAAAGCTATGGTAATAAAGATTGTTTGAGGTATAGGAAAAGAGAAACAAATGGAAAACATCTCATTGTGTAGAAATAGATCATATATGTATGGTGACTTAAATTATGGCAAGGGTCACATTGCTCTGTCATGTGCAAATTACTGTCTTTTCAATAAACAGTGGTGGGTCAATTGGATATCCACATTTGCAATGAGAAAGTTTGACTCTATTATTTGACACTTAACTAATTACAGATTTTAAAGTTACAATATTGTAATGTGATTCCTAATGTTAACCACCTAGAATCACTGCACATTCCACTAGTTTAAGGACACATTCCCCAGCAACACTGCCTTCACTTCAAATGACAGCTATTACTTTAGGGAGCTCCAGACCGAAGGCATTTCTTACTAAGCGGATAAAAATTCAGACGTTTCCATCATGCACATGGGTTTGATAATTCACTAGAACAACTCACAGAACTCAGAACAATGCCAATACTTATTATTACAGTTATATATTATAATAAAGGATAGAAATTATGACCAGCCAAATGAAGAGACAAATAAGGTAAGGTCTAGGAGGGTTTTGAAAATGGAGCTTCCCTGTCCTTTTCTCATGTAATCATAAGATATCACCCTACTGGTACATCAATGTGCTCATCAACAAATCATGTCATCCAAACTCTGAGTCCACAGTTTTTGTTGCAGTTTCATTAGTGGGAATGATTGGCCATGTAGCTGAACTCAGTATCTAGCCAACCTTCCCTCCCTAAATGTGTTGTTATGATCTGGCTTAGAAGCCACCATTTAATTACATGTTTGGTCTCTTACTCATGGCATCCCCATCCTGTGATTATTTATGGGACTACCATAAGTGGCCTAATTCACATAAAATCAGGAGGTCCCCACCATGATTAATAAAGATACTCTTATCACTGGGGAATTTCCAAGGGCATAGAAGCTTCATCCCAGGAACCCAGGAAAAATGACTATGCAAATAATTTATTATACAAAAAAGCCTACCCCATTCCTCCTTTGCATGTACCTCACATAAGGGCGAGTTGATTAAAAGAAAAAAAAAACCCTGAGTGCTTCCTCTGATTGGAAAAGGATGGCATTCAAATCATGAAAGACCCTGCCTACATATGGAAGCCCTCACCTCAGCCCCGCTACCTATCCACAGTGAAAACCTGGAGCCCGTCTCTATTCTCTGCTTACCAAAGTCATTTTTGGATCAACTAGTGGAGGGGGTAATGCAGTTATACCCATAGTCTTGGTTATACATGTGATAAATCTGTTCATATCCTGTTGGTGCATGGGTGGTGTCATCAGTCTTAACATCCAAATCAAATTTTGAGTGAAGGTTCTCAAAAATATGAAAACAATGTATCTTGACCCCTACCTCACAACATACATAGAAATCAATTACAGATGGTCATAGATTCAGTTGTAAATATTTTTAAAAGTTTATAAAAGAAAAATGAAATAAAATATCTCATTAATTGGAGGAAAGCAAAGAAATCTCTCACATATACACACAAAGAAAAACTAATGTATTTATATAAAATTATATATAATGTATCTTACACATATACAGAGAATGTATGTTTATATGCATGCATGAATATAATTTCAAGTATACTTAAGATTCTGTGGAAATCAAAGTCACAAAGTGGGAAAAGATGATTGTGATAAATACATCTGAAAAAATGCTATTTAGGATTATTGGACATCAAATATAATTCCATAAAAATTATAAGAAATTCAATAGAAAAATAGGCAAATAACTGAACAAGCACCTAGAAGAGGGTATCCATATGTTCAGTTAACATACTGAAAAGTGTTTAATTTCATTAGTCATGAGGGAAATTCAAATTAAATCCAAAATATTTTACCACTATAACCACCAAAAGGGCTGTAACAGAAAGGCAAGTGATATCGTTAGTTGTGAGGATGCAAAACTGATGAAATATTCACCATTCTGAGAGTCAAAACTGGTGTAAACTCATTGTAAAACTGATCATTCATTCAGACTTCCTGGTGTCTAGATCACAACTACAGTTAAAAATTGTTATCACTCTTGTAGCAACATCCTAATGATTATTGAAATTCTAGGCTTGTGACTGCTCAGTAGAATAGTAGCTATTGCCAAAACAATTTATATGTATTGATAGGAAAAAAAGTCCATTAAAAATTTAATAATATAATTATATAATGTAGTAGCTCCAAAATATAACTATACTGATATTAATGAATGTAAGAGCTAAAATGGTAGACATGTTTTAACTTTGAGTGATGTTTACCACAAGGAAACTTTTAATATCTAAAATCATACTACCTTTAGACAAAAATTATTAAAATTAAAAGACTAGATTTTAGGCAATTAAATAATTATAATTTATAGACTTAAAATTAATAAAAATGTAGCTAAAGTAATCGATTAAAATAAACTGTAAAATAATTATTTTAATACTTGGAAAGTCGAAGATCCAAGAGCTGCAAAATAAAGCCAAAAATGATCAAACAAATCAAAAGAGAAAAACTAAAGAATTTAAAATGTTTTAAAAACTGAATAACAGGGCCAGGCACAATGGCTCACACCTGTAATCCTACTACTTTGGCAGGCCGAGGAGGGCAGATCATGAGGTCAGGAGTTCGAGACCAGCCTGGCCAACATGGTGAAACCCTGTCTCTACTAAAAATACAAAAATTAACCAGGCATGGTGGCTGGCACCTGTAATCCCAGCTACTCGGGAGGCTGAGACAGGAGAATCGCTTGAACCCAGGAGGCAGAGGTTGCAGGGAGCTGACATCTTGCCATTGCACTCCGGTCTGGATGATAAGAGCAAGACTCTGTCTCAAAAAAAAAAAAAAAAAGAAAGAAAGAAAAAACAAAAAAAAGTGAGTAACATCTCAATATTATATTAAAAAGTAGAAAAAATAAGTAAATTCATGTGTTAATATTGTGTAAATATACTATTTGTGTATGACTTTTTGGAAATATTAACACTTAATGAAGATATAAAAATTCAAGCAGACATTTTAACTCTGTTTTATATATATTACATCATTTATTCAAAGTAATTTTGGTCCACATAGTCAAAATTGTAAATAAATTAGAAGACTGTCCTACCCTAGACAAATTTTCAAAAAACACTGAGCAAAATGGCACCCTCTGCAGCGCAGTTTCTAACATATCAACGTGATTGCAGATTCAGTGAAAATACTAAAATTGCTTGTGTATGCCCATGAAGCGATTTTTCGGTATAAAATAGTCATAGAATTTAAAAGAATGCACATAAATTACAGTGTAACATCATTCTTTACTTCTATATCTATTTGAACCTTTTCTAACTAATTTTGACTATGAATAAAGAATTAGCATTATTTTACTAAAGTTGTTTTGCACAGTGTTTGAAATAAAAGTTCTAAATGTCAACATTGTGTCATTCAAAAATGCAACTTATGATTTTTATTAGACACAAAAGAAAACTCTTCTATCATGTTTCCCTGAACCAAGAATATAATAATTTATGGCACTAAAATGCATTCACAGTTAAAATATTTATTAATTTACATGTAGCTATTTTGTTACCAGAAATTTATATTGTATTCATTTATTTTTTTATTTTTATAGTAATGAAAAAGATGAATCAAGTAAAGGATGAACTTATAAAGTGCCCAGATGACATTGCTTTATCTATTTTTAAGTAAGTATACGCAAAAATGCTCTTCATGATATCAAAAAACCTAAATGTGGATAACATTTGTAAAGTACAGGTGAATTATAAGCAACTCTAAATTTTCTATAAGCATAATATATTTAATTTTGTCTTTTGTTTGTTTGTTTGTTTCTGTCAAATTAGCTATCAGTCCACTGCATTGATGCGACTAGAAATATCAGAATCACAAGTCCTTCCCTTTGTTCAGAGGGAAGGTACTTATTTCAACTTAGGTAACAGCGTCCCACACCTACAATGATTAACCTTGTAGACAAGAGATTTTTTTTTTTATTGATAGATTACACTAGTGTTCTACCTTTCAGGTTCAGTTGACTGCTGTAATCATTCATGGTTTATATGCTCTAGTTGGTATGTCTGTTGAGATGTTTATTTTGTATTTACGATTTTTTTGCATGGATGTGCTGCATTTATTTAAGTTTACATTTGGGAGAGGAAAAAGCAAAAGTGGAGAGATAAATAATCTAAAGCTAAAAGTTGACTCTGAGTATGTTTCAGTAAAAGATTTTATATTTATCTTCCTCCTTAGTTCAGAGAACGGTTCCCCAAAGGGAAGGTACTTACAAAGGTACTGATAAAATTTGAATGCATTAAAGGAACATGTTGCATCTCTTACTTGGCACTTTTAAAGTTATAATTTATTGTTAATTATGTGACTGGATTTTGCATAACAATAAAATACAGACTATTAGATATTGTCACAATCCTGACATATAGTGAACATATTTGAAAAAACTTTCAATAATGCATAATATAAGTATTATCACATTCTTTTTTCCTCTTTACAAAGAAAGAATATTTAATAAAAGTAACAAGATAAAACATAAGAATAAATGCTAGTTCATCTTGACTTCCTAAAAATGATTTTTATTAAATACTTTTTGAAAATTTAAATGACATTAAATATTTTGTTCAACTCTGATCATCTATTATCAAACTTTTCTTTCCTCCTACTTTAGCTCAACAAATTCCTTTTGTATTTATATTTACTGTATTCTGCATAGAAACTATTGTTACTTACTCCTTAAGGGGATAAGTCCAGTGACTAACTGGTTTCTTTGATATATAGTACTATTCTGAAGATTAAACATTGGTCTCTACTGCTGACTGAATCATATTCAGAATTGACAATAGCTTGATTGACTTTCTTAAAATTAAGATTTTGAGAGTGTTCGCAACTTACATGATAGCCACTTTGATCATGAAACCATTGAGTAAATATTGGGTTGATTTGAGGGAGAAGCTCACTGATTCCATGAGGTAGATTAGATTTCCACGTGATTAGTAATTGTCCTTGTAACAGAGTAAAAAATGAGCGTTAATATATGAGAAAAATATCTTCACACTCAGTGTCTATTCTGAAAGAGACATTAAATTATTTTTCCCCAAAATTTCTTTTGAAAAAAGCCCTCCAATAATACTTGTTTAAGTCTCTAGCTATTCAGTACTTCTCACAATGCCATTAACTCTTGTTCATACATTGGAGTGGATCTCTGCTTTTCTGGGAAAAAAAAAAAAAAAAAGCAGCTGTCTTTTCAGAGGAAGTAAAAACAACATGTGCAGGTTGAAGCACTGTCCACGAGTTCTCTCTGTCTCTACTCTCCTTCAAGGTTACCTCTAAGTTGTCTGGCAACTAAAAGCATTTTATTTCTGCTTGTGGAAGAATATTATGCAGAATTATATGGGAACCAGATGATGAGTCAAGGTTGGAGTTCACTACACCAAGCTAAAAACTGATTCTAAAAAGGGGAATGCTTCCCTGTTACAGAGAACAGAGAATTGCTCTGAAACCTAAGTATTCTCTTAATGCAATTAGGTAATTATATAGGCTCCATAATGGATTCCAGTCAGACACACTCACTACAAGCATTATTTGACCAACTATGCCATAATCGTCAAGTAACAGACCTGTTTAGAGCACTTATCTAAGCCTGTAAAAATACTGACAGTCTAACGATTTATAAAGTAAAAAGATCAGAATACTGTAACCAAATTTGAAAAACATTTTTTTCTGAAACTCAGACTCATAGGTGAAATGACTTTTATTTCACTTTAGAAAAAATATTCTGATCTGACTTAAACCAAGAAAACAACACTGAGGGGCAGGATTCACTCTTGAATTTTACATGAAGTCTTTCTCCTATGCTGTAGTATGCTATGTCTTAACAAAACATTTGTAGTACATGAGACAAGCTGCTAACTAGGCCCTGTGAGAATGATCCCGTTCATGTAGTAGGACAATGTAATTTCTGGTGGAAGAGTAAGAAGACCAATACCTCTTCAGCATAACTCAGAATGTAAGACATATAATATTTATATAATAAGACAGTAAAAATATACTTTTGTTGAGCCATATGAAAGGAAATTGCTTCTGGTGTTTTTTTCCTCAAAGAACTTAAACAAATTTACAATAAAAAATCAAACAACCCCATCAAAAAGTGGGCAAAGGATATGAACAAACACTTCTCAAAAGAAGACATTTATGCAGCAAACAGACACATGAAAAAATGCTCATCATCACTGGCCATCAGAGAAATGCAAATCAAAACCGCGATGAGCTACCATCTCACACCAATTAGAATGGTGATCAGTAAAAAGTCAGGAAACAACAGGTGCTGGAAAGGATGTGGAGAAATAGGAATGCTTTTACACTGTTGGTGGGACTATAAACTGGTTCAATCATTGTGGAAGACAGTGTGGCAATTCCTCAAGGATCTAGAACTAGAAATATCATTTGACCCAGTCATCACATTACTGGGCATATACCCAAAGGATTATAAATCATGCTTCTATAAAGACACATGCACACATATGTTTATTGTGGCACTATTCACAATAGCAAAGACTTGGAACCAACCCAAATGTCCATCAGTGATAGATTGGATTAAGAAAATGTGGCATATATACACCATGGAATACTATGCAGCCATAAAAAGGATGAGTTCATGTCCTTTGTAGGGACATGGATGAAGCTGGAAACCATCATTCTCAGCAAACTATCACAAGGATGGAAAACTAAACACCGCATGTTCTCACTCATAGGTGGGAAATGAACAATGAGATCACTTGGACACGGGGTGGAAAACATCACACACTGGGGCCTGTCATGGGGTGACAGGAGTAGGGAGGGATAGAATTAGGAGATATACCCAATGTAATGATGATTGAACGGGTGCAACACACCAACATGGCACATGTATACACATGTAACAAACCTGCATATTATGCACATGTACCCTAGAACTTAAAGTGCAATAATAAAAAAATTAAAATGATTAAAAAACTATTATACATTTAAAAGACACCAAAGAATAGAAAGAGTAGTGTTTATTTTTTCTTATTAATATATACTACTGCCACTCCCAATAAGTAAGCTCAAAATTATTTCTTTTAATGCTCTAAGACTTGCAAATTTTCTCTCTAGGCCAATAGTTCAGTTAATTTTGGATATCCCTGGATCAGTGTTCTTTCATCTTTCAGTATTTCAAGGATGTTATCACTTTTCTTTTGTAATAACATTTGGCCTTTAATTTACACATTGTTCAGGAAAGAGGACCCTGCTTTATAACATGATTTTTATCCCATGCTTTAATGAGCTAATAAGAGGACTCTACCAATTGATGAGTATATCTACACCAATTCAGAAGCCTAGGAAATAACTAAAGAATGGGGTAACAGACCACTGGATCAATTGTAAGAGTCAAGTCTAAATGTCATTTATTGATTCATCTCCACCAAGGCCTCCATTTTGACCATATGGGCAAATGGCAACTTGTTTCTCACAGATTAGCATTAGATGAGACCTAAAGTCCAATTGTCCCTGAAACATCTGGATTTACCTCTTTTTCCGGGGTACATTATCCTGGAAAATGGTCATATATCTCTGGGAATGTTTGGGAGGAGGTTTAGAGTGATATTTCAGAAGTTATTTTTACGTCTTTTGTCAAGAGCATATGATACATCTTACTCTCCATTCAAAAGGATCTGTGCATTTGAATTGACTTGTTCTGAGAATTAGGTGGAATACCGTTACTATGATGGTAAATAGTTTGGCACCTCTTTGGCCTATATGACTCCAGGATTCCGATATCCTCCAGTTAAATCTGCTGCTGCACTTCAAAAAATAGCTTCACTTTAAAATATTAACATGAGTATTTCCTAAACCATTGCCCTATATAAGTCAAGGTTTTTAGCTACAAACAAGAGAAACCACTCTGGATAATTTAAGCAAAAGGGCTGATTGGAAGTGTATTAGAGACTTCACAGAATCCCTGGGGAGTCAGAACAACTAAAAATATTCCTGCTAGAAGGAAAGCAAAAAGTCATCATGAAGCTTTTACATGGAAACATTTATTTTGCTCCAGCATGATCCTGAATAGCTATTATGTTAAGGGTTGAGTTCTAAAATACTATTAGAGATACTGTATAAAACCCAAATGACTCTGTTTCTGTTCTTCGGATACTCTCTTTAATTGTCAAGTCTTCTATATACCTCATTGGTAAATTCTCCATCAAATGTTGGTAGTCAAGTAAAAATAGAATTGAGGCCAGGCACGGTGGCTCACGCCTGTAATCCCAGCACTTTGGGAGGCTGAAGTGGGCGGATCATGAGGTTAGGAGTTCAAGACCAGTCTGGCCAACACGGTGAAACCCCGTCCGTCTCTACTAAAAGTACAAAAATTAGTAGAACATGGTGGCACATGCCTGAAGTCCCTGCTACTCGGGAGGCTGAGGTGGGAGAATCGCTTCAACCCAGAAGGCGGAGGTTGCAGTGAGCCAAGATCGTGCCACTGCACTCCAGCCTGGGCAACAGAGCAAGACTTCATCTCAAAAAAAAAAAAAAAAAAAAAAACACACACACACACAAAAAAAATTGAAAAATTTAGTTTTTAGGTTTAGGTTTTCAACCAATATGGATATGAAATCATGAAAAAGTGCTTGGGAATATTGTAACCTAGGTTTTGATATCTGTCATATGCTGTATTTTGGTCTATTTAACATATTTAGAATAAAACAAAGCAGTATTAAAAAAAAAAAAACTACGAATTGTAACTAATTTATCCTAAAAATACATCTAGACTCCAAAAGAATTAACAGCATACTCCTTCCCTCTCTCAAATAAGGACACTTCAACCCTCCTCATTCACTGCATTACATTTTAGTTGATATTTCTTTCTGTCAAATTATAATATTGGTAATTACAAAAAAATTACAAAGGTAAAGGAGAGATGAATAGAAGTTATTTCATGTCCATTTGACTTTTAGGTTTAAGGGTAAATTTTGTTTAATATTTTAATGTATTTATCTTCTATCTTGGTTATCCAATTCAGAAATCCTAAGTATCTAGGTAATTGTAAATCTTTATACTTTGTTCTGTTTTTTCTGTGTGTTTTACCGTCTTCTTTTAATCTGTTCATTATGAATGAATATCCTAAACTTTCCTAGCAATGATTTGGTTGTCTGGTGGGTTGATTCAGTTTTTCAAATCTGATTCTCCAGTAATATTGTATTATCCACAGTATCCCTTTAGCTCTGTTGTATCATCTTTGATCACCATAATCTTTTAAAATTTTTTATGTATGGGACATTGCTGTTGTCTCAAACGTTCTTCTGCTTTGTGGAATTAAGACTTTATGAATGAATTTTTAAGAAAGCAAATGAATTTAAAATAATATGTGAATGATTTTTTCTTTTGCCTTTGCATGTGATTTTCCTTTTTTTCTTCTTTCTTTTTAAAAATATTCCGCCTCTGCCATATGCGGTTTTCTTTCTTCAGTGAGTGTGGAAAAGAATTCTTTTTTAATTTCCTGTTTTTTCTATTGATGAGTCTTAATCAACTTATTTCTGGACCACATTATTTCCAGTTATTCTAGAAAAAGAAAAAGTTGCTTTTCTGTTTTAATATTTTTTAATGAGGACTGTGACTATTTATGTTTTTGTATCTACTAACTTTCCTTATAAATGAATGACTTCTAAAATATCTTTCATTTCTCCTGAGATTTGAGAATACATGTTATTTCTAAACACATTCATAGTAATCAAATTCGAAATGCTTTATAGGATGTGTTATCCATATATATTTTTCTGAGAACCTGATCGTTCTCAATAAGCTCCACCAGTGGGCAGAGATTGTGTGATATGTTTATGAAACAATTTATTTTTCTTCTTGGAATATAGTGAGATACATTTCCGAGGTTTCCCTCCACCTGTGTGGGATCATGTGACTGAGCTCTTACCAGCGAAATGTGGGAAGAAGTGATTTTGATGATGATCTTTCCCTCTGTCTCTCTCTTTTCTGGTATGCATGACTGAAATCTAAGTAAATTATGCTAACAGAGGTATTCAGTGGAAGAAGCATGAGTCCTGGAGTTTATCGTTTGGAGAGGAGCCACCAAAGAGACGCATGTGGCAAAGAACATTTACATCAGACTTTGTATAAGTGGGAAATACAGCTATATTATTTAAGTGCTTAGAGTTTTTGATTCCTTATCATAGTCGATCGTGTTTTTAAAATATAGACAGTGAGATATCAAAACCTGAAAACTTGTTTCAGAACTGATTGAGGAAAAAAAGGGGGGCAGTGGAGCACCTACATGTTACTGGACAAAAGTTGTATGTTTGGTTAATCTGATTTATCTACAAGAAATTAGGAAATGGGACACCGTTAACCTAAATTACTTATTAAAACAGAAAATAACTGTGTGTGTGAAATGCACTTGTACCTTCTTATAGGAGATTTCAAAAACTCCTACAACTGAGGTTGCTAAAAGTGAACTCCTCATATTATCTTTAAAATGTAATACATTTTAAAGATATTAAATCACGTTAGTTTGAATAGATTTCCATCCCTAGTGCTTAATTTTCCTTAGAAAAAAAAAAAAAGTCTGGATTCTGTTATTGGACCTCTGGCCATCTGTCTGAATAATCACTGTGACAGTCAAAATTCTTAGTCACAAGAAGAGTTGAATCTGGCTGCTTTAAGCAGACAATGACTTCATTAAAGGATATCATGTAGTTCACAGAGCGGGCTGGCAATAAAGGCTTGAGACAAAGCAGCCAGAATCAAACAATCAATCAACCACCATACAGAACTGGTCTGGTAATAATCTGCAGCAATTCTCACCAGGCACTAATAACTGTACTTTCCATTGCTGTTAATTCTGGGCTGGAAACTAAAGTTCACAGCAACAATTAACCAAACTGTTGTTGGAATGTGTTCTAATCTCCATGCTTCTGACATTACTGACTTCTAAGAAAAAAAAAAAAAAAAAAAAAGTCTGCTGCTAATTCATCTACTGATTGTTCACAAATATTTATTGAACCTTTCTGTAACAATACCACTCCTGGGTTCTATTTGGCACATGACTAGCTAGAAACAAGTTGGACCTAGAAAACTGATGAAAATATGTCTTTTAATGTCTCTAAGAAGAAATCCATATTTTCTCTCTTTTTCTTTCCCCTTTCTCCTGGCTGGTACATGTTCAGCTGAAAGTTCTTTGAATCAGAAAAAAAAAAAAAAAAAAAAAAAAAAAAAAAAAAAAAAAAAAAAAGAACAAGAAGGCAACTCTCACATCTCTTTAGTTCTAATTGCCAGAAATTAGGATAGTGCATACAGTTTGGAGAATCTTTTTATATCTGAATGCTAGCTGCAATAGTTTCAGTAAAATGTAATTTTTAAAAATTCAGCCTTTGCCAAAAAAAAAAAAAAGTCATTGTAGAATACAGGAGCATGAGCCAATCAATAGCCTCTACCTGATAGAGACTTGTTCATAAGTCTGTGCCCTAGGACGTTGCATTGGAAATGGAGAAACCAAGGATTTGAATTTATACAATAGTTGAGAATATCTTAAATATATGAAAAAATATTCAGATGCTGGAAAAGCAAATAGAAAGCAAATATCTAAAATTCTCCTCCTAAAAAAAGTATCTTTTATTTGCAAATCTATAATCATTGTTAAATTGCTGAAGATTCTTAAATCTAACTCCATATGTCTCTCCTACATACTTGATCAACATATCTGACTAGCAATAAAAATATTTACCAATGCACCTTGCTGATACTCCAGATGTTGTATTACTCTCTTTCTAAAGTTATTTTCTGGTTTCCAATTATTCATCTTATATGTGTATATAATTAGCACTTTGCTTAGGACATCGTGGTCACATCATAGATATTATTGACCACAACAGCGGGCAGATATTGGCAAGTTTCATTTTTAATGGTAACATTTTTACAGAGACTGAGCATTTTCATGCAAAAAGTAGTCAGTCTCCCTAATAATTTCTCTCTTTTTAAATTTTTTAACAAGAAAATGATCAAGCAAACCTGCACTTGTACCCCTGAATTTAAAAAGTTAAAAGATACAAATAAATAAATTTAAAAATTACAAATATAAATGTGTATTACACTGGAGGGGTTATTTTATTTTTCCTCTTTTCTCAGAAATCCTTTTATTACAAGAATATATATCTAAATTGATTTCCTGTCTTTAAGGTACTTGGGCCACTTTAATTGCTTTTCTAATTTCTTTTAAAAATTGTTTCTGTGGTCTTTATTATTAAACAGATACTGTGATAGGAATTTATCAAAAACCTAATTAAAATATATAAACATATTAATTAAAATGTATTCCTCAAATATATGATTTCATAAATAATATAAACCTATGCAAATGCAAATGAGATGGGAAGTTCATTTGGGCTTGAAATCTGTAGAAATTTGGTTTAGCAAACCCAGTTGCATACTATGTGAAAGAAAAATGTCCTGTCCAAGACCAAGATTTTTGCTGATATCTGTAGGAAGAAGTAAAGAAACATTTTCATTATACACTCTAGTACCAGTTTTCTTCTTACCTACTGGTTTGCATTAATATATGTGTGTGTTTTTGTGTGTGTGTATATAAAATATGTATACACACATACTTTATATGTATACTTACATATATATAAGTAGACCCTTTATGTATGAAATATAAATACATATATATCCACTGTTATATTTATTCATATGAGTATATATATATTGCACAAAGCACTGACATTTTGATAAATATTTGTGAATTTGAGAGACTTGTGGAGTGAGTCAGAATATCTCATTAAAATGCAACTTTGCTTTTAAAATTATTTTATTAGTATATGCTCACTCTTTGAAGTTCTTTTGTCCTCCCAACAACCAAGGATTTATAACTATTCAGGGTCAATAGACAGTCACATTTTACTCTCTTTTTCTCCCTTATGCCTGTTCTCTGGTATTCAGCCTTTCTCTCATGATTTGCATTAGGAACTCTACTGAATACATAATAATATCGATAATATATCAGTTTCATGCAGACACACACATATATTCTAGGCACTATGTATGACAGGTAATATCTAATATAATTTTCATCCAAAAGTATGGCCTAGGAATTACTATTATCTTTATTTTGTAGGTGGATAAACTGTATATTAGGAAAATTAACTTGCAAAATTTCTGTATCTGTCATGTATTCCCAAATTTCTGTATCTTCTCTTTTCAGAAAGATTGTCCATGTAGGGTTTAGAAAAGCCCATAGATTTCTGGACTTCATTATAAACATATGATCTGGCTGCTCTAATACATTTGAAAAACGTTCTTCAACTCTATATTGAAAAGCAAAAATTTTCTATTTACTCTCCTGTAAGCTCCGATAGACTACCTAGATACTAAGCACAAGAGGGCAGGAATATGTTCGCCTTGCTTATCACTTTATAATCAAGGCAGACATTATGACTGCATAATGTCAGTCATTATGCATAACAATAAACATTTATTAAATGAATTATAAATGGATATATAATTATGATATCTCAAAGAAAAGTAAATACTGGAAACAATATAGACTAAACTGTTTTCTGAATCTGGAAATTTGGTTCAAATGTCAGAAATCTCTTGAGCTACAAGCTTTAGTGGGTTAAAAATTTCATGATTGAAGGTGGACCACTAGATATACTGCTACATTGAAACCTACACATAAATGGTGAGTTGTCTATACTCACATCTGTGTGGTTAAGAGTTGAAAAAATTATATATTCCACTCATCCATGTTGAAGTCTCTTTTTTTGTTTTTCAAAATGAAATGCTAAAATCAGCCAGTCACATTCCCATTCCAGAAGCGTAATAAGTTTGGGCACAAATATTCTATAGTAATAAATAATTTCAAGAAACTCATATGGAAATAAAATGATTGATACTCAACTAGATTTAAAATAATATTCTTTGAATTACATTATGCTACAATGAACACTTCTGGAATGACAATAGTTTGAAGATGTTATATATCCCATCTTTCATTATCTTATATTTTTTAGTATTCTTTAAACATCACACATTAAATTTCCATTTAAGAAATCAAATTATCTAACTTGAAATTCATTCGAACATGATTTTGTTTGTTTCATTTTGACAGACAGTCATATGCCACTAAGTTATTATCATTTAATATCAATTTCATGGCGGAAAGGATCAAAGCTAAGAAAAGACTTGTTTCCAAACAGAAATTTTATTATTTTCTGTCTAATTCAGAAGAGTAATTAAATGAATGCTTACTGGTGCAAAGAAATTTGGTTTGGCAGAGAATGTTCTCATAGCTTTCTATCCAAGTTTGACTGTTCCTTCTCAGTATTTTCTGAGAAACGTCTTTGTTCTGATTTGTGGGTATTGATGATACATGATGTTCCTGGATCCTGGGTTTGGTTTCTATCCATACCACGCTTGCCCTTTTCCACTCTGTATTGTCACTGGAGAAGGTAATCTGCTCAAACACGTTATAATACTGTCAATGTTCAGATTTCTATACCCAATTTAGTAAAATATCTACTTGAATAAAACAAAACAAACAAAACAAAACTGCTTGTACAACTTGTGCACATGTAAAAGCTTAAGTATTTACAACCTCCTGTAAGATTTGTCCCTCCACCAATGCTCTTCTCTTAGGTTGTCATCCGCATCTGACTCACTATTGAGATCATAAATCTCAAGGTCATTAAGTTTTTTTTTTCTATAGTGAATAAATTTATTGTCTTACAAAATCATTGTCTAGATATATGGGAATACAAGAAAAGATATTTGCAGTCAGGTATTTGGTGGTCAACAATGAGTACAATTAATACAGGGGGGAAATCCAAGATTCCAAACCCACAGAACAAATTCTTCCTAACAGATGTTAAAGCTTTTAGCCCAAAAGCTTTGTGTTGTCAAGCACATTGCAGAGGATCCAGGATTTATAATTAAGACAGATTATTGTTACTGAATGTTTGTGATAACACTTTGGCTATCAATGGTTTTCAAACTATACTACTTCTCTAAGGCACGTTTAAAATGTGTTAGGGCGTATTTTATTTCTACAAACACAGAAGTATTGCTGGTTTGTAATAGACTGCAGCCAGATATACTAAAATCTTGGAATACACAAGATTATAATAAATAAATAATTATTCTTCCACAAATGTCAATATGACCTATTTGAAAAGCAATGTGCTTTTTACAGTGAATCTGGTTCTCCCTCTTCTATTGCTGCAATATTTCTTATATTGGCTTTTTATTTTTGATCCCTAATACCAACTGCTATTTTAGTACCTCACAGGATCTTGGCTGTTCTACTGCAATGTTTCCCAAATGTTGCATGAATTCCATCATTCAGGTATATACACCTGATATGGTTTGGCTGTGTCCCCACCCAAATTTCTTTTTTTTTTTTTTTTTTTTTTTTTGAGGCAGAGTCTCACTCTGTCGCCGGGGCTGGAGTGCAGTGGCCGGATCTCAGCTCACTGCAAGCTCCGCCTCCCGGGTTTACGCCCTTCTCCTGCCTCAGCCTCCCGAGTAGCTGGGACTACAGGCTCCCGCCACTTCGCCTGGCTAGTTTTTTTGTATTTTTAGTAGAGACGGGGTTTCACCGTGTTAGCCAGGATGGTCTCGATCTCCTGACCTCGTGATCCACCCGTCTCGGCCTCCCAAAGTGCTGGGATTACAGGCTTGAGCCACCGCGCCCGGCCCCCACCCAAATTTCATCTTGAATAGTGGCTCCCATAATCCCCACATGTTGTGGGAGGGACCCAGTGGGAAGTGATTGGATCACGGGGTATGGATTCGCCCATGCTGTTCTTGTGATAGTGAATGAGTTCTCACGATATGTGATGGTTTTATAAGTGTCTGTCATTTCCCCTGCCTGAATGTTTCCTTCCTGCCACCTTATGGAGAAGGTGCCTGCTTCACCTTCACCTTCCCCAATGATTCTAAGTTTCCTAAGGCCTCCCCTGACATGCTGAACTGAGTCCATTAAACTCTTTCCTTTATAAATCACCCAGTCTCAAAAGTATGTCTTTTGGCAGTGGGAGAGCAGACTGATACGACTTCAGAATTTTTAAGTGCCCTGTATGTGTGACACATTGGTCTAGGTACTGAGAGAGCATAAAAGTAGCTCCTTTTAAATAGTGCCATTCTTGTGACAGAAGACAAATGACAAAAAATTAAATTCAAAAACAAAAGTCAGGAAGTGAAAAGAAGTAACATAAAAACAGAAATATGGGCTGAGCGCGGTTGCTCAGGCCTGTAATCCCAGCACTTTGGGAGGCCGAGGCGGGTGGATCACGAGGTCAGGAGATCGAGACAATCCTGGCTAACATGATGAAACCCCGTCTCTAGTAAAAATACAGAAAAAAGCAAATTAGCCAGGTGTGGTGGTGGGCGCCTGTAGTCCCAGCTGCTGGGGAGGCTAAGGCAGGAGAATGGTGTGAACCTGGGCGGCAGAGCTTGCAGTGAGCCAAGATCACGCCACTGCACTACAGCTTGGGTGACAGAGCAAGACTTCCTCTCAAAAACAAAAACAAAAACAAAACAGAAATATGATTACGAGGCAGCAGTAACTGGGAAAATAAGGACAACTTCGAATAGGATGGGCAAGCAAAGGGAATAATAGGATTTTGTGTGTTGTTGTTGTTCTGGTTTAGTTAGTTAGGTAGTTGGTTATTTTAGAGACAGGATCTCACTGTGTTTCCCAGGCTTGTCTCAAACTGCAGGCCCCAAGCGATTCTCCTTCCTCAGCTTCCCAAAGAGCTGAGATTACAAGCATAAGCCACCAAACCCAGCCTTGGAACACTTACAATACCATTTGTATTGAACTGATAAAAATAATTGTATTGAACACATATGTAGAAGGACATTGCAGTTGAAGTGGAGAAATACAGTTGGAGAGTGAAATGCAATAAGCTTGAATATATAGGCAGGAAGCAGATGTCATGGGTCATTATAGAAAGCCAACCATGCATTACAGTATGTCCAAAATGAGGTCATAATTATTGTTTTGGTGTAATTATAAATAGTATTTCCTCTTATCCTTTTTACACAGTTATGTAACAATTCAGGTTACAGAAAATATTAAAAGATTGGAGTATAACATATGCAAAAAGTTATTCGAGAATGTAGGTAAAACAAAACAAACAAGCAAACAAAACACTGCCTATTGTGTGGCATTTTATGGGTGAAGAATGAGGGAAGGAGTAGACTAAAACCCGGTAGAAATATATTACAGCAGTCTCAGTGAGAATGAATCATAGAATTGACAAGCATTTTGTCAGCAAATATGTAGCTAAGTGAATAGAATCAAAATATGGGAAGGATTTCACTACTGTCAACAATTATCTGTCTATATAGTATTCCTCCATTCACATCCTTCAGCCAGAATAACTCTAACAACTCCTATCTTAAAATCCAAATACATCCATATTCTGGCCCTTATTCTATTTTGTAGAGTTATTTACATTGGGAGCAATATGAACTCCAGTGATTTCAGCTAAGTGTGAAAGGGAACTGACGCCTGGATATATTTGTGTCTTTTGAACTGCATTTCCTTCTACATCTTAACATTCACTTTAACGTGGACCTGGCTTTTCTTCTTGATGTGCATCTCAATGTTACACACGTACTTTCCATTGCCACCTCTTCTTCTTACCGAGAAATTCTTAAACTCTACCAGTTTCTTCATTCTTTGAACTTAGTATAAGTGTCATCAACTTTAATTGGTCCTTTTCTGACCTCACAGTTCCTTAATTCATGTTCCTTAAAGTTGTTAAATATGTTGGTAACAGATACAGACAAGATCTTATCTTCTGCCTTCATTGGTTATCTGTTGTAATAATTATTATGCAATGGGATGCATCATTGTGCACCAGTGCGAAATAATACAGGCACAGATCTTCCTTTCCTATTGGCTTTTTTGCTGCTAATAAAAAAGGTGTGACACAATTTAAATTGTTCCTAGATTTCTGATTGATTTTTTTCTTTGATTGGAAACCCATGTTTAAGTTAGACCAAATGTGGTTACATATTTGCATTTATATGATTTAAAATTGTCCCTAAATATCTTATCCCTAGGCACAAGTATTTTCCCAAAAAAATATACTTATTATAAGTCATCTCCTGTTTGTTTGTTTGTTTTGAATTTCTATTGCCTACCTGGTATTTATATTTTGATTTTAAAATGTTATAGTTGGGTGTTGCTTTGATGGAAGTCCTAAAATTGTTTTAAATTTGCTGTTTTTCTTAGTTACTGTTTCTTCATTAATGTGTTAGATGATTTACAAAAGACTCTTTGTATACTAGATATATCAAATTAATCAAGAATATTTATTATTTAAACACTATATCTCACATCAGTCATTGTGATCTTTGAGGACCTACTCTATATGACCCCCACTTCTCAATCTATCCTCGCTGGATTAGTGGTGACATTTAGTGTCCTCTGTTGGAGATGTGTGCCTGCAGCTCTGCATCTGTGGTTTTCTAAAAAAAGGAGCTGAAATGGTAGTTATAATATTAGACACTTTCAACCACTATTTACCCTTGAATCTCTTAAGTTTAATTTAAAAATCTAGGTACTGGGCCTTTACTCATGCCTGTAATCCCAGCACTTTGAGTGGCTGAGGCAGGCGGATCATGAGGTTAGGTGTTCAAGACCAGCCTAGTCAATGTGGTGAAATTCCTCTCTACTAAAAACACAAAAATTAGCCAGGTGTGGTGGCACACGCCTGTAGTCCAGCTACTCTGGAAACTGAGGCAGGAGAATCACTTGAACCCGGGGGCAGAGACTGCAGTGAGCCAAGATCATACCCTGCACCCCAGCTTGGGCAATAGAGCGAAATTCTGTCTCAAAAAAATAAATAAATAAAAATAAAAATCTAGGTATTGCCATATGCTTTGTTGAGTAGTATCTGAAGTCTTTTATAATAAATTTGTAGATTTATATTCTTAAAGAGAAATAATTTCTAGTGTACTATTAAGAAGTTGACATTTTAATGTGCAGCTGTTATATCACTCTTCCACTGAAATTAAAATAACCTAGCAATTTGACAATGGCATAATTTAAAGTATAAAAAGACATCTTCAGTAGCCAGAAATTTTGCGTGATTGTTTATTTTTATGAAATTGTACTGCTATGACATTTGTGACTTACATTTTTTTCCCAATACTTTATATTTGTAGATTAAGAGTCTTTTATTGATCACTGTCATATTTCTTGCCAACAAAATATTATCGTACCAAGTCCAATTATTTAATTTTTTAGTATGACTCTCTTTAGTATACAATTAAGTCAAAATGAATGCTTTACTATACTGATGAATAATTTTAAAGTCCAAAAAATAAAATTATTTTGGAAATTTATTTCTTATCAAGATGAATGGAGCTGTTTTATTTTGTTTGCTTTCAAATATGTCTTATATCCCTGAGGATTACTCTTTTATTGAAACTAGTATTTTATTTTTGTAGGTATAGCGAAACTATGAGAAAGCTTGGTGACAGAAGACAGAAATGAGAGGAGTTTTAACATGTCTATAGTGTAATTATTCAAACTCAATTCAAATTACAAGCCAAAATTTAAATAATGTATCATCACGAAATATAGGCAATAATCTATCAACTAATACCTAGATTAAGCATCTTTTCAAATTTTGTTGAAGTCAAATGTAATGGAAACCATCTGAAATGTAATGAAACTCATTTCTCTGTTATTAGATGTATCTACTTTTTCAATTTCTTGAAAGTTTACTAAAAGTTTTAGCAAGTCCTGTCATATAACTAGCAACATACTTATTATACCTTCATGTAAAGAACTTTTATTTTATTAGATTTACAAACAATTTTTGGGAAAAATGATATCAATACACATCTGTTATTATAATTTTAAATAAAATGTTCTTTTTAATCTTTCACATAATGTAAATATTTCTTGCTAGTATTCAATTGAATTTTATATCTTTTTTATTGAAGTTGTTTATAATTTAACAACTTAGCAAAAGCAATCCTTACATTCAACCTAAACAGGCAAATTATATTCTTTGTCTAGAGAATGTTTATTTTCATTTTCAATTTAAATAACACATTAATGTACGTTGAAGAAAGATTTTTTAAAATAGTACAAATATAAGTTATATAATTTTTAAGATATATGATTAAAATCAGTAAAGTTATGGGCAACATCATTTCCAGGTAATGTAATTAATTTGTCCATGTTTGTAATACACTATGAGAGGATGATACCATTTCTCATCTAAATTGTACTAATCTAATGCAGAAAACACCAGTTAAAAAGGCAAAATAACAGATGTTGGTGAGGCTGTGGAGAAAAAAGAACACTTATACACCGGTCACGGGAGTGTGAATTAGTTCAATCATTGTGGAAGACAGTGCGGCAATTCCTAAAAGACCTAAAGACAGAAATACCATTTGACCAAGCAATTCCATTACTGGGTATATACCCAAAGGAATATAAATCAGTCTATTATAAAGACACATTTGTCAATTTTGGATTTTGTTGCCGTTGCTTTTGGTGTTTTAGACATGAAGTCCTTGCCCATGCCTATGTGCTGAATGGTATTACCTAGCTTTTCTTCTAGGGTTTTTATGGTATTAGGTCTAACATTTAAGTCTCTAATCCATCTTGAATTAATTTTCATATAAGGAATAAGGAAAGGATCCAGTTTCAGCTTTCTACTTATGGCTAGCCAATTTTCCCAGCACCATTTATTGAATAGGGAATCCTTTCCCCATTTCTTCTTTTTGTCAGATTTGTCAAAGATCAGATGGCTGTAGATGTGTGATATTATTTCTGAGGACTCTGTTCTGTAAAGAGCTTCTGCACAGCAAAAGAAACTACCATCAGTGTGAACAGGCAACCTACAGAACGGGAGAAAATTTTTGCAATCTACTCATCTGACAAAGGGCTAATATCCAGAACCTACAAAGAACTCAAACAAATTTACAAGAAAAAACAAACAACCCCATCAAAAAGTGGGCAAAGGATATGAACAGACACTTCTCAAAAGAAGACATGCATACAGCCAACAGACACATGAAAAAATGCTGGTCATCACTGGCCATCAGAGAAATGCAAATCAAAACCACAATGAGATACCATCTCACACCAGTTAGAATGGCAATCATTAAAAAGTCAGGAAACAACAGGTGCTGGAGAGGATGTGGAGAAATAGGAACACTTTTACACTGTTGGTGGGATTGTGAACTAGTTCAACCATTGTGGAAAACAGTATGGCGATTCCTCAAGGTTCTAGAACTAGAAATTACCATTTGACCCAGCCATTCCATTACCGGGTATATACCCAAAGGATTATAAATCATGCTGCTATAAAGACACATGCACACGTATGTTTATCGCGGCACTATTCACAATAGCAAAGACTTGGAATCAATCCAAATGTCCACCAGTGATAGACTGGATTAAGAAAATGTGGCACATATACACCATGGAATACTATGCAGCCATAATAAAGGATGAGTTTGTGTCTTTTGTAGGGACATGGATGCAGCTGGAAACCATCATTCTCAACAAACTATCACAAGAACAGAAAACCAAACACTGCATGTTCTCACTCATAGGTAGGAATTGAACAATGAGATCACTTGGACTCGGGAAGGGGAACATCACACACCGGGGCCTATTATGGGGAGGGGGGAGGGGGGAGGGATGGCATTGGAAGTTATACCTGATGTAAATGACGAGTTGATAGGTGCTGAAGAGTTGATAGGTGCAGCACACCAACATGGCACAAATATACATATGTAACAAACCTACACGTTGTGCACATGTACCCTAGAACTTAAAGTATAATTAAAAAAATAAAAATAAAGACACACACATGTATGTTCCTTGCAACACTATTCGCAAGAGCAAAGACATAAAATCAACCTAAATGCCCATCAATGATAGACTAGATAAAGACCATGTAGTACATTTACAATTTGGAATAGTATGTAACCTTAAATGAGAACAAGATCATGTCCTTTGCAGGAGCATGAATGGAGCTGGAGGTTATTATCATTAGCAAAGTGACACAGGAACAGATAACGAAATATTGCATGTTCTCACTGATAACTGAGAGCTAAATGATAACAACACATAGACATGTAGAAGGGAGCAACACACACTGGGGCCTTTAGGAGGGTGGAGGGCAGAAAGAGGGGAAGGATCAAGGAAAATAGCTAATGGGTACTAGGCTTAATGCCTGGGTGATGAAATAATCTGTTCAGAAAACCCACATGACACAAATTTATCTATGTAACAAACTGCACTTGTACCCCTGCACTTAAATGTTAAAAAAATAAAAATGAAAAACAAAAAACACTACAAGTTATTCCTGAAGTGAGGTGTATGGTAGAATACAGGGTATTATTTCCAAGTTATTTGGTGCAGTGTATGCAGAAATATGATGTTGAGATCTAGGTCATAATTAAATAGGAACATAATAAATAAGAAACACATACATTTGTTTTGTTAACAATCATTACCAAATTCTTTGTATGATGAAAAGCTAAAATCAGGTGAACTAATAGCTAATATTGTAACTAGGAAGTAAAACATATCATGAGAAAAAAATAAGAAAAGCCCATAATTGGAACAAATATTTAATGAAATTATTTTTATAAAATTATATATTACCTATTTCATTAAATTTTGAGTAATTAGTATACAACAAATCACATTTTTATAAAATTATATATTACCTATTTCATTAAATTTTGAGTAATTAGTATAAAACAAATCACACATTTTTCACTTAGTATATCCAAGAATTTTGACTGTTCTGACAATACTCCAGAGACATTTAAAAGATTCAGCACCATATACAAATTTAGCTTTTGAATTTTTTAATGACTTTCCTTTTTAGCTACTCACTCATCCTAATAATGAGTTGTGAGAAAACTCAAAAACATTGCTTACCTTTAAACATGGCTTCACCATTTTTCCTTCTGATGTTTCCTTGGATTTATTCTTAAAACTCCCTTCCTGAGGAATAATGTGTTATTTGACAATAATTGATGAAGGATGGAAAAGGAAAAAATAGTTTCACAAATTTTCTACAATAAATTTGCATTTAAAACATCTCAACAAGGGCCAAATATTCTGCTTCTAAAGCCTCATTAACTCAACAAAACTATGTATGAAACAAGGCAGGAATGTTTTATGGTATAATAAATCATAAAAGGGGCTTCCATAAGAACCAATAATTCTAACTGACACTCTCTGTTGCATCCCAGGTGCAATCCACCTTAAGCAATACATTAGAAGAAAATTAAAAAGAGCGAGGAGATATATTTTTCTTCTGCAAAGCACAAGGTATTAGGGAAGGGTATGGGAAAGAAGAATCAGTAGACATATATAGGTCATTAATCAGGCAGACAGAATTAGTAAAAATGAACTTAGGAGGATTACGGATGTGGAAATTAATTTTTATAACTATCTATATTTCCACCATTAACCTTGAAAAGGCTTCCTGTACCAAATTTTAAAGACAGTGGTATTGTAAAGTTTTGCCTATCAATATCAATATATTGATCCAAACCTTGAATAAGTGTTAGTTAATTTATTGAGAAGACCCATATATTTATTGGAGTCAAGACGGTCTAGTAAGTGTATTCAGATCTTCATTCATTAGCAAATGTTTATTGTTTCCAACTATAGGTAAAATCTGAAAAATTATCTTACAGAATGTTTGATAATGTTTGCTGACGTGGAAGATATTACAGAGCATGATTGTAAAAAATGACTCCATTGGTTCACAGTTGTTCGGGTAAATCAGTGCGGCAGTCTGTGGTGCTCTGGTTCCAAATTTCAATATTCAATACATGCCTATTGCATATATGCAATTGTGGATTAATTTGTCTTACCCAGGAACCTTAGAACAATTGAAATGGTACAACTGTCCTATGCAGGTACATGAGTGATTTTATAACCCCAGACATTTTAGAGATAAATAAGTTTTAGAATAAAATGATGAAATATTTCAAATCCTTAAAACCCACAGTATTAATGTATTTGTTTCCAATCTAGAAATAAATTGCTTTATCTTCAGCATATTTATTGTGTTTATTATTGACGATTAATCCTAAAGATTAATCTTTAAGAAACATTCAAGTTTTTATGTTTTAGGCATGATTTTTTTTTAAAGAAGCAGGTGGAACTACTAAATGTGTAAGATTAGATTGTATAGAATAGTAACATTGCTATGGTCTATAAACAATATTGGAATGTGTAAGACAATTTAATTTACTCTGCTTGGTATTTTTACATATTTGCAAGATTTATTTAAATGCATAGAAATAATTTACTTGATAAATCTTAAAGTAATTAAAGTGCTTGAGAATATCTTTTTAACTGTGAAAATATAGAATAAAATGTTATGGTAATTCAATTGGCTAAGTTTGTAAATGAAAATGATTGTTTAGAGGAATTTAATATTTTAACTTGTTCAATGGAATCTTAATTAAATCACAAGGGAAATAAAATATGATTTTCAAATTTAAATTATAAAACAATTTAAAACAATCTAAGTTTTTGGATTTATAATGTTAATCAATTAAATTCCAATATAAATGTACAAACTGTAATTGATTCTATACATGCACATGCACTAACACACACACTCACATACATTATCACAAAACCCTCGGAAATTAAACATTCAGAATGACTCATATCAACTGAATGATCTTGGGAGAATAATTTCATTAATTTCCCCTTACTGTAAAATAGGGACAACAACAGAACTTATCTCATAGAATTTATTTGAACAAAACATTGAATGATATAATAAATATAAAAAACATATAGAAGATCCTTGAATTGAAGAGAAAAACATGCTCTAGGAAGACAAATTGTCTCACTCATATGTGGAATCTGAAAGAGTTCATTTAAGAGAAATAGAGAGTAGAATGGTGGTTACCAGAGGCTAATAACCAGAGGGTGCTTAGGAGGAAAAGGAGAATGGGGAGACAATGATCAAGGGATGCACAATTACAGTTAGATAGGAGAAATACCTTTCCCAAGATTTCTTGTGCAGCAGGGCAACTATAGTTAATGACTATGTATTGTGTTATTGAAAAACGCCAAGAGAGTGGATGTTGTACACTCACCACAAAAATGATAGTTATGTGAGGTAATGCATTTGTTAATTAGCTAAGTTTAACTATACCACAATGTACACATACTTAAAAACATTATTTTGTACATAATGCATATAATATTATTTATCATTTTTAAAAATAAACAATTTTTTTAAATGCTCCAAAATGATATCCCTTTAACCAAAATAAGGATCACAGTTCAATCTACGAAGTTTAATAACTGTTTCTCCTACTTTAGTATCAAATACTGCTTATTTTACTTGATGACCTTCAAAATGAAAAGTTAGGTTATAACTTTTTTCTTTCCATTGAATATCAATTATTTCTTAGAAATGTCACTTCTCTGAAATATAAATAAAATATGTAGCCCCAAAGTATTTTTTATTCATCCATAAATAATTATTGAATATCTGATATTTGCCAGGATCCATGCTGAGTGCTGGGAATTAAAGTGAACAAATAACACAGCATAGACCAATGTTCTTTGAAAGAAAAGCATGGTAGTTAACATTAATTGAATATCAAATATGTGTTAGAAAAAGCGCTGAGTTCCTGTATGCTATATATCATTCTTCGTGAAAACACCCTTGTAAAGAAGATATTAATCACACATTTCACAGATGAGAAAACTAAGCTTTGAGAGCCACTGTTCAGGTCTACAGATCGTAGTGAAATTCAGATTCAAAATCTTATTAACTTATTAATGTGTTAAAATGCCTCCAGTCTGCTCCATTATCTTTGAAATGGATAGCACAGGGGAGGAAAAAATAATTTTCCCTCTACCTTTCTCAGTTCTCAGCTTGGAGTCCTTTAGCAAAAGACAGTTTAGGACAAGAAATACAGAAGTTTATCAACATGTATATTTCTATATAAATGGGCGATAAGGAAGGAGTAGTTCTCAAAGAGATGGCTTAGAACTCTAGGGCTAATATCCAGAATCTACAAAGAACTCAAACAAATATACAAGAAAAAAACAACCAAACCCATCAAAAAGTGGGGAGAGGATATGAACAGACATTTCTCAAAAGAAGACATTCATACAGCCAACAGACACATGAAAAAATGCTCATCATCACTCGCCATCAGAGAAATGCAAATCAAAACCACAATGAGATACCATCTCACACCAGTTAGAATGGCAATCATTAAGAAGTCAGGAAACAACAGGTGTTGGAGAAGATGTGGAGAAATAGGAACACTTTTACACTGTTGGTGGGATTGTGAACTAGTTCAACCATTATGGAAAACAGTATGGCAATTCCTCAAGGATCTAGAACTAGATGTACCATATGACCCAGCCATCCCACTACTGGGTATATACCCAAAGGATTATAAATTATTCTACTACAAAGACACATGCACATGTATGTTTATTGCGGCACTATTCACAATAGCAAAGACTTGGAATCAACCCAAATGTCCATCTGTGACAGACTGGATTAAGAAAATGTGGCACATATACACCGTGGAATGCTATGCAGCCATAAAAAAGGATGAGTTTGCGCCCTTTGTAGGGACATGGATGCAGCTGGAAACCCTCATTCTTAGCAAACTATCACAAGAAGAGAAAACCAAACACCACATGTTCTCACTCATAGGTGGGAACTGAACAATGAGATCACTTGGACTCGGGAAGGGGAACATCACACACTGAGGCCTATCATGGGGAGCTGGGAGGAGGGAGGGATTGCATTGGGGAGTTATACATGATATAAATGATGAATTGATGGGTGCTGACGAGTTGATGGGTGCAGCACACCAACATGGCATAAGTATACATATGTAACAAACCTGCACGTTATGCACATGTACCCTAGAACTTAAAGTATAATAAAAAACAAAAAAAGAAAAAAAAAAAAAAGAACTCTGGCTTAAACAGAAGTTACAAGATTAAAGTAAAGGCACTTGTGTTTTTAGGGGTGGCCAATTGCAGGAAGGCAGCTAAATAGGAAATTGGTGGTAGATAAAAGTTAGCTAGTCACGTGTGTTATGTAGATTCCCCTGGTGCTGTTTCCAGGGTCATAAGGGTCTGAAGTCATCTCTGGTGATGGAACTTTGTCATTCTTGGTAGAGAGGGCAAGAAGGGCCCCTTTATAAACTTACATCATGCTTTTACACAAATTCAAGGTGAGCAGAGAGCTTTTCTTGTATCTGGATCTTTTCAATTGCCTTCAGCTCAAAATAATCATCAGGCCAAAGTGGCATACTTTGGAGAAGCATATTCTGCTACTCCTCAGTAAAAAGCTTTTATGTACATAAGTCTGACTTAAATTCAGTGCAGTGTGTTTCTATGTATTTTATATTTCCTACGTGTGTGTATATGATAGTATTGAGTGATATCTATATATATAATTATACTTCATAATTGTAAATATTTGAGGTTGCTTTGTAGGTTAAAGATAAAAGGAAAGTGTGTTGTAATTGTTTTTATTATAGATGCACACTCAAATTAGGCAGAGAGAGATACATATTAGAGGAAACAGACATATTCATGTTTATTGTAAATTAATTTCAAATATACATCTTATATATTTCCTTTTTTCTCTTTTTCCATGCTTTTGAAATACATTAAAGTATATTTCAGGTAATTCTGAAATTCTCTATAAAGGTCTGATAAAAGCTAACCAAGAAGTGTTAGTTGTGATGTAAGTTATTTAAAAATTATCGCAGAAGTATACATGTCTTAATAGTAAATGTAAATGGTGTGGTTTTTGTCCTGGTTTTACATTTTAAATTAATATACATAAATTAATATGTATATTAAAAGTTATCTGACTCTAGTTCATAGCTATTTGCATATAATGAATATTAAACGATTTTCAAAACAGGTATTTTACCTCATTATTGCAGATTAAAAATACATCACAGCTATTCAACAAAAATATAACAATATTAGAAAGCATTAGATATGAATAGTGTTTGATTTTAAGATGCATAGTTACAATTAGAATTTGATATAAAAACTAGATCCATATAAATTCAAACTTTGAGATATTAACTATTAGAAAACGGAACATTTCATATGTACGGAATGATGTTATGTTACTGAAAAAGTATTACATTCTCCTATTTTAAGTATTAGTAAAATTTAATAATAATCTAGGGAAAAATTACAAACAATTAGGGAATAATTATTGTGTTTCAGTCCCTAATTAGCCTTTGCTTACCTGAAATGGATTTCTTGAGCTTAAAAAGATTGACGTTTTAGTATAACCCCTTAATTATGTATACTCCATTAATAATGTGATTTTGCAATGAAAATAACAACCTAAATCCTTCAAGTCACCCTGGGTTTTAGACAACTTTCTATTCAAATTCATTTTAGAGAAGTTATAAAAGGTCATTTTCCCATCGACTTCACAACATTTAATTTCTAGCACAATCCATTAAGGCTAGTATCTTCAAAAATTGATCTTTCTTTGAGGTCTTCTCAAAAGAAAATGACAGACAATCTTACCTTATATTCATTATTAGGACCTGTATTCTCCTGAACATGCGAAAGCAGAGTATTCATAGTTACATCTAACTTCCATCTGTGACAATTTTCACTTGGTAGATTAGGACCAAGAAATTTATGTTTATAAAGAGAAATAACACACACAATGAAATGGCATGAAAGATTGACTACCCTGTCCTGTATACAGTGACATGCTTACCTGCCATAACTACAAAGCTAGCATTTTTAAAAATTGCATTATCTTTTAATTTCTGAATCTCTTTTACCTTTCCTCTTCTAGTATCTTTCTTTCTCTTTGACTTTTTAAAAATATTTGTATCCTTCCAAACTTAACACACTATCAATGAATTCATGAGTATTTTTTTCTCATGAACATTTGAAATACATAAAAGGGAAAAGATAGGAAAGACAGAAACTGTAGACCAGCATTATCAAGAGTGATTTTTGTTTGCTTGCTTGTTTGTTTTATTCTGTCTATAGCAATGGGACTGAAAAAAAAGGGAAGAAAAAATATATGTGAATATTTTTTCTGTCTAGGGATCTCAAGTATAATAATTATTTTTAAGAGTGTATGTGAATGTGTTTGTGTGTATGTATGTGCATTACCCTATGTATTTGTGTTTGTTCTTAGAGGTAGAGAAGAGTATTAAAGAAGGGAAAAATAACCTACAGAAAAAAAATTTTCCTTAACTTTCAAGTTTATTTGGGACAAAATTATGGATTTTTTTTAATTTATAAAGTATATAGTTATTAGGCTAGGTAGAAATAAAAGATCCAAGTGAAAATGTACATTTAATAACATATTGATTTAGCATGGAAACTGCAAAAGTAGTTTACTTTGGTTTTCTAAAGCAAAGTAATTCTTTAGATTATCATTTATTTTAATTTCCAGAAGTGTTTTTATTATTACAATAACAGAACACACAAACCCAGGCAGAGATGTGTCCAAGGAAATGATGGTTACATTTCAATGTTATTTGCCCTTTGGTTCTTCATCTTCTAAGCATCTTTATATTTTCTTTTAATGCTATTGGACGTTTATTTTGATCAGAAATATACTTCAAGTATTAATAAATATATTATCATGTAGCCATCCCTTTGCCCTACCATGTTTCTTTCAATAGAAAAAAAAACTGCTAAATGTGTCTTCATAGTCTATTTGGCCATAGTTGTCGCATCTGTGGTTTTAAAAATAGACTTTAGCCAGATCTTCTGAAATTTCTTCTTGAATTATAGCCCATTATGTTAAAGAAATTCTGTGAAAAGAGTCCTACTAATATTGTTCACAGTCTCCAAAAAGTGAGGATGGTAACTCAGTTGAAGACAACTAGAATCTGAGTTCTTCAGCAAATACTCAGAAGCAAATTTTGTGAACAAGGTATCTCCTTCAGTTCAAGCTAGAAGAATGTCACTCATCGCAGCTGACCCAACTATGGCCACTGGTCCATTTCTTGCTGCCAGTATGACTGCCGTTAAGGCACCACTTGTAATCATGTTCCAGGGATCTTCTTTTCCTTTGACTTGAGCCATACTACAGTCAGTCATGAGAAACAGACCTCCCTGAATACAAAGCTATCTCCCAATTATGGAACCTGGATTTTAATAGTTGTCAAACTCCTTTGGAGTTTGTGGTTTACTCCTACTGGAGAATTGTGAAAACTTAATTGCTTGAAAGATACCACCACCAATGGCGCTTGTTGTAAAGGCTCCCACATAGCCTTGTTGAGGGGTGAGTCTCTCTAGCATGCTCTTTCAGGGCACAAACAATCTGAATTATTTTTAATTACAGCTTCAATTAGAATACTTTATGAGTATTTCCAGAACTTATAAAGTTTAAAATTTCCATAAAGAAGAAGAGATATGGCAAACATGAATATTGTTCATGAATTGTACTTTCTTTTTGTTTTTTGTAAATTATAAGATTTAATTTTAAAGGAAATGAAAAATTAAAAAATATTTTAATAAATTTTTGGAGAGTTGAAATATTCTTATGTGATGTCAAACTATTTGCTAAATTTATATTTTCTCTGTATTTAAATTAGAGAAAAATAATAAAAATGATTGAAAATACTCACGAAATTATAAAAGATATTGTTTATAAGTACAAATAATCAGAAAATGATTAAAATGTAATGTATATTATAAAATCTACAAAAACTCACATGGATAGACATTCCCTCATTAACCTTCCTTCAAAGTGCCTAAAAATGAAACTAAGGAATCAGCAAGTGTTCTTTTCTCTAAATTTCCAACTGAAATGCAGTTTATTAGGCAGTTCATCTAAACAGTTCGAATTTCGATCATTTAAACTGTTTAAGACTTTTGAACATTTTAAAAACAAACAGAGCAGCATTAGATTCTAAAATGCTTAGTCATTTTCTTTTGCATAACTCGTTGCCAAAATGTTTCCATGGGAATAAAATCTAACTCCTTAATATAGACTATGTTCTATGCAGTTCTCCTATGACTCCATCTAAATTCAGATATTACCAGAAAAAAAAAAAAAACAGCTAAAGCAATATGCATATAAAACAATGAATTTTGATGGCTTTTGAGCTTAGTTGTTGAATTCTAAATTCACTACTCCGTTAGCATTTCTCTTTCTGTTTAATCTTAAATCAACTAATAACTATTTATACTACCCTGATACTTGATTTGGGAAAAGCTCACACAGACAAGAAAATGGTAGGAGATTGCCTGTACAACTCTCTGTCTCTCTCCCCTCTCCTTTTGAATGTACATATATATATTTTATACCTATATGTATATTTCCAAATATACTTATATGGAAGTATAATATATACAAGTATACATACAGGTATATACATAAGTGTGTGTGTATATATATATATTTGAAAAAATTACATTATTTACTTTAATGGGTTCAAACACACAAGAGTTTTGTATAACATTCCTTGCAACTTACAGACATGCCATGTAGTCAGTGCCATTGCTCATTGCTCTATTTTAAGAAAGCTCTGAGTGGCAGACACACCAATTGTCCTCTCTGTGGGTTCTTTAGCCATGGATCAACGTAATTTTTTCAATAAACAGTTATTGCATACTTGCTTTTATTGCACTGGCAAAATTTCAGAGAAAAAATAAACACCTTTTAGCTCTCAATATACATGACGTATCCAGAGTGGTATTTCCTAGGTTTTCTTGTAGGATTTTCATAGTTTAGGGTCTCAGTTAAGTCTTTGATTTGTCTTGAGTTAATTTTTCCATATGGTGAAATGTAGGGGTTCAGTTTTAATCTTCTGCATATGGACTAGCCAGTTATCCCAGCACCACTTATTAAATAGGGGGTCCTTTCTCCACTCTTTGTTACCGTCGATTTTGTGACTAAGTCACCAAAAGCAATCACAACAACAAAAAACTGACAAGTGGGACCTAATTAAACTAAAAAGCTTCTGCACAGCAAAAGAAACTATTAACAGAGTAAACAGACAACCTGCAGAATGGGAGAAATATTCACAAACTACACATCTGACACAGATCTGATGTCCAGAATCTATAAGGAATGTAAGCAATTCAACAAACAAAAACCAAATAACCTTCTTAAAAAATGGGCCAATGACATGAACAGACAGTTCTCAAAAGAAGAGACTAATCATTAGTCATCTAATCATTGGAGAAATGCAAATCAAAACCACAATGGGATACCATTTCACAGCAGTCAGAATGACAATTATTAAAATGTCAAAAAATAACCTATGTTGGCAAAATTGCAGAGAAGAGGGAATACTTATACACTGTTTGTAAGAATGTAAATTAGTTTAGCCACTATGGAAAGCAGTTTGGAGATTTCTCAAAGAACTTAAAAGAGAGCTACCATTCAAACCGGCAATCCCACTACTGGGAATATACACAAAGGGAAATAAATTACTCTATCAAAAAGACATATGCACTCAAATGTTCATGGAAGCACTATTCACAATAGCAAAGACATCAATCAACCTGAATGTCCATCAGTGAGGGAATGGATAAAGAAAATGTAATACATATACACCATGAAATACTACACAACCATGAAAAGAATGAAATCATGTTCTTTGCAGCAACATGGATGCAATGGGAGGCCACTATCCTAAGCGAATTAACACAGGAACAGAAAACCAAATGCCATATGTTATCACTTATCAGTGGGAGCTAAACATTAAGTAGATATGGATGTAAAGATTGGAACAATAGACACTGAGGAGGGCCAGGTGCCATGGCTCTCGCCTATAATCCCAGCACTTTGGGAGGCTGAGGTGGGTGGATCACTTGAGGCCAGGAGTTCAAGATCAGCCTGGCCAACATGAAAAAACCCTCATCTCTACTAAAAATACAAAAATTAGACGGGCATGGTGGTGCATGCCTGTAGCCCCATGTATTTGAGAGGCTGAGGCACGAGAATCGTTTGAACCCAGAAGGGAAGGTTGTGGTGAGCTGAGATCGCACCACTGCACTCCAGCCTGGGTGACAGTGTGAGGCTCCATCTCAAAAAAAAAAAAAAAAAAAAAAAAAAAAAGAAAGACACTGAAGACAGCTAGTGGGGGAAGGCTAGGGAAGAGTATTGTAAAACTACCTATCCGGTACCATGTTCAGTGCCTGAGTGATGGGATAATACATAAACTGAACCTCAGTGACATGCAATTTACTCACGTAACAAACCTACACATGTACTTCTAAACCTAAAATAAAAGTGGGGGAAAAAAGAAGTAATTTACCTCAGAGTTACTATTTTCTTTATATGTCAGCTTTGAAACCTAAATAGTTGATATATGTTCCCAAATTCAGTAAGTTTAGTACATATTAGAACTAGGATTTGAATTTAGGCTACCTATATTTTTATCTACTGTACCACCCATTATACTGTAGTAACAGTGGATATGGAAGTGGAAAACTAGCAGTGTTTGTGAATGTGTTCAGAAATAGGCTAATGAATTGGGTGTGTGGTATAGAAGAAACTATATATAGTTTCTACATATATATCATTTCTATATAGGTATAGTTTATTTTTCTGATACTTATATAAAAAGATGTCATACATATATATTTTTTCCCTGGAATAAAACCCACTTAATCTTGTCTGTTTGATGTGCTCTTAGATCAAATTTGGTTTGCAAGCATTTTGTTCAGGATGTTTGCATCTGTGTTCCTCGGTGTTGTTGACTTGTAGTTTTCTTTTTTTGTCTTGTCCTCAGTTTCTGATATCAACATAATGCTAGTGTCATAGAATTAGTTAGAAGGAATTTCCCCCTCTTCAACTTTTTGAAATAGTTTGAGAAGAAATGATATTAGATCTTCTTTATAAGTTTGGTAGGACTCACCAGTTAAGCTATTCGGTCTTTAGCTTTTCTGTGTTGGGAGAATGTTTATCACCGATTCAATCTTGTTACTCATTATCGGTCAGTTCAGGTTTTCTATTTCTTCTTGGTTTAATCTTGGTAGGTTGTATGTATCCAAAAACTTATCCATTTCCTCTATGTTTTCCAATTTGTTTGCATATAGTTGTTCCTAATAGTCTCTAATTATCCTTTGTATTGCTATGGTATCAATTGTAATGTCTTCTTTTTCATTTCTTATTTTATTTATTTGGGTCTCATATTTTGACTGTAAAGATGGTATAGTGTTTACAGCTGAGACTGAGTTGCCTGTGGCCTGACATGTAGGCGGAACTATTGTGACAACAGTGAAACCAGGTGACACAACAGAAAATTTAGAAACAGATTGCATAATTCTTTGGATCCTTCAGGCAAGATTCTGAGAAATATTAAGACTATTTTCAAATTTGTGCAAGGTTAAGATGAAAATCCGACCAATCAGCAATCCAGTGATATCAGATTTGTAAACATTTCACTCAATGCCTTCAGTGAAAGTGGAGAAAAACATACATAGCATTTATCACTTGCAGACATTTTATTGATTGTGAAATAACCCAAGAGAAAACACATGGAACCATTTTTAAAGTATCATCAAATTTAAACATGATATTATTAAAACATATTTTACTTAATACCTTATCATTTGATTTATGTTCCAGAAAATGTGATGTCATGATGAATATTTTCAACATTTCTTGACAGATAGCCAGAGCTTTACGTCAAATTACATATTGATGCATTTAATTTATCACTTTATTTTCAGAATTTGGGGAATACTAAGTCATATTTATTGGTCATCAATTTATTCAGTGAATCATGCAGATATTATTGTTCCTTTGGATCAAGAGGAGTCCAGAAATTATGGAAAGTTATATTGATGAAGTTCTTTTTTTTTTTTTTTTTTTTTTTTTAGTATTCAGGCAAAAATTAAACCAAAGAGGATATTATACTAAAAGTTTCTAAGCTTGAGTGTTTTAATTTGTTACGAAATAGAGAATGAATACTCAACCATTCCATACTTCATTTAGCTAAGAGATTTTTTAATATTAAAGATTTAAAGACTTAAGGTATTCCTCATTGATCTGCAATAAAATACCATATATGATTGATTTTTCTAATACTTACATAAAATGATTACATGTTGGGTAAAGACAATCTGACAACTGCAGTCCAACTATTTTCATATGTTTTGTTTTATTTATGGTTTCTTCTCTTTGTAATCTTTTTTTTTTTTTTTTTTTTTTTTTTTTTTTTTTTTTTTTTTTTTTTTTTAATTGAGACGGAGTCTCACCCTGTTGCCCAGGCTGAAGTGCAGTGGCAAGATCTCGGCTCACTGCAAGCTCCGCCTCCCGTGTTCATGCCATTTTCCTTCCTTTCTTATAGCTGGGACTACAGGCTCCCGCCACCACGCCCGGCTAATTTTTATTTTTTTATTTGTTTTATTTTTTTAGTAGAGACGGGGTTTCACCGTGTTAGCCAGGATAATCTCGCTCTCTCGACCTCGTGATCTGCCCACCTCGGCCTCCCAAAGTGCTGGGATTACAGGCGTGAGCCACCGTGCCTGGCCTTCTCTTTGTAATCTTTCTAAAAAATCTTTGCCTTCTCTCAGGTTCCAAGGATCGTCTCCTATGTCTTAACTCTTACCTTTAGGGCTATGATACATTTCAAGGCAATTTGTATCTATGCTGTGAGAAAAAAGTTAAGGCTTGTTACTTTTATAAATGAATTTCCAGTTGTTCCAATACCATTTGTTAGGAGGATTATGTTTTCCTGTTGAAATATCCTGATATATTTTTCAAAATCATTTGATCATACATATGTATGTCTGTTTCTGGAGTCTGTTTTTTTCCATTGATCTATATGATTATTCTCATACTGACATCAAACTCTGCTGATTATTTTAGCTATATATATGTCATGAAATCCAAAAGGGAAAAGTTTTCAACATTGCTTTTTTTTTTAAATATGTGTGAGATATCCTATGTCCCTTTCTCACCTGCAAAATTTTAGGCTCAGTTTTTTTTTAATTTTATATAAATCCCACTGAGATTTATATTGATCTGGAGATCAATACTAAAATTGATTCTTATATCATTCTCATGACAACTTCAAAAAATAAGTGGAAAATTGTTTACTTCTCTGTTTTATAAAAAGGTTTCTATTATCGTTATTTGTCCCTTAAAAAAAAAATCATTGCTATTTGTTTCTTAAATGTTTCTTTCATTCACCAGTAAAGCCATCTGAGCCTGGAGGTTTCTTATAGACAGAGTTTTTAAGTCATCTATTCAGGGTTGTTTGTTATTTTTTTGGTAGCTCTAGAAATACTTAGGAATTCTAATTATCCTATAGTTAGATATTGTAACATGTGTCTTTAAAGTAATATGTCCAATATTTAGGCTGTTGAATGGATGGATATAAGGTTGTATTAATATTCATTTTAAATTATTTTATTTTCAGTATACCTGCAGTCAGGTATCCTCTTTCATTGCTGAAATTAGTATTTTCTATTATTTTATGTTTTGATAACTCTATTTGGACATTTAAAGGTTTTATAACTTATAAAAAGACAGTTTTAAATCTTCTCTTTTTGTGTTGTTTTTGTCTATCTAGCTAAAGGCTTATACATTTTGTTGAGCTTTACAAAGAATCAGCTTTTAGTGTGATTGATTTTCTCTATCGTTTTTCTATTTTTTATTCTATTCTACCTCTGTTCTAATCTATCATTTTCTTTCTTCTGTTAGCTTTCAGTTTAGTTTACTTTTATTTTACTGCTTCCTTAAGCTGTAAAGTTTTGTTGTTAATTTGAGATATATATTTTTTTAACGTAAAGGTTTATATTTATACATTTCCTACTTAGCAGAGCTACCGCTGTGCCTCATATGGAGTGACCTGTTGTGTTATCATTTTGTTTCATCTCTAAGTATTTTCTAATTTCCCTTATGATTTCTTCTTTAAGCCATTGATTACAAGTTTGTCGTTTAATATCCACAGCTTTGTAAATTTTTCAGCTTTTCTTCTGTTGTTGATTTCTAGCTTAATCTCTCTATTGTCAGAGAAAATACTTTGTGTGATTTTTATTGTTTTGAATCTATTGAGGCTTATTTGTGGCCTAACATAAGGTCTATCCTGGAAAACGTCTCATATGCACATGAGAAGTATGTGCATACTATTGTTTCTGGGCATAGTGTTCCCCATAGGTCTTTTAGATATAGTTGTTTTATGGTGTCGTTCAGGTCCATTATTGCCTTACTGTCTTTTTTGTGAATCACTTCACTGGTAGATTCCACCACACATCTGAAGAAAAACTAACACCAAAGTTTATCAACCTTTCCCAAAAAAAGCAGGAATGAACACTTACTAACTTCTTTTATGAGGCCAATATTGCACTGACACTAAAGACAGAAAAGATATCACAAGATAATAAAAAAATCACAGGCCAATATTTCTTAAGAAAATTAAGTGGTCTCTGGGGCCTGGAGACTATGGACTGTTACAGGCTGAATGCCAACATTGCACCCTTGCCCCTGAGATGCCAAATATCATTGTCACTAAAACAGTGGCAACCCATGTGTAAGATTGGTACACTGTTACTGACTTGGCTAATGCCTTTTTCTCAATCCCTTTATGGGATAAGGATCAACACAAATTTGTGTTCACATGGAATGGCCCACAATATAGTTTCACTCTGCTTCTTCAGGAATATTTCAATTTCCCTGCAATATACAGCCTGTGAGTAGCACTTGATCTTCAACAAATCCAAGCTCCACGAAAGTTTTAGTCATCTGTATTACACCAATAAAATCCTAAAAGCAAGCCCATCACGAAACATGTGGCTGTGGTACTCTGCTGAGCCACTGATGTGCAGGTTAGAGCTTCAACTCTGCTAAAGCCTACAGCCTGGCACAACAGATGCAATTCCCAGGGGCCGCCTTGGGTGGGAAACCAAAGAAATATCCCACATTCAATCAAGTAAAAATCCTTTGCTCTGGAAGCATCTGCTAATAGAAAGGAGACCCAACAGTGCATAAGCCTCTTTGGGTACTGGAGATAGCATGTACCCCACCTGGGGGCTCTTTTGACCCACTTAGTACAAGGTGACTCACAGGACCACCAACTTTGAATGAGGCTGTTTGCAGCAGCATGCCTTATAAACCATTCATGAGCCATGGCCCAGGCACTACCTTTGGAACATTTAGAGCTTGCTAATCCAATTAAATTACAAGTGTCTACAACTACCATGCATGCTGACTGGGGTCTTTGGCAATAGGAAACTGCCACTGACCACTTGAATTTTGGACACGAATGTTGCCTGAGGTAGCCAACAGATACACTCCCTTGAATAGCAACTCCTTGCTTGCTATTTGGCACTGGTGAAGACTGAGTGTCTCATATGACACTGTGACCTGAACTGTCTATTCTCACTCAGGTGCTTACAAATACCACAAATAAAATTGGACAGCCTTAACAGAGCTCAGTTATCAAACAGAAATGTTACATTCATGTTCAGGCCTAGCTACACCAGGAAGAGACCAGTAGGCTCTGTGAACAAATGACTAACCTGTCAGAAGGGGCCAAGTAAATCATAGGGGATGCTGTATCTCTTTCTGCAGCTACTTGGAGATCAAGATTTAGAGGCAGGTTTGCCAATGAGATGACATGATTTACTGATGGCTCTGTGAAACTAAAAGCAGATGGGGTCCACTGAGCTGAGGATGCCATCAGGCCAGTAGACAGCCATCTTTTTATTGAGACTGAATATGGATGTTTCACCCAATGAGATGAACTATACAGTGGTGATGCCTGTGCAGGCCACCCCTACCGTCATATCTTGTTACAGTTTCACTGACTCAAACTATTGCTAACAGCCTGGCCACTTGGTCAGTAGAATGTCAATTGAGTGACTGGACTATTAAAGAATCCCTTATATGCAACAAGGACAATAGAAGCAGGCTTGCTGCTTGGAGGGGACAAATATATGTCACTCATGTGGATGCTGATGGCAAAGAACCTTTCAAAATGGAACATAAATATAATTCTCATGCTAATCAGGCTCGTGCCCAAAAGGTAGCAACAGTTACTTCTTTATATATAACTGATGTGGAAGTACATTTTAGATGCAAGACTGGGCAAAGGCTTAAGAGATGACTCTAGAAGATGCGGAGACTAAGAATGCTGTACAATTGTGTGATTCTTTCCAATGGGCACAGATTATCCAAAGAGGAGAATTAGGACATATTAACTGAAGGCTAGGGCTTACCTGGGTCTGACAGATTGATCACATGGAGTGAGGCACACTGAGAGTACCTCACTGCCATTAGTTAGCACCTGATCAGACTGTGGTATTTTGATTCTAGTTTGACATGTGGATACTGGGAACCTTGAGAGGAATTTATGCTGTGCTTTTGGATGGCCCAGGGGACTTTACTCTGATCATGAAATACCCTTCACTGCCCAAGCAACCTTATAATGGATGCACTCTCAAGGAGTACAATGAACTTTTCACACACTCTACAATCCTCAGACCAGTGGAGCTATTGTAGGATGGAACAGTCCACTCACAGAGAAACTGAAGAAAGGACAGTGATTTCCTGCTTGTGGGTGTCATCCCAGTACGACTGATAGCCTACAGGTCACATTTAGCAGGCTTCCAAATTAACCCACCTGGGGAAGGTCTTATGATCAATGGTGACATCCTGTGCCTGAGTTAGGAATCCTATCACAAATTCCTCAAATTGTTGACATACTGACTAATATATAACCTACTGACACTGCAATGAAGGCTGATTGGGTTCTGAATCATGAAGTTTTACTGATTGTTTTATATATAGACATTTTAGCCTGTATGTTGCAATCTGTAGCCAATGACTACAAACTCTGTCTTGTACCCTCCAGAGAAAAAGGCCAATTCCAATATGATGATTTTTCCTCTCTTTTTCTACACTGTCTTAAAAAGCCTTCCAACTTCTAATAGACTCTGGAACACACCCAAATTTTTGGTCTGTCATACCAGATTGATCATCACATTTGGTTACAATAAACCTTTATCACATTATTTCTTCCTCACCAGTCTTAATTTAAGCTGGTATGACTGGGGCAATATGGACACTAAGCACTGCACTCCAATGCAAGGGGTGCAGAGCCCCATAACACATGTTGAAACACTGAGCTTGTTGGAGGTAGAGGTGGACCAGGCAGCCCCTCAATGAGGCCACACCTGCCAAATCCCAATTTCAATGTGTTCAACCATTCTTATTTTTCCCTTTTTCCTTTTAGAATACATATCCTGGGAGTGGTTTGCTATTCAGTCCAGCATAGTACCTCAGACAGGGGAAAAAAAAAAATCCATGTCTTAAAAAAAAGAATATTCATAGCAAGAGCACAAAATCATAATATTGCCTGATTCACTGTGGAGAAAATCATAATGACTTAGATCATAGCATTTTATTATTTTAAGCATAACACAAGATAATTGATAACTTTAAGAAATATAACAATTACTTATTCAATTTTGGGCAAACATGAAGAAAATAACTTAGGATATAGAAAATTCTGGCAATAACCAAAAGAGTAAATACAGTACCTATTAATTGTGAATTATAATAAACTATTATTAAATTAACTATTTGATTCAACCATAGACCTGTGTATACTGACTTAATAAATGCAATAAAATAGCTGTTTTGAACCCACCAATACACAAACATATCCCTCAGATTGCATTATACAAAAAAAATTTATCGATGTATTGTTTGGAATGAAGCACTTCTTATCTAAATATTGTACTGATGTTGAAAAAATCTTTTTTTAAAAAAAACAACAAAAACAAAAATACAAATTAAAAGACAGCATAGGGTTTTTTTAAATCAAAAAAGGTAATCCTCAAATTTTTAATCAGTATATTTCAAAATACCTAAAAGAGAATAATTCAAATATATCTGACTTAAAGATAAATTTTTAAGATGGTAGATACCTCAATTACTGTGATTTGATTATATGAATGTATCAAATTAGCACATGTATCCTGAGAATACATATATTTAATATGTGTCAATTAACAAAGTAAATATGCAGTGAAATGAGAAAATGCTAAATAAAATAAAAATTAAAAATAATCACAAGGGAAAAAATGTATTATATATTTGTAAAATTTTTTAAAAGATTAAGGAGGAACAAGCAGTAAAAATACAACTGAAGTGTAAATTCCAAATATATAAAGTATAAATTGAAAAAAATGTAGAAAATAATATCAAAGTTAGGTTACAAGAGATGTAAGTAGTAATAATGGGTGGCCTGGTTCAGCATTTTGAGTGCTTAACACAAGAGAATTAGAAATTAAATCCAAAGTAGGAGTAACCAAAGAAGTTGATTGCAAAGCTAATCAACTTGGTCACTTGAATTTTGGACAAGTGAGAGGTAGAGCAGGCTGCTCAGAGGGAGACACAACCCCTGGTGCTTTGAGGGAAACTCCTTTTATGAGAAATGTACGTGTATATTCATAAAATACTGGTGAGGTCATGTATGGAAAGACAGACCACGGTTTGGCTCATACACTTAGTTATACATGCTACAATTCCCGTCAGATATATCATTAGCATGTAAAATCTCCACCTAGAGGTGTGTGTGTGTGTGTGTTGCTATTAAAATGAAGGAAAGCTAAACCTTGAGCCTAGCTGTCCATGCAAGACCCCATAGAAACCCCAAGACCCCCAAGGCAGAAATTTGTAGCTAATAGCTTCGTGGGCTTTTGGTGCCAGTTGGTTGGAAATTGGGGAAGTTAAATCAGGAAGAAGGCAGTTCTGTTCTCTTTCTGGGTCCACATCTGGTATCAGGAGCCTGTAACCCTCTGACTGTCTGCTGCTTTCTTGTAGGATTGCTTACCTTGCAAAAAAGTTGAGTGCTGATGCAAGCGTGTGCAAGAGATGCAGAGCTCACAGAACTTCATACAAGGAGACAATACAGCACAGCCTCCTAATCTTACTTATCCTTCCTCATGACAAAGTTTCAAAATTCCAACTCAATAGACATAAAATTATTTAAAGTGAAGTGTAAGTACACATCAATATGATTTTAAATCCATAATTGAGAAAATACATTTCTACAAAATGTTAAAATTGGTTAAAGAAGAAACAAGAAACTTCAATATACAGATAATGGTTTTAAAAATCTGAAAATCTTCATTATATTAAAAAGAAACATAATTAAAGTATTATTATAGTAAGTTCTACCAAACTTATACTTTTAATAAAGGAAATATAACTCCTTTCTGATACAAGTTCTTCCAGAAAATAGATAATTGAAGACTTTTTTATTTAATGGTGCTAGTAAAAACCTGATTTTGAAATTAGATAAAAATAATAGAGAAGAAATAACCAGCCCATCTATCTAATTCTTTATTCAGCACAGTCGCTGAAATGTGCTTAATTCATTTGGCTAAGATTTAAAAATTGGGGTCACCACCCATAGCACAAATTTTAGTTTTGTGAAGTTTTGACAGATATTGTACTCACTACATTTTTTTTTATAAATTATACAAATCTTTACAGAAAAAAATACTTCTATGTTATTACATGTAACATTTTAATTATATCTTTTATATCATATTTTTCTATGTACATTTAGTTTTGTCTAGCTAGTAACAATCTCATATAAGAAATAAACATCATATAGTTTATTATTCATCTTAATAAAAATGCAATTTTCTAGTATTAATTTGATGTTATTTTTTGCATTGTTTTATTTTATATTACATTTACTTCATTAGTATTATTTGTATACTCATGAGCTTAAGAAAACTTTTAAGCTAGTTTCTTTTTCTAAAAGTTCTGACCCTGTTTTCAAAGAAAGTATTTTTCTGCTATAGTTTGGGACAAAGCCCTACCAAATAATAACAAACATATCCTCCTCCCCTTCCCAACCCAAAATCAAAACAAAATAATAATCTTGAAATTTTACTTACCAATGACTATCTAATGTTAAATGAAATTTTTGAAAAAAACCACATACATATAAAGTTTGACCCCACAAAAATCTAAGAATCTTTCATTCAACTGTCATAAAACATACATTAAATAGTGGCAAAAAGAAAAAAAAGGACATTCAGATGCACATTTCTTTACTGATGATATACTCAATTTTAACTAACATTCAGAAAGTATATATTCTCTAGACTTCTGTGGATTACTTATCGACTTAGGTGTATGTTCACATCCCATTTTTTTCCTTCATGCCTATTTGAATACAAGCAACACTTTTGTTAGTTCACTAAACCATGTGTGATTTCACTTGTGACAAGCACATCATTTAAATATCCTATTGACAGTTTTCATTTTCACATCAGGTCAGCAATAGCTAAAATAGACTTATTGTGCCATGTAATTCCATTTTCAGGTATTTAGAGTGAAGTTGGAAGCATTATCAATGCAGTTTTAAAGAATCTTTTAAAGAAAGTGTTTGCACCAGTTTTGTTTTCAACAGATTTGGACAGATCTCTTGCTCTGTCTAATCTATAGTCAATAGAAATCCTCCAATCCACTTTTCATATTACAGTGATATTTTGAAATGCAAAATATAATTAAACTAACCTCCCATCTACAGACTTTACACAATTGATTACTTTCATTATTATAAAAGCAAATCACTCTAAAGTAACTTTAATACCATTCAAAGAGATGGCCCTTCACAGTCTCTGTACTCTCATTTTCCACATATATAGCTCTCATCTCTGTATTTTTTTCCAACACCGAGAGCTTCTTTTCTGTGCTACTTACATGTCATGCTTTCTATTTCAGAACTATGCAACTTTGTTTCACAGGGCTTTCCCACGTCCTATGTTTATATGTATTTTGCAATCATTTCAGTTCTTTCTTTCTTTTTCACAATCCTGTAGTCCCTGTAGACGTTAAATGAATTTTAGCTTGCTAATATACCTTAATTGCCAAATAGGGTGTCAGTTGGATTAGACTCTAACTGTATGATAAAATTGTTGAATGAGTAATGAATAGTATTTTATCAATTAGGTTCAGTCATAGAGTTAATTTTCTTCCAAAAATGGCTCTTTAGGCTACTAATAAATAGTGTGCAGTGTCTATATCATATATATATGTAATTTATGTATATACACATATTATTTATATATCACTCAACTCTGATTATTACTTTAAATGTGCAAGTTACAAACTCTGCTTTTAAGTCCTATCAATATTATATTGTCATATTTAAAACTGTGAATATTCAAGACAGATTATAATTCTATACCTTCAATAATTGCTTGCTACCTAAGTTCCTCTTCTTCATAAACAGACATCTGGGATTTGAGTACACTAGAGAGTAAAAAATAAAGTAAAATAAAATAATAAATAAATAAATGAAATAAAATATAACTAATTAATGAACTCTTTCAGTCTAGACTTATACTATTTGGGGGGATGTTTGCTGCTAACTTTGCTTTACATTCAGACATTTCTTTTTTTAATAACTTGAACAGCAACAAAGCCTACTGTAGTAGCAGACAATATGATTTTCCTGACTTGAGGAAAAGAATTGCATATTTCAGTAAGATAATGTTTTTTAAAATGTAAGATGTTCAAAAATACAATTTTCAGAATGTTAACTTGAAACAGTTGAAAGATTTTTTATGTAAAAATAACTAAATCTATGTATGAAGAAAATCTGGCATATGCTCACAGTAACAACAACAAAAAAAATTCCAGGCAGCAACCTTGATAAATTCATGACATTTCTGTATAAGTATTGAGTTTGATAAACCTTTCTAATGTAATTAAATTTTATAACTCTCCCTCTTTCTCCATATATATATATATTCTTGTAAAAGTCTTTGTAAAAGATTAATCTATGTTTAAATCCAAGCTCAAAGTAGTGTATCTTTGTATAAATTGTTAATGTTTCTTGGTTTTAATTACCTGATGTATGACGTGAAAATAACACCATTTCTATGTAAATACTGAAGGTCATCATTATAGATGTTTATACACTTTTACAAATGCTGTGTTCCAGATTGCTGCTTAGATTTGTAGACTCAAGACTTTTTTAACAAGATTTAGATTCTTATTTTAAAATACCTAAGAATATATAATACTATTAAATATTCCTTTCTAATACAGAAAAGCAGCATTAAAATCTAGTTAAAACTACAACAAAGTGCAAACATCCTATAGGTGACACAATGGAGACCTAGAAATTATGCCTTTCTTTTATAATCTTGAGTCTCTTACTTCACACTTCTTTAATTTGTCTGTTATGACCTAACAGATGTTAAGAACTAAGCCCTTCCTATTAATTATAAATACAATTTGTACTCTCAAGATTTTTCAGCACCTTTAATGTATAAATTTTGATCTTTAATGATGATAAAAAGTCGTAACTCTCTGTATTCATCAAAATTTTTATGGTGTGGATGTAATAAAGTAAGTGCCAAAATACATTGTCTATTGTTTAATAATTTATTGCTTAGGATATCTAATTTCCTTTTTGCAAATAAGTTCTCTGTCTTTATTTGACATTAATCTCCCTGAATATCTAGGGAAGGTTGAGTCAAAGTCATTTCTATCCTGGTTGTTCTATTATTTTTAGAAAAGAATAATTTGAATACAATATCTAGGATTCCATATATGAGTCAATGAGTAGACCCAAAATTAAATTATATAGCTTCCCATTGTATCTTATAATTCATGTACATTAATTAGTTTAGTTTAAAAATATTATTACTACATAATTAAGTTAATTTCTCTCTAAGTACATTTTCTTGTTATCATTACTGAAAATTTAGCAAAGATGGACACTTTCTTAAATGTTATATTAATTTACTGTTGTTTAGTCTTGTGAAAGAAAGGCTTCTACTTCAAATGTAATGGCAACCTAATACTAAAACCTAAAGTGATTAATCATATGGTCAATAGAGAACATGGTGTTATAATCTTTGGACTTACCCAATTCATTGATATAATATCAATAAGATAAAATTAAGCTTTCATAAGATTAATTGGTGTTTGAAGTGTGACTTTTAATTAAAAATATTATGAAGTGCTTCAAGGAAAGAAATGTGCTCAAACTTTGTTGATATTTATGTTTCCTTTTATGTCTTTACCAATTCCTATTGCTACAGTATGAGATTAAAGATACAACTTTAAAGCATTGCAAAAACTCCCCCAAGATGTATAAAAATATTATTTAGATATTCTGGTTGCATATACATGCATAATCACATGTAATTCATATGGTATACCGACTAAATTCAGTTTTAAACACAATAATAAAATATGCATAAAATTGTCACATCAACTTTTCTCAGTAATTATCAAAATTAAATATTACAAATATCTGCTAAAAAAACTAACAAATAAAAGTTTGAGAATAAAACACACAGGTAGAAAAAAATGTGAAATTAAGTTAAACAAATGTCTCATAAATTCAATGTACTCTAAATTAAAAATGCCTTTTCCTAATTTTCTTCTTTTTATACAAATCAATCATTACATCCCATTAATTGTTTTTTATTTTTACCATTATTGCCTTAGTTTTCTGAATAAATCAAGACTTTTTTTGTCTTCATGTTTCTTCCTCTATCTAAAGTCTCCTTTTCTCTGTTGTTATATCCCTTATAGACATTAGCCAGACTAATCTCCATTTGTCCATCAAGCTGAAGCTTAAAAGCATCTTTCTCAAATTCCTCAGTTTACTTATATTTTTTCCCCTTAAAAGGAACTTTTGGAAAAGGTAAGGAACATTATCTTGTGTCAATCAAAGTAGGAAGAGACCCATCAGGAATGTATTTAAGATGGCGGACCGCCATCTTACTCCTTGGTTAGAGGATACTTGAGCTGCTACTGGAAGGGAGGCCTGCCATAATGCTCATGGTGGGGAGAATAGTGAGTTCTTGGAAAACATAACGTTTATTCCCCAAAGTATTCAGTTTTATGTGAAGACAAATAATTTCTGTGACTTACGTTGGAAATCTGAAGGTATAAGGCAGACAGGAACTTTCACTGATTGTATTTGAAGGAGTGAGGACACAGTTTGTTAAAAATGATACACTGATCGTTGGATGAGACTAAAGTGCATCAGTAACTTGGGACCACTTTGGTTGGTTGAAGTTCAAGGTGACATCTCCAGTAAGTGACATCCTCCTGAACCATAATTAACTCTTAAATGCCCAAATTCACTGATCTCACCCCGGTAGAATGTGCTATTAATACTTTTCCATATACTGCTCCTTCTTCTGATCATTTTCACCAGATAAAAGAGATTAGAAAATTCATGAGCTGGCAGATTTGCACCTCTTGCCATCTGTTCATCACCCCAGCTGTGCTCTCATCACTTGGCATCACTCTCGTCTACTTCTTCTGGTGCTAGTCCTCTGCTGTTCTTCCTGGAACTTTCCACTAACATTAGTTCAGAACTCTTTTACCCAGAGAGGTTTGTTCCACTTTTCAATCTCTATTAGTTCCTTGCAATTATTATTATTATTATTTTTATTATTATTATTTATTTTGGGGGAGGTATCATAGTTCTCCTACACATCTCTCTCTCCATGACTGAGGTTTGCAGATAGAACACACCAAAGTTAGTAGTAAAATTTTCCTAAGGGACTGATAACTTCCTGTAGATCATCATTAAAATGCATAAGGGAGAGATCTTCTGGGTCCTCAGATTACTACATGCAATTATTTTAGTATGTGATTTTTAAAAAATTATCTGTAGTTTATCTGTATTTCTCTGAGAACTTGATTTGGAAAAAAGTGAAAAATCTGACAGGAATAAACTTCATGAAACTTTTTCACTCTCTAACTGGCAAGATCAGAAATGCCTTGAAGAGTAAACTGTCACACAGGATATTTTCTACTGCAGCTGGTTTCTGAATTCATGCAGACACATAGTCATACACGTACATACGTAGAATGATAAAATCACATTCTCAGCAGCTAATGAGAAAAAAAGGAGGAAGGGTTGCTTTCAATTAGTCTCAAAGCTTTGTCCATATATTCAAAAACTAATTGATTTAAGAGACAAATAACACCTGGTAATTTTTTTTTTAATTTCTAAAGGGATAAAAAAGTGAACTTAATATAGTATATAAATGGGGCTTAGTTTATTCATTGTAAGAATATCCAAACCAACTCAAGTTTTAGATAAAATAAAAATTCAGTATTTAAATTTGTGAGTTTCTAATAAGATACTGAATTCACATACTAATGTGGTTTGTAAAGAATTAAGATACACACATAGAGAGATATTAACATATATACCAACATTTTACTTAACTACCCACCTCATTTCATTTTATTTTCCTCTAGGCACAATTAAGTCTAGATAGCATAGTTCATATGTTTTATGGAGCATTGAACCAGTAGCATATGAGAGAATCATGACAATTACTGCTGCTGTTTCTGACAGAGTGGGAAGATAATAGGCCAATCTTCTCTCTCGATGACTCCTGCCTGACCAGAGAAGATGAGGTAGTAGAGGAATTGAATCATTTTAAAAGAGGCATTTGTGAGGAATGAAGAGTGAACTATCAATTGAGTCGTGCTTGACAGAAAATGGCACTTTTGCCTTTGGGCATCTTTTTAAGAGTAGGAACAAAGTTATATTTAATATCTTCTTGATTTCATGCAATGAACATTGAATTTTCCTCTGTGCACATCAGAATAAATGGTATTTTGGTGTCAGTGTTATTATCACAGATAACTTTGTGGAAAATAGGGATTATTTCTGCCTTTAAACTAAGTTCCTGGGATTGAATTTCCTTACATGGAGATAATAATATAAGTTTAAAAGATACAAAGGAATTTCTTTTATAACACTGAATTACCAAGGCATAGAAAAACACTGATCTTCCCAAATGCTGTTTAAAATACATATTAATTAAGCCCTCACTTCAAAAATTAATAATGAAAATACAAGCTTTTTTTTTCAGTAGATCACAGAATATCATTTATGTTATGTGTGTGTCTATAATTTTCCTTACCTGTTGGTTAAAAACATAAAATCTCTGTTAATATTTTCAGACCAATCATAATATACGATGAATTACAAATACTAGATTTTCATTTTTCTACTGCTTTGGATTCCATTGGCTTTATCAACTTCCCCATTGTCTCTGCTTCCTGTGTTTTTCTTTTGTTTTTTTTTTTTTTTTTTTTTTGAGACGGAGTCTCGCTCTGTTGCCCAGACTGGAGTGCAGTGGCCGGATCTCAGCTCACTGCAAGCTCGGCCTCCCGGGTTTAGGCCATTCTCCTGCCTCAGCCTCCCGAGTAGCTGGGACTACAGGCGCCCGCCACCTTGCCCGGCTAGTTTTTTTTTTTTTTTTTTTTTTTTTTTGTATTTTTTAGTAGAGACGGGGTTTCACCGTGTGAGCCAGGATGGTCTCGATCTCCTGACCTCGTTTTTCGCCCATCTCAGCCTCCCAAAGTGCTGGGATTACAGGCTTGAGCCACCGCGCCCGGCCTTGCTTCCTGTGTTTTTCTAATAAATCAGATATATAATCTTTCTATTTTTAAACTTGGATTAAATACTCTATTTATATCACAAATTATAAACATACATGTCAGAAATTGTTGTAAGATACACTGAATTGATAGTAATTATTTTATGGTTAAAATAATTTTAATTTGAAATTAATTTCAGGTTATGTCTGGTAACATTCTGTTAAGCATACTTTAAACTTATGCGTCACAATTGATGCTTTTCTGAGTCAGTGAAAATATCATTTTTTATGAAACCAAAATGTACCAAAATAAGGTTTTTAATTATAAAATAATATGGGAGTTAATCCAAATAGATATTCAATGATGTTTGAACTCATTCCATGTATATATGTGCAGGTGGAATGAGAGGCTGCATTTATGTGTCTATATGTTGATGCTATGAATTCATAAATAAGAAATTTGTTTTTGTTTTTTTTTTTTAATGTAAGTTCTTGTGACATCCTAGCCAATCATTAGAGTCCTAGAGATCTGACTTTCTCTTACTCAGGGAGATTTAATAAGTGTTTAAAGTTACTAGTTTGCATAATGCAAGATAGGAACGGAGGCAAGACTCAAGAAAAATGAAAACAGTTGAAGTCTGAAAGTGTTTTCTAATAATCCATGAAAACTAGATAACATTCAGGGCCCTGAAAAGGTAAAATATTGTGTCCTTTATGTGTGGTAAGGCTTCAAAAGTGCATATATAAGCTTTTGGAGTCTGAACATCAAGAGCTGTAGGCTTGAAAACAGGCATAAAGGGCCGCTGTCATCAAGGACAGAATCATTGGAAACAGGTATCCAGCTGGCCTGTCTAGAGCAGCAGTGCCTAAGAGATAAGAAAGAACACATGGTGTAGAGTTGCAGAGTGCAGGAAGTAGCTATAATTGTATCTTCTCATACTTACATTTCTTGGTACTGCATATTCCTCAGAAAAGAAAGACATAAAAAAAAAAGAGATACACGTTTTGCTTTACTAGTGCTGAGCACCACAGGCCTTGATTTCATATTGTGAAAGAAATACCATTGTACTATCAATGCCTGCCTGCCTTCCTTCCTTCCTTCCTTCCTTCCTTCCTTCCTTCCTTCCTTCCTTCCTTCCTTCCTTCCTTTCCTTCTTTTCGTGGGTTTTTTTTTTTTTTTTTTTTTTTGGAATCTCACTCTGTCACTCCGGCTGGAGTATAGTGCTGCAATCTCGGCTCACTGCAACCTCCACCTCCTGGGTTCCAGCAGTTCTCCTGCCTCAGCCTCCAGAATAGCTGGGTTTACAGGCGCCTGCCACCACACCCAGCTAATTTTTGTATTTTTAGTAGAGACAGGGTTTCACAATGTTGGCCAGGCTGGTCTGGAACTCTTGACTTCAAGTGATCTGTCCGTCTTGGCTTCCCAAAGTGCTAGGATTACAGGCACGAACCTCCACACCCGGCCTTTCTTTCTTTCTTTACAACAGTTTCAGAAGAAAAGTCAATATTCCTCCATTTAAAACTAATCTATGTTTTTTATCCAATGCCTCTACTCCCTTTTTGATCATGATCAATTGTTTTCTCTTCTTACTTATCTCAATGTTTCCTTTTAATGTTGGATATTTAAATAAATACTTGAAGTATTTATTTCGTTTTCAAGCAGACTCTCCTTGAATTCATCTCAGTGGATGGATTTTAAGGTTCTTTTATTTTCTAGTCTTACTTACTGGGTCCTGCTGTTCCACAATAGAGATCAAAGCACACATTATCTAATGATGTCTTTTGATACTGTATATCATTCAGTGTGTTTACTTCACATTCTTTGTTCACTAGCAAATGGTATGTTATTATAGGTAACCCCACTGTTAATGTGATTCTGCGAATTTCTACAAAAATTCACAACTGTTGAGGGAGAGTCAATCCAGTAGCACTAAACCCAGAAGATTCTTTTATTATTATTATAGTATTATTCATTACTATAGTGCTATGAGTCAATTTATAAATAAGTATATGGATGATACTTGTTATTATACTATCCCTAATCCCTTTATCTTTCAAATTAAAGACTCATCATCTTAACTGATTGATTGAAGACTCAGATCATCCATATTAAATTAAAGACTTAGATCTTCTGTATTGATAAGTGTAAAATTTAAATTTCTCTTCTACAATAATGTATTTTGCCAAAATGTACTGGACTAATTATCCTTTTGTTTATGAAAAGTTCACTGACAAAATTTTATAGTTAAGGGGTTTGTCAAACCTTTAAACACTTAAAAGTCAGAAAGGAAGTTATAGGTTTCTTTAAAAGGTTCTAAAGAAAAAGTTCATAGTTCACTCATCAATTCATTTGAAGATTTATACATCTGCTTCAGTTTAAATAAATCTAAATAAATTATTCTTAGTATCTGTCATATCTCAATATGCTTCAAATTAATTCATTGGTTTTGTCTTCTGTGCAGGTACAAAATTATCAGTCATTATCTAATTCCAACTACGTGTAAAGTAAGATATATGAAAAACAATTTAATAAAAGAGAGAATATCTATCATAGCATTGAATCATCTGAGTATGTGATTGCCATTTATGAGCCTTTAATTGCACTGTGCATTATGGTTGACAACAAATCATTGAAAATCTATTTAGAATTTATCTACACTCTAGATACATGTGCAAAACATACTAATGATTATAGTAATAACTTGCACTTGACTAGGATTAAAATTTCAATCCCAGTATATTGAGAAATTCAGATTTGGTAGACTTACTCAATCTGATATAAACATATATGAACCATATTAAAGATTGCTCCTGATTTACAATAGATATTAGAAAAAATGTACCTTTGGTTAATAGTAAGAGCTGAAAGAAGAATGGTCAGCCATAGACGTATGCAGTATAAATCATTAAGATTACAGAAAATTAACATTTTTTAAAAATGTTTGACAAGTCAATGCATAATAAAAGCTCTGCAAATACCAGTGTTTAATACTAACCTAATAGCCAATTATTTTTTCTTAGAAATGTCAAAATGTATAGAAAGTTTTACAGAATGCGACCTTGTGTATGTATTACACATCTACGATTTCTTTTCCAAAATTCTCAAATCCACAAAATTCTGGAAGAAACCACAATTATACAATCCATTGGTGGAAAGCGCAATGTGCATTGGCAAGAGATAACCCCATGCCAATTCATGGCCTTCATTTCAGTGTGATTGCATGTATGTCTCACTGAAAGCATATTAATGTCTTTCATTTATAATTTCCCCAAAACATTCTTGGATAGTAGGTACATACTAATTTTATAAAATCTGAAAATTCTAAGTTTTGGAAGGCATAGTCCCTGAGATGTTTCTGATAAGCAATTATGGACCTAAACATCAAGAAACACTATTTTATCAAACTCCTGTCTAATTTTCAAGGACTGATTTAAGAAATAAATATAAAAATAATTAGCTACCTGTGTAATTCTTAGTGCACTGGACTTAGTGCACTGGACTTAGTGCATGTAAATTTCCATGTCTCAATAAATTGGCATTAAATGCAAAACTCTCTGCTCCATCTTATCATATCTATACAAGTTGGTTTGCAGAACAGTACTGATTTATATGGATACCTATTTGAATATTAGTGGAGCCTTATTTCAGACATGTCTGATTCTGATTATAAATTAAATGCTGTATTCTGTCTCCTCATCTTCTATATCCCTTCATTCTCTGTATGTCTCCCTACCTTCCTACTCAAATGCCAGAGAAATCTCATTCTTTCATGAAGTCAGCCTCATAACCCATCATCAGTTTAGGACTATCTGTACATATGACTAACTGAGTGGAGGTTTCAATGTCAATCTATATGTGAAATATGAGCAAAGTTATTTGTTGTTCTTTTTAAGATAAAAAACATAAATAGGAATTCTAATACATTTTGACAACACAATGAATCACTTTGAGCACTTTGTATTTTTCTCTTCAATCTGAGACATAGGTAGGCTTTGGAATAGGTCAGATGGAGGCCCAAAGTGTGTAGAGAAGCAATGATACAGCTTTTTGTGCCTTAAGTGGAGCTGACTTCTGATTTTGTCTTGAATATGGTTGTTTCTCATGCAGTCTATAGTTATTTTTTATGCAATTTTATTATGCCACGCTTTAACTTTTAAACATAGGTAAAGTAAATTTCCTTTGTAGTTCAAAAGTCAACTTGCTTTCAAGGCAAGCTCCAAGACACCTTGTCATCTTCTACTTCACTCTCTGTAGTTAAATATGTGTGGACAAGTTTAAGAGATATTTTGTTTGGTAAAGATATACACATTTAGTAGCATGCCAGTTTCTCAAACATTTTTATTACTTTGTAAATACTGTTATAACATAAAAATAAAAGGATCCTATGGAAAGTAATTTATTTTCAATAGTATCATAACGATGACAAAATATTTGTAATGTGTTAGTGATATTTTTGTTATACCAACAGCCTGTACTATTAACAATAAAATCATTTTTAATTATTTCATTCCTTTCTATTTTTTTGTTTTACTTTGTTGGTTAGGAGAGCATTTGATTCTGTACAGAGACCACATTTCACTAAGCAAATAAAATTACTGTGTGTCTCTAGAACTTCACAAACTGACCACTCTTCCCAAAAATAAATTAAAATCAACCTGCCTTGGGCAAATATATGCTGTTTACTTCTGTTCTATTTCAACCTGATCAAGTGTAACAGATGTATTGCTAATATGGATCTGGAGAAGTGCCCTTAACAGATTTGACTGAACAGATGAGCAGTCAGAGAAAGTTTAGAATTACATAATCAACAATATCTTTGTGACCTTTTAAAAGCATCACTTACCAATTAAATCATCACTCCTGCAACTTCTTATGAAATTATTACACAATAACTTTATGAATATATGAGGCCATCTTAAAACAGAGCTCACATAAATAGAAAACAGATTTTAAGTTAAATTATTTCTCTGATTTCTGTTAAAGAAAATTTAATTTACCAGGACTCTACTTGGGATAATTTTGATAGAGTTACAAGTTTCTAGAATGCATCTTTTTTAAAAATTGTGGCCTCCTTTAAATACATTTATGGAAAATGAAAAATTCTTTACAGAAAAATCATGTCCTTACTATATTAAAAAGCACGTGTTTAGTATATATTACTAAATTTTAATATTACCATTCTTCTTATTAGAAAACATAAGAAACCAAAAGATGATTTTAGTTTGTTGTACAGAATTTCCTGTGTATGTTGCATTCCCATATTGGAGCTAAGTCAAGTGTACATACATAATTTGAAGAGTGAATTCAAATACTTGTTCAGGTTGAAAGCTGTATGAATTTAGATAAGAGGGTACAAGTAGCAGGAAGAAAAATAACCTTGGAAATTGTCTTCTGTGTTTGCTAATTCAATATGATTAGCTAAATCAAATAATGACTATCATGAATTTTCAATTTCACTTTAACATAAAAATACAAAGAGGAGATGTTTATAGAATTAATATGTTTCAATTATTGATCTGCCTTATTTTTACCATAATGCTTTCAAATAGACTCTATTAATGAAATGTGTGAAAAAAAAGACTTAACCCCAAAACTCTTTGCCCTTACATTTCTACTTAAATGGCAAAATATAGGAAACATTTTTTTTCTTTTTTAAACTGAAAAATGTTCTTGTAAAAATCAGCAATGTGTTTTAGTAAATAAATGCTTAGAATTTGAATCAAGTTATCTGTTCCTTTCTCAGTGCTAAGGGCATCAGACATGACATTTTGTCTTCTCATTTCATATTTTCAATATGCAAAGCAAACGTAGGGCAGAATAAATTCATAAAATATTTCAAAACAGAAGGAAACATTTTGATATGTAGTGCTGTTCCACTAATTCTAAGCAATGGTTTATTCACAGGGTTCAATATGACCCTTCCTTTGTTTACTTGAGACTGAATAATGCTCAATAGCTTTTAACAGCAACTTCAGAAAATTTCAGACAATTTTAATCTTAAGGCATAAATAAAAAACGGTTTTAAAAATATAAAATACCTCATTTTTAGGAATACTAGCTTATTAATAGCAAATTAGAGTGTAATTATTCTAACATAGTCGGCAGTGTCTCCAAAATGATAATGAAAAATTCTGATCAATAATTTGTTCAATAGACATTGGTGAAAGGAGATCAAAGTTCATGGAGTTGATTTTTAATATTTAAGATGATATAAATTTAAAAATCATATCAATAAATAGACACACAAAACCACCTGAGACTATTTTCAGACTAACCATCGTGAAAATTGAATTTTTTCTTATAATCACTAACAGATCACATATAGTCTATGTTTGCACCAACTGAAATGGTAAAGTTTGCATATAACAAGATACAATATTTAAAGTATTTGTAAAGTCTTTCCAATGTAATGGACAGTTTTCTCTTTGGAATTGTAAAACTTGACCTATTTTCATAAACAAAGCCTCTTGCTGCTCTCAATATTTTGCATAAATATGTAAAGCAAACAATTACCACCACAGAAATACATCATTCCAAAAGCCAGTTTCTCACCAATATCGGGTTTAAATTAAAAGTATTGCCTTTATTGTCTTAAATTTGATGGCAGTTATAAAACTCATGACATATAATTCAATTTGAAAATGCTGTGCAATAGTTTTTGCTTAATTTTCAATCTCTCAAATATTTTAAAGATAAATGTGAGACATGAATGATTAATGTAAATAAGCATTTTGCTATTATTCTTGACGCAGTTTGTGGTTTTAGATGGATAAGTTATTTTCCAGTATCCATGCCAATGTGCAATCTAAGGAACATTCAGACCATAATTATTAACATAACCTGATAACCTATAATAATCATGTGCAAACTGGTATCACTTACAAAAATTGAGTTAAAATACATCATTAAGCAGATACTATATATAGTTCGTATTGTTTTTATTTACTCAAAGTTAATACATCAAATGGTTTACCAGCTCATATACAAAATTAAGAATAGTTATGTTATGTGATAAATCAATAATTTTAACAAAAGGTAATTTTAAAAAAGCCACACATATTTGTGCAAGAAAACATAAGGGGGCAGATAATGAGTTTCATTAATTGTTTGATCCTGGAGGTCAGAGAAAATGCCACACTTTTATACATCCTGCTCTTTAGTATCTATCATTGCTACTTAAAATTCCAAGATTCAAAGCATCTCAAGTCACTCATTTGATAATTCTAATTATTCTAATACATTCTTAACTGATTGTAAATCCGTAGCTCTGAATAAATCTGGTAAAGCTGAATTTAGTATTTGTTAGGGCAGGTTATTTTTATTTGCATAGAGCAATAGGTACCCCAAAAGTCCTCAGAGTTAAATGAAATAATTAAATAGCTATCAATGCATTAAATATCTTAGTCTATGGGGAAGAGGAAGTCCATAAAATCCACAAATTCCTCAATGTTCCCTATTTAAACTTCCTTGTTTAAGATTTTTTACTTGTTTTCACTAAATAACTCAGGTATTTCAAAAAGAAAGTAATAATTTGGTATTCTGTTGTGACTTATTGATGTGACACAATTTATCTGATAGGAATTTCAGCCCACAAAATTTTATTTTAATGGAATTATTACTTGAAAATAAATTATCAAAGATTTCAAGTACTTCCCCATCTCTTTATGTTGATGCTACTGATGACATGGAATGAATAAATATTGTACAGATCACTTTCTGAAAAATCAATAAATGTGTAGTTACCAAAACAGAATAATAAGATTATTAATGAGATAGCTAATTATTACTAAAAAAAAACTTACAAGAATTTTACTGTTATATACAAATGTTGGAAGACCAACAAGGTAGATCGTGATTAGAGAATACAATGGAACAGAAAAACTTTCTAGACAAGATAGGACAAGAGAACACACACACAAAAAAATGGAAAGAATGAATAGAGCTACTATTTGATAACACAATAGGGTGACTATAGTCAATACTATTTTAATGGTATATTTTTCAAAAATACAACTCTTCTGTTTTTGTTTGTGTGCTTGAAGCAGAAAGCAATCTAGAAAAGTTGCAACTATTGACTCAGAAGACTGGGAAATGAAGAGTTCATTGCTGTATTAATTACATATAAGACCTGTAAAATTGTTTGGAATAATAAAAAACGTGGAGCAAAGCAATTGTCAACAGAAATAGCAATTAGGAGAAATACCCAATACAGATGACGGGTTGATAGGTGCAGCAAACCACCATGGCATGTGTATACAAACCTGCACGTTCTGCACATGTATTCCAGAACTTAAAGTATAACAATAATAAAAAAAAAAAAAAAAAAGAAAAAGAAAAAGTAAAAGAGAGCTATCTATACGCACTGATGTGGAGTAAAGACTAACATATCTGTTAATACAAATACAAGTTAGGAATAGGTTTATAGGATTATTCCACTTAGGTACAAATATGTGTGTGTAAATATTGGAAATTAGGAGAGGTTTAAAGTGAGACGCTCTTACTGAGTTGGTCACTAATTCGGGGGGTGTGGAAAACTTGGCAAGATTCGAGTAATGATTTTAATTATGTGTTATTCTATATCACTTGAATTATTTTGACTTAAACTGGTTACTGTACTCTAAATTAAAAACAATTCTTTTAAGTAAAAAATACCACTCAATATTCACAGAGAGGCAGAATATATTCTGATGGAGCGGTAATACTATGGCTCAATTTTAAGATAGAAAATCTTAAGAGTAAGTGTTTATATTGACTTTCCCATAAATTCTGCACAATCAAACGTTTCAAAAATAAATACATGCCTATGTCTCAATAAAATGAGTTAAACATCACTGTTTTCTGTTGAACAGTGAACTTTTAATACAGAGTTCAATATAGCCTTTTAGGGAAGTACCAGAGATATCAAAAATTAAAGTAACAGGAGAATCTGACAGAACAATTAACAATTATTCTAGCCTGTAATCCCAGCCTTTCAGGAGGCCAAGGTTGGCAGATCTCTTGAGCACAAGAGTTCGAGACCAAACTGGGCAACATGATGAAACCCCGTCTCTACCAAAAACATAAAAATTAGCCAGGCGCGGTGGTGCCTGCAGGTAGTCCCAGGTACTTGCTACTCCAGAGGCTAAGGTCGGAGGATCCCTTGAGGCCAGGAGCTCCAGGCTACAGTGAGCAGTGATCCTGCTACTCCATTCCAACATAGGTGATAGAACCAGACCATCTCAAAACAAAACAAAACAACCCTGCCCTGCCCCCACAAAAAATTTACTCTATTTCTTAGATGTAAACTTACAAAAAGCGATGGGAGAAATGTTTTTCTTTCTCTCTCAAGAGCATAACCATGGTATCAGGTCCTACATTTTTTGTCTTTCTTGACTTTTCAGGCATCAGGGAAGTGTTAAAATATTTTTTTCCTAAGGTTTAAGAATTTTAAACATGTATCTGTGTTGATCTATTAATATGTGTGTGTGTGTGTGTAAATTTTGTGAAAATATTTTTTTCACACAGATTTTAAATACCCCTTGGTAGAGTAGAGTTCACAGCATTCCCTGATGTATTATATACTAGGTGAGTTTGATGTGATGTGGAATCATGATTGGGCAGTAGAAAATTGTATGTCCTGTGAGGAAAATAAAGAAATAGAAAATAGCAATATAATACAAATTCAGATAAATTGAATTTCTAAATTGAGAGTATTCAGGAGAAGGAGTGGAATACATAGCTTGCTTCACCAGAGCGTTCCTGGATTGGAGCACCCACAAGGGTGAATTGAGTGTGTACCTAGACAGTGGGCATTGCCAAGTCTGCAGGACCTGAACAACTATCCAGGGCATGAAGGAAATGATATGGTAATAACTTTGCTACTTGCTGTGAGAGACAGTACTCACATATATTCCTCCAGTTCTCCTATGTTTCCCAGCATTCTTTGCAGTCCGGTTGTAGTCAATTCTGTTCAATGACTGTGAAGAAAAATAACTTGTACCACTTCCTTCTACTTCATTCTGTCCCCTTGCCTCCACTGAGACCTCAGAAACCAAACGTTCCACAAGTTAGAATTACAAATGGAAAAAGGCTTTCCTGATTCGTATCAGGATTTACTTGACTAAGAAATAAAATTACAATGAGTGAAACTACCCATATTTTATAGCATTTGTTGAAATGATAGCTAGCATTTATTATCCTGACAAACGTGCTTTTATGTGTATGGGACACAGAGACTTCAGCAATAATCATTTTGACTTTGAACATGATAACACGAAGTCTATTGCCCTTACCACAAATGTAATAGATCAGACAAGTTGGAGTTTTACATTCTCAATGGAAGGAAGAAATTCTCCTCCCCTATAATGACAGAATTGGTTTCATAAGCAAGATACAGCTTGAATCTAAACTAACTTCAAACTGTGGGGAGAAATATTACTTAGAATTTACAGACACCCTTTGTTTTAAGAATTATATTTGAAGAAATACCAATCATACAAAATGTGATGATATGTGATTTAGAAATTATGCCTGTCTCACATGAAGAGGCCAGCCATACCAGAGATATTCAGTAAAAATAATATGACAGAAAAACTTAATTGAAGAAAGTAACAGTATTCTATTTTTGTAGAGGTAAATTATCAGCAATGAAAAGAAGTAAGATAATTTATTTCTATCTGAGATACAAAAATATATGGAATGTTGAATAGTAATACAAAATTATTATGAATAAATTAATAATTTGGTCAATAAATCTATTTTTCTAATATGTGCATTATACCAAGATACACATAATTTTTTTTCCTCTTACACTTAAAGGTGACTAAAATGAACTATAACAAGTTTTCTGGATTAAGTTTTCTGGATTGAATAAACATTGATTTTTTTAAATTTCCAAATTAAAAAGGTGGTGGTTGCAAATAAAAATAACTAAAACCAAGTGTGGGTTGATTGGGTTTTACATATTTTAATTTTTTAATTAAGTGAAATTCTAGGCAGTGAAACGCACAAATTTTAAGTGTATAATTCTAAGCTTTAACAAGTACATACATATTATAATCAACAAATCAGTCAAGATATAGCATATTTCTTCAGATATATATAAACACACACATATAAAATTTTATTGATATTATAAGAGTAATTTTTAAAAATATTTTATTTTCTAATTGTTTGCTCACATTACAAAGAAATAAAATTGATTCTTATAAATTGACCATATGTCCTATGATACTGACAAATTCATTTATTAGTTTTAGTAAAAATGTTTTCTAATTTCTTCATGATTTTCCACATACACAATCATGTAATATGCAAAAAAGAAGGTTTTATTTTTTCCCTGATAAATTTATGACATCCTATTTTATTTTATTTTATTTACTTATGTTTTGCTTTGTTGCACTGGCCTGGACATCCAGTGCAATATTTAAAAATATTCTTATCTTGTTCCTGATCTTAGGAGAAAGCCTTCAATGTCTCACTACTAAGTGTAACATTGATTGATATGAACCAAATGGTTTCAGATGAGGGTATCCTTTTCTATTCCTAATTGTTGAGAGTTTCCTTATGATGAAGAATTGGGTTGACTTTTAAGTGTTATTTCAATATCTTATATTTTATCCTCCACTATTCCATTAATATGGTGGATTACATATTTGTGTTTTTGAATGTTTAAATTTAAACTAAACTTACGTATCTAAAATTATTTCCAAGTGGTCAAAACATTTTTTTTAAAGATATGTCTGGGAAAACTAGAAAGCCATATGTAGAAGAATGAAACTGGATCCCCATCTCTCACCTTATACAAAAATAAGTTTAAGATAGATCAAAGGATTGAATCTCAGACCTAAAACCCTAAAAATTCTAGAAGATAGCATCAGAAAACTCTTCTAGACGTTAGCTTAGGCAAAAAGTTCACGACTAAGACTCCAAAAGCAAATGCAACAAAAGCAAAAATAAATAAATGGAACCTAGTTAAACTAGAAAACTTCTGCAAAGGAAAAGAAATAATCAGCAAAGTAAACAGAAAACCCATAGATTGGGAGAAAATATTTGCAACTATACATCCAACAAAGAACTAATATCCAGAATCTACAAGGAGCTCAATCAGCAAGAAAAAAACAAAAGATCCCATCAAAAGGTAGGCAAATAATATGAATAGGCAATTCTCAGAAGAAGATATGTAAGTAACTGACAAACATATGAAAAAAATGTTCAAAAATAAAATATTTTGGTGTGGATGTGGTGAAAAGGGAACTTTTTTTACACTGCTGTTGAGAATGTAAATTAGTACAATTACTATGGAAAACAGTATCCAGATTCCTTGAAGAAGTAAAAGTAGAACTACCGTTCGATCCAGTAATCCCACTACTGGATATCTATTCAAAGGAAAACAAGTTGGAACCAAACTAAGTGCCCATCAACCAAGTAGATAAATAAAATGGCCTCCAACTTCATCCAAGTTGCTGTAAATTCCAATATTTTCTTCCATTTTATGGCTGAGTAGTATTCCATGGTGTGTGTGTGTGTGTGTGTGTGTGTGTGTGTGTGCCAAATAAAATTCTATAAATATTTCCTCTTTGTATTTTTATGTGAAAGTGAAATTGAAAGTTCATGATAGTCATTAATTGATTTAGCTAATCATATTGAATTACCAAACAAAGAAGACAATTTCCAAGGTTCTTTTCCTCCTGCTACATGTACTCTCTTTTTTAATGTGTGCTATGGATTTGGATTATGATAGGAAGAAAGAGTAAGAATTCATGTTTTTTGATGGATAGATTGATCTACATATCAATCTACAGATAGCCATAAAAGTGTACATAAAATGGTAGCTTTATCTCATGACAGGGTCTAATAGCATGACACTCTGGTGCCAACAGGGAAAACTAATGCCCAGGTCTTGATTTCTAATTAATATTCCTCATATAAAGAAACAAAGATTGGCTGGGCATGGTGGCGCATGTCTGTAATCCCAGCTATTCGAGAGGCTGAGGCAGGAGACTCTCTTGAACCCAGGAGGTGGAGGTTGCAGTGAGCTGAGGTCATGCCATTGCACTCCAGCCTGGGCAAGAAGGAAACTCTGTCTAAAAAAAAAAAAAAAAAAAAAAAAAGAAGAGAAACAAAGATCGCTGTGTGATATTTCAGGGATAGGATAAAAAAAAATTACAAAATGAACCTAAAACATTGTTTTCGAAAGAAAGTAAGGCCTCAAAGAATCATAAAATGTGTCAAAAGGACAGGAAGTGATTTCATTGGTAAATCTGTGACAGTTTGAGTATAAAAATGAATAAGGTAGTCATAGATTGTAACTCTTTGAATAAAAGAAGAATTCATCATTTTAAAGTACACATGTATGTATATACTGATTAATAAAAGAATAAATAAATGAGATAAAAGCAAAATGACTATTAGTAAATAAAGAGGAAATAAGGAATAATTTATTAAAAATTATAATGGATAGCCAAACCAATGGCTTAAAGTTTGAGAACTAACAAAATATTACATAGACATAAAGTATCCCCTACACATTACTTATTAATTATCAATCGAAAGGCAGTGACTTGTCACGGTAGAAAACTTGTTGTCAATACCTCAACAAATCATTGAAACTAACATTAGTGTTTTAGGGTAAGTCAACATCACATACTTCTTTCTAAACAGGATATACTGTGAAGGATAAATCAGTTTATTGACATTTTTGAAAATCACATTGAAGGGGTGGCCTGCCCCTCCACACCTGTGGGCATTTCTCATTAGGTGGAAGGAGAGACTTGAAAAAATAAATGAGACACAGAGACAAAGTATAGAGAAAGAAAAAGTGGGCCCAGGGGACTGGCCCTCAGCATACAGAGAACCCACGCCGGCACCAGTCTCTGAGTTCCCTCAGTATTTATTGATCATTATCTTTACCATCTTAGAAAAAGGGAAGTGGCAGGATAATAGGATCATGGTAGGAAGAAGGTCAGCAGTAAGACATATGAATAAAGATCTCCATGACATAAGTTTAAGGAAAAGTGCTGTGCCTTAATGTGCATATGTAAACATCTCCATAAGCCTTTTTAGTGCATAAAGAGCAGCATTGCGCTAGCAAGTCCCACCTTTCACCCTAAGGCGGTTTTCTCCTTTCCCCATAAATAGAACATAAAATCAGGTTTTACACCGAGATGTTCCATTGCCCCGGGACAGGCAGGAGACAGATGCTTTTCTCTATCTCAACTGCCAAGAGGCCTTCTTTCCTCTTATACTAGTCCTCCTCAGCACAGACCCTTCACAGGTGTCAGGCTAGGGGATGATCAGGTCTTTCCCTTCCCATGAGGGCATATTTCAGATTATCACATGGGGAGAAACCTTGGACAATACCTAGCTTTCCTAGACAGAGGTCCCTGTGACACTTGGCAGTGTACATGTCCCTGGGTACTTGAGATTAAGAGAATAGTGATGACTTTTCACAAGCATACTGCCTTCAGGCACTTGTTTAACAAAGCACACCCTGCACAGCCCAAAATCCGTTAAATCTTGAGTCACCACAGCACATGTCTCTTGCAAGGACAAGGTTGGGGGTAGGGTCACAGATTAACAGCATCTCAAATACAGAACAAAATGGAGTCTCTTATGTCTACTTCTTTCTATATAGACACAGTAACAGTCTGATCTCTCTTTCTTTTCCCCACATCACATCACCTGAATCTTGTTAAGAAGAATCTGTATGCAATTCCAACTAGAGAGGTATTCTACAAAATAACTGGTTTCTACTCTTCCAAAATTTCTATTTAGAAAGATACAGATAAATAGTGTAAGACACTGCTACAAATTGCAAGAGAATAAAAAGCCTTGACATCTAAATATGTTGGGGTCCATGTGTTTCCTAAACAAAGGAATGAACACACAAGACAACACAAGACAAGACAAATATGGCGGCCGCCCGGAATAACACACTCCGCTTTATTTTATACAGTCGTTTGTGGAATGTTACCAAGTCACAAGACACATTGTTGTTTTTCTGACCTTTCCCCGACTTTCTGGATTATCAAGATGTTTACACATAAACAAGCCCCCAGGGTCTGCTGTTTGCAACTGGTTCCTTTGTCCTCCCTGTTTGCAGGAAAGGAACGCCCTGCTTCGTTTGCAAGAGCAGGACTTATCGGGAACATCTCGTTTGCAAGCTCGTAGTCCTCTACATAAATAAAATGCATAAAGCCGGATTGGAACAAGGACTGGGAAAACTAACAACTTCAATGAACAATAGTAGGAGAATTGGCTCTGTTTATCTTGGATTATATTACTTATCTCCTTAAATAAAATCAGAATTTATGATTCTATACTGAGACACAGTATGGATAGATGGATAGATGTATACATATAAAAGAATAAATAAATGGGATAGAACCTAATTGATAACTAGTAAAAAAGAAGGAATAATGGACTTATAAATTATAATGGATGCTGAACTAAGGAAGGTTTGATAAGTAACATAATGATTACATAAATAGATATGTATCTGTGTTTATTAATAGATGTACTTTTGTGAATTTCAACAATTTAATACATACAAACATACGTATCTATGCCTTGATTGGTTATTCAAATTAACCCATTACATATACATTATAAATGAAGATAAGAAACTTCTCTCTACTAATTGTCTAGACCATTTCTTCACTGATATGAAAATGCATATATTTAAGATAATTGTATTTGATAGGAGATGACTATTGTGCATTGCTATTTGGTTTGATAATTTTCTTTAAAATGAATAAAACTCTTGCCAGATATGAAGCTTTCAGCTTAGCCATATCTCAGTTATGCCAATCAGAAAGGCAATCTGGAAACTGAAGATTCTGTGAATAGAGCATTAATTTTACTGCTGAATAATTTAAATGTGGTTACACAGATATTCCTCAAATCTCAAAATGATATAAACCACAAATATGCTCTTGTAACTAGCAAATTTATGTTCACAGATAATGTAGAAAAAGTTTTAGCAGTAGAGAATGCAAAAAAAAAGGAGGTAGCATTAAATATTAAAATTTGGAATCATGCAGAGTATGGCTAACATCTTCATCCAAAAAGATATTTTGTAATGAGGAAAAAGATTATTCAGGAAAGATTTGTTTGAACCGCTGTATACAAGAATAACTAATCATATGCTTTTCAAGTAATTTGAGAGAAAAATGATTTTTTCTGAATTCAATAGTTCTTATAAATCCTTTTTGCTTATATGAACAAAGTTGGAAGCCATGTGGACAATATAGCCAGATTATTTAAACTGTGTAGATAAACATTCAGAATAGTGTAATCCAAATATAATATTTTATTTTTCTCATATATCTTAACTTTAATCTTAACATACACATTCCTTTTCTATTGTTGCATAACAAATGACACACAGTAACTTGGGCATGATTTAACTGAATCTTCTTACAGTCTCACAGGTGGCAATCAAGATGTGTGCTCAACAATATTCTTTGGCGGAGATCAGGCTCCTCTTCCAAGTTCATATAGTTGTTAACAGAATCTAATTCATTTTGTTTTGCTGCCTCTCAGGGGGGATTGTTCTCAGCTCCCACACCTGAACACACAACTTTCTCACACACACTCTCACAACTGGGGTGCTTACAATAGAAAAATATTTTTTGTGTCTGAATGTGTCTCTCTTTTTAGAGTGCCATTTGATTAACTCTGGCCCACCTGGCATAATTCTCCTTTTGTGTAATTCAAAAACAACAAATATAGGAACTTATTCTCATCTGGAAATTCCCTTCATGCTTCCCACATTATCACAAAGGTGATCTCCATCTATTCACAGGTTCCATTCACCCTCAAAATGAGACATATGAGGTGTGTGCATCAGAGAGTGGGATTTGGATCATTTTAGAATTCTGCCTAGCACAACTTCATTCATTTTCAATTCCTGAGTAGTAAATAATCACAGATTTGCCAGTTAATGCAACCTTCATTATTTTCTCCGGGTTGCTCCAGGTCAGGAGTTTGGGCAGAGCACAGGTAGGTTCTCCGATCGGGACCTCACAGGGTGTGATCAAAGAGTAAACAGGGGCTGACATCTCATCTAAGGTTTATAGCCCAATTCTAAGTTTAGAACAACAACAAGTGTGTTGGCATAATTCAGTTGCTTGCAGTTGTAGAACTGAGAAGTTTTTTTCCTTCCTGTCAATTGGGAACATTTCAACTCCTAGAGACTGCCTGCTGAAGTCTACCCCATGACACGTTCTACAACATAGTAGGTTTTTTCCATAAGGGCAGCAAGAGAATATTTTTCACTTCAACTGAATCTGACTTATTTTAAGTTATTTCAGGTCTACTCATATTAATTACTGCAGACAGTCCCTGACTTATGATGGTTCAACTTAAGATTTTTTTGACTTTACTGTGGTGCAAAACAGATATGCATTCAATATGCTCCACTACTTACAGTGGGGCTATGTCTGGAGAAATCCATCCTAAGTTGCAAATATCATTAAGTAGAAAATATGCTTTTGACTTATATTTTCAACTTCTGATGAGTTTATCAGGATGTAGCCATCATAAAAAGAGGAGCATCTGTATTTTGATTAACTAAAACTCAACTGATTAGGGGCCTTGATCACATCTTTAAAATCCCTTCTATGTATTTAAAGAGCAATTAATCTTTCTATGTATTTAAAGAACAATTAATCTTTTTTAAAAAATTCCTGTCATAATACAAGGTAATATAATCATATCATATTCACAAGTTGCATTCACAATCTAAGAGAGAAGATTAGATAGGACATATAAAACAAGGGATTAGAATCTTATTAATATGATTGTTGTGAAATAATTAATTGGGGCATATATCTTCATTTTTCTTTTAAAAAATGTTTTATTTTATTTTTCATTTATATGGGTACATAGTAGGCATGCATATTTATGGATTATATGAGCTATCTTGATACAGGCATACAATGTATAATAATCACATCAGGTTATTTTTTTCAATTTAAATCTGTGCTATAGTGACTTTATGTGTATTTTCTATATAAGCATTTTAAAAATTAGTGATACAAATTAAAATAAATTAAAACAATAATTTTGCTTAGCTCTTATCAGATGAATAAGAGGAACATAAACTTTTTCTTGGTGTGATATATTAAAGCATTCTGGAAAAAATCAGACGATTTAATACTAGATATCTATTATTACTTAATATTAAACTTTTAATAAGAGTTATTACATTATTGCTATTAAATTTTAATGTAAATCATAGGATTTAAGGAATTTATTTGAGACAACTTGAAACAATCATTTCTGAACTCTTAGTTTCACACAAAATGAAAAAACAGATCAGAAAATATAAAGAGAGAAGTTGAAAACTGTAGCACTGAAGGACCGCATGCCTGGAGAAACCCTTCAGTAAGAAATGCAAAACTTGTTCTCTTGCCATCCCACTCCAGTCAATTGGCTCCAGAGTAATGACTCCAGAGTAATGAATGGAACCTTCAAAAGCAAACCTCAGACACCACAACGATGAACATATTCCTGAATGGTTCACAGTGCATTTGTGTACCTAAACATTTCTGGAAATACTTGTTCATTTTTTTTTCTGAAAGCATTATACATTCATTAGCACCTTTTAATTCTTGGATTCCCTAGTCTTGGTTTACCACCATTTTAATTTGTTAGAGTTTTTGTCTAGATTTTTGTTTGTTTGTTTGTTTGTTTTTTGCAGATTTAATTAACCATTGCTTCTCTCTGCAATTTACTTTCATGTACCTAGGTTCAGACATGTCTCTCCTTGTTTTGAAGAGTCAGCTAATTGGAACTAAAATCTTGATTACAGTTTCTAAACTGTGTCCTTGCCGTACTCTTCTCCACCCTTCTCCAAACCATCCACAACTCTGGATTCAGATTTCTAAGAGGAAGAATACTGAGATCACTAGATACTTTCTCAAGTACCTTCTCAGAAGCCACAGCGTTAAAAGGAGAAGTGCTGAAAAGTAGGTATGAGAATACTATCAACCTAAAAAAAAATACACTAGAGAAAATTGTCTCCAAATATGTTGGTTTTATTTAAGGGTAAGAAATGAGGATTATAATCTGGAATGCATGGAATGATAAAATTCCCAGTGCATTCAGTGAGGGAAAGGGTAAGAACTTTTATTAGCCAAAAGACATTTATGTAAGTTCCTTAGAAATAGATTTCATTGATCCCAGAGGTTCAAAGTCAGAGATGTTGTCAGTTCATTGGTGGAGGTGCTGTTACTGGGAAGTGCTTTTCTAAGAACATCTTACCTGAATGATGTAAGTCCTAAAGAATGCCTAGTGATAACCGTTATCAACACAGGAGATATGTGAAGGACATAAAAGGAATTTTAGAATGTCCTTAGAAACAGTTCTTATCTCAAACACATAAACATGAGTCTCCTCATCTTCAGGGCTTTTCATATTCTATTTTGTTTGGGAAGACAAAAATGGTTTCATCCTGGTATCTGCAACTTTCACAGTACACATAAACTACATATGTTTTGTCACACTTTCGGGGTAAATCTTGACAACACATGTAACCTGGTGAGGTAAGTTTTTCTCTGACAAAGTCTCTTCCAAGATTCATTGTCTTCATGGAAGCATAAAACACTGTGCCACTGATGGAACACCAAGATTAAAAAAAATACAAAAAAAGATAATCAAATAATGAAATATATAGCTGCAAAATTCTATATGATGTTATGATATTTGTTACATAAACGTGACAATAAAAATTTAGAAACATTGTATATAGTAATATATACGAGACGTAATTTGTGTTTAATACGGTTTAAAGCATTTTAGCTTAATTATGGTTTGATAAAACATCTTGTGTTCTTTGAATTTAGAAACAGATCTTCTTTTTCAAAAGTCAGAAGTTTAGACTTATTCTCTATGATGCTATCCTTTCTAAATGTATTTGTCTCTATGACCATTATTTTAATGATCATAGAGAATAATAAATACTTTCAGAGACAGAAGTCAACATTTTCTCATTAGCAAAAACCTATTGACAGCTATTTGCCTTTATCGTAAAACAGAATTTGTCTAATGCAGATGTCTCCTAATGGCAAAAAGCAGAATAGTGTTCATAACTTTTACACACTTCTTTTAACTGTTCTTGTTTTATCAGAACTATCTTGATTCTGTTGATACATTTTCTATTGAGGTAAATTATGTAATAATGTAAGCCGCAGGTTCCTTGACTATAAAAGCAGTTTAGAAAGACAGGAATAAAAGTTACTTTCAGAAATAAGATTGTTTTAGTCTAACTTTCCCTGCCCCTTCTGTTAACAGTGTTATTCTCCCTTGACTCACTCTTTATTAGGAATGAAATGGCCACATGTTAATGCTCAGCTATCCTGTAATTGCTGAATGTTGTTTGCTTTCATGAATTCCTGTTAAATATATAGAATGGAAAAATATAGATTTTTATTATTTGTATTATTATTCACTATATAGAATAATTTATATCATTCAGATCACAATATCCTCAGGCGTTGAGAAATTTTTTCATAGCTTAGACTTGTAATATATTGTGAGTTGCCTAGGAAGAAAAGATGTTTCAGGCTTCAAGTTGCTTTTTGTTAAACATAAATGAGTAGCGGCAGATGTTGATGAGAGTATCTGAGAAAATTCCAGTTTTTCTTTTCATGTACTACAGATCAGAGATCAGTTATATCTCTCTGGCAAAAGAGAAGGGAAACACCATCTTATCATTTTTGTACTTACACTGAGCTATCAGTGGAACTGTTCTTTAAAATAGAATACAGATACTTCTTACAGTTTTTGACATCAGTAAGAGGTATAATGATAACACGCTATGTAATAGCTTGATGTCTCTTTATGTTTAGAATCTTTTCCAGGCCCTTCCAGAAAGAATGGGCTACCTGGTATTTGTCCCATGCAAACCTAAGTAGATGGCCAGCCATTTACCAAATGATGTGCAAAATAAAGTACAGAGTGAAAGTAGGATAAATGAGAATAAGTGCCCAACAGGATAAAGGAAAAAAACATAGGAAGGTCCTAAGAGCGAATGTTTAGAGCCTCAGAACCAATGAAATAAAGAGGTAGGAAAGCAAAAGCCAGGAAGAAAGCACCGAAACAGGCTAAGGGGAAGACTTTTTGACCTTTTGTGGTGGCTCATCTCTTCTTAAAGATGAGTGTATAGAAATTAGAGATATAAAACTCAAATATGTGTGCTTTAGTTAATTCAATACAATTTCGTTCAAAGATTTCTATGAGCATTTACCAAAGGTTGTTTAATAAGTGTTACTTTACCTGAATATTTTATATTCAAAGTTAGATGAAGTTAACTAAAGTATACTCTCATTTCAGTTTCTCGAAAATGTGGAGAACAATAAACTTGAGAATTTCTGTATAGTGCATATTTAATAAAAATCTACTATTGTTTTCATTAAAAAATCCCACTGCGTTCAGAAATGAAGTAGATTTAAACTATTTTTGTCCCTCTAAATTAATACTTATAAGCAATGGATGGATGATACAGGTTACATTCAGACAGCAGTGATCTGCCCTAAAACTGTTAACATATCGTCATGATCCTTTCATATCTTTTATCTGTTCTACATTTTCTTCCAAAAGAAAATTATGTAAAGGTCACCACTGTTTGTGGCGAAAACATAAAATTTTACTACTATTCTGTAGTAAATCCAACAGAGTAAGCACAAGTTAATTAAAATATTTTCCCCCTTGGCCATTATAAAATTACCTGCACACAGTTAGGAGCATGAAATAGTCTTTCCTGATTTATGTGATTGATAAAATGTGTTGTAGATTTGTGTGACTGATAAAAACTGGTACCCAGGGAGGAAATACATATATATAATATACATATATGTGTGTGTGTGCTTGTGTTTCCATTTTTAAAGTTTTTAGCATGTAAATTATTTATATTTTCTTATTAATAAGAAATTAAGTTTACTGTAAAAGATGTAGAAGGAAATAAGTTCTTTTTTTAATCTAAAAGGTTTCTTGTGGTTGATGCATCTTATTTTCTTATAACACATTTTTTAACACATATTTTAAGTTACTAGGCAAGTATTTTAGGAGGAAATTTTAAAAGGGACCTCAAAATGGTACATAAAGCTGTGGTGCTGTGGGGAGGAAGATATGCCAAGGCAATATTAGAATACAAAGGTCATCATAATTTTATTTATGAAAATTATTGGGTTTCGGGTGGGGAAGAGAAAACTCACCTGCTTATTGATGGAAGAGTAAGAGTTTGCAAGATAAAAGGGGAAGCCAAAGCTTCAAATGAGGGATGACAACGTGTACTACAATCTCGATGGAAAAAAACTGAGCTTTGAAAGGAACTGGCAATGCCATGGAGCTATAGTTGAGTGATTGAAAAGGGTTATACATAACTTGAGGTTGAACTAGTAGATAAAGACTTTAGAGTTAATTCTAAACTACTGGATGCTCTATTAACATTTGAGAAATGCTATTAATGATTCTGTCTGAAAAATTGGTTAGAAACAAACAAAAAATGCCAGGGAAAAAGATATAAATGTATCAATAATTTTGGAGAAGAGTTAGAGGAAGTTGGATTATGAAGGTGACAGCAGAGAAGGAAGGAAATGCAAAGAATTGGACAGATTGTGTAGTTCTAATTCACAGGACTTGGTGATGAGCTGGATGTGTGTTACGAAGAAAACACAATATGTAAAGAATGAGACCCAAGTAGTTTTAATTGAATAACTGCATGGATTACATTTTTATTTACTGAGCCTTATTGTTAGGGCCAAGAATTGTAAAAAATTCTGATTCTTATGCAGCAAATGTTGAAGATGTTAAGTAGGTTTATATGGATAAATAAATATGTATAAATAAAGTAAAATTCATTATAATGATGTTATACATAAATAAATTAGGGCAATTTTAGGTTGAGTTTTTAAACATCCTGATGCCTAATATTATGAAATATTAATGACCTAATTGAATTGTTTAAAAATGATTAAAACTACTAAAGACATGAAAGAAGAAATATGAAAAACAAGAGACTTATATGTAGATATTTAAAGAACTATAAATATTAAAATTGTACTGATGCAGTTTTAACCTGGATAATTAAATGCTGAAAAAGATGCAGAACAAGTGTGAAGGCAAATATAAAATGGCACCAAAGTTGGGGAGTTTATTCTAAAATCTAATTTATTCTGATCATACAACCCAACATTCTGTCTTGCTATTTGCCCAAGAAAAACGAAAATATGTGTGCACATAAAAATCTGAATGTAAATATGTAGTGGTTTAAACATAAAATGAAAACAATCAAAATGTCTTTTTTAAACAATATTAAATAGATATATTTTCATAAAATACTTCCATCTTTAATCAGCTACTGTGCTTATAAATCTCCAAGAGTTGTGTATAATTCACACTAATATCCAACCTCAGTTGACCAGGGGCACTATTTTTTTTAAATAGAGAACTAGATCTAAATGATCATATAAATCACTTTGGAAACATAAGTCTATGGGAATATTTTTTCACCAAATAATTCAGTTCTATAAATCTATGCTAAGTAACTTATCCAAAATATGGAGAATTGCATACTATAAAGTATATTGTTCATTATTTAAAAATATACAAATAACTTAAATGTTCAACAATGGAGGAATGGTTAAGAAAATTCTTTCAGTCAATAAAATATGACATGAACAATTGTGATAGATGGGAATACTGTGGTAATGTGTAAATATATGTGTGTGTATATATATACATGTTTATATATACTGAAAAAAGCTGCAATAAAGATGTTTCACGGTTATTACAGCTATATATATATATAAAAGAAAGAGTAAATATAAATATATGTATATATATATCAGAAAAAAGCTGAAATAAAGCTGTTTCACAATTATTACAGCTATATAAAGAAAAAGGAAGCATATCAAAATATTGACATTGATTATATTATGATTATAGTATTGCAAATTTTCTAAATATGTATTTTCTTTTTAAAATAGTCTCTGTAAGACTTTAGCACCAGATCTGCCAATTCTATCTCACCAACTAGAAGGGCAGAGAGAAGATGTAAGGATATTTTGAATCATCTCCAGAAGTGTAGTTCTAAGAGATTCCCCTGAAAGGGTTATTTCTGGGTAGTGGGGGAGGGACTGGAAATTAAGTAAGAATTCCCTTAAGCATGGTGGCTGGTTAGCTAAGTGGCTTTCATCTTTGGTGAGGTGTGTTCCCTTCTTTTATAAACAATTGTTTATATAATTGACACTTAACAATTGCACATAACACTACATATTCTCACTTACATGGAATCTTAAAGAGTTGATTTCAGAGAAGTAGAGAGTAGATATTGGTTACCAGAGACTGTTTGGGGAGGGAGGAACCTAAAAAGTTGATCAGTGGATCAAAAGCTTTCGTAAGACAGGAAGAGTAAGTTCTGGTATACTATTACACTGTAGGGTGTCCAGAGCAAATAGCAATTTAGTATCAATTTCAAGATAGCTAAAATATAAGATTTTGAGTGTTGTCCTCACAAATAAATGATAAATGTTTAAGGTGATGACAATTACACTATGTATACAAGCATTGAAACAAAACATTGTACCCCATAAATATATATACAAATGCCTTTAACTTTCAATGGATGAAGGAACTGTAATATAGTCACATATACTAGAATGTTATTGACCAATAAAAATAATGGTTAAATTTTTGATACATTCAGTGGCAGATATGAATCTCAAATGCATTAAATGAGAGAAGCCAGACTCAAAAGACTGCATACTGTTATAATCCATTTATAAAACATGCTAGTATAGGCAAAATTATTGAGGCAAAAAAATGTATCAGTTGCTGGTACACAGGCTCAGGGAAGTGATGTAACACAAAGGGGCATTAGGGAATTTTTGTGGTACTGGAAACATATATCATGATTGTTTTTCCACGAAGCATTTGTCAAAATCCAGAGAACTAGATGGAATTAATGATTTATTTTGCTATATGTAAATTTTAATTCAGTAAACATGACTAAAAAAACATATATAATCCGGCTATCAATTTTATCAGTACATAAAAGTGTTCTGTATGAGTGATAGTAAACTTTAGTATCTGTATTAGATTAAAATTAACATAAATTGTTTTCAGATTTTGTCTCTAAGGTGAGCAGAATGAAAGAATTTGTAATGTTTTATATTAAACTCACAAAAGTATTAAAATATAGAATATTCAATCTATGTTTCTTTGATAACACATTTTTATCTTTTTATTCTTAGCAGGGATAACAAGTAATTTAAAGCAGTAACAGAAATATCCTGTTTTTAAAAAATTCCTAATCATCAGATTAATAAAAGTTGTATGTCTTATATTTAAAAATAGCAACTCTACAAATGGAGGGACAATAAAAGGAAATTTAAAAGGAAAATTTTATATCCTATTTTATAGGGCAATATAATGATCAGTGGTGGTTTTGGATTCTGCATGTTAGAGTCATTTACTACAGCTTCAACAACAATGTTTTTAAAATCACATAATTCTTACCATTGTCCATGTTATCTATTATTATTGACAAAATGGTATTTCTAATCATTTCCTTATTTTAATGGATATATATATTTTTTCTTTTTTATTTCTTTGAATGCTACACAATTTACAGGAGGAAAAGAAGCCAGCCTCCAAGGACATACACTGGGGCACAGTCTTCTCAAAAATGGTGCTGGGAAAACTGAATATTCATATCCAGAAGAATAAAACTCTCACCACATAGACCAGACAAAATGCATTAAAGACTTAAATCTAAGGCCTGAAGCAAATAAACGACCCTAGAAGAAACAACAGCATCACTGAGGTAACAATTCAGGATACTGGTCTGTGCAAAATTTCTTGGGTAAGATTTCAGAAGCAGAGGCAACAAAAGCCAAGAAAGACAAACAGGATTACATCAAGCTAAAAATCTGCACAGCAAAGGGGGCACTAAAGATAGTGAAGGGACAACATAAAGAATGGGAGAAAATATTTGCAAACTATCCACTCTGCAAAGGATTAAGAATATAAGGAACATAACAACAACAAAACACCAAAAACAAAACAAAACAAAAAACAAACAAATGGGCCAAAAATCTAAACAAACATTTCTCAAAAGAAGTACAAGAACAGAAATTATAACAAAGTGTCTCTCAGACTACAGTGCAATCAAACTAGAACTCAGGACTAAGAAACTCAATCAAAACCCCTCAACTACATGGAAACTGAATAACCTGCTCCTGAATGACTACTGGATACATAACGAAATGAAGGCAGAAATAAAGATGTTCTTTGAAACCAATGAGAACAAAGAAACAACATACCAGAATCTCTGGGACACATTTAAAGCAGTGTGTAGAGGGAAATTTATAGCATTAAATGCCCACAAGAGAAAGCTGGAAAGATCTAAAATGGACACTCTAACATCACAATTAAAAGAACTAGAGAGGCAAGAGCAAACACATTCAAAAGCTAGCAGAAGGCAAGAAATAACGAAGATCAGAGCAGAACTGAAGTAGATAGAGACACAAAAAACCCTCCAAAAAATCAATGAATTCAGGAGTTGGTTTTTTGAAAAAATCAACAAAATTGACAGACGGCTAGCAAGACTAATAAAGAAGAAAAGAGAGAAGAATCCAATAGATGCAATAAAAGATGATAAAGGGGATATCACCACCAACCCCACAGAAATACAACTACCATCAGAGAATACTATAAACACCTCTACGCAAATCAACTAGAAAATCTAGAAGAAATGGATAATTTCCTGGACACTTACACTCTCCCAAGACTAAACCAGGAAGAAGTTGAATCCCTGAATAGACCAATAGCAGGCTCTGAAATTGAGGCAATAATTAATAGCCTACCAATCAAAAAAAGTCCAGGACCAGATGGATTCACAGCTGAATTCTACCAGAGGTACAAGGAGGAGCTGGTACCATTCCTTCTGAAACTATTCCAATCAATAGAAAAAGAGGGAATCCTCCCTAACTCATTTTATGAGGCCAACATCATCCTGATACCAAAGCCTAGCAGAGACACAACAAAAAAGGAGCATTTTAGACCACTATCCCTAATGAACATCGATGCAAAAATCCTCAATAAAATACTGGCAAACCGGATCCAGCAGCGCATCAAAAAGCTTATCCACCATGATCAAGTGGGCTTCATCCCTGGATGCAAGGCTGGTTCAACATATGCAAATCAATAAACGTAATCCAGCATACAAACAGAACCAAAGACAAAAACCACATGATTATCTCAATAGATGCAGAAAAGGCCTTTGACAAAATTCAACAGCCCTTCATGCTAAAAACGCTCAATAAATTCGGTATTGATGGAGCATATCTCAAAATAATAAGAGCTATTTATGACAAACCCTCAGCCAATATCATACTGAATGGGCAAAAACTGGAAAAATTCCCTTTGAAAACTGGCACAAGACAGGGATGCCCTCTCTCACCACTCCTATTCAACATAGTGTTGGAAGTTCTGGCTAGGGCAATCAGGCAAGAGAAAGAAATCAAGGGTATTCAGTTAGGAAAAGAAGAAGTCAAATTGTCCCTTTTTGCAGCTGACATGATTGTATATTTAGAAAACCCCATTGTCTCAGCCCAAAATCTCCTTAAGCTGATAAGAAACTTCAGCAAAGTCTCAGGATACAAAATTAATGTGCAAAAATCACAAGCATTCTTATACACCAGTAACAGACAAACAGAAAGCCAAATCATGAATGAACTTCCATTCACAATTACTTCAAAGAGAATAAAATACCTAGGAATCCAACTTACAAGGGATGTAAAGGACCTCTTCAAGGAGAACTACAAACCACTGCTCAGTGAAATCAAAGAGGACACAAACAAATGGAAGAACATACCATGCTCATGGAGAGGAAGAATCAATATCGTGAAAACAGCCATACTGCCTAAGGTTATTTATAGATTCAATGCCATCCCCATCAAGCTACCAATGAGTTTCTTCACAGAATTGGAAAAAACTGCTTTCAAGTTCATATGGAACCAAAAAAGAGCCCGCATTGCCAAGACAATCCTAAGTCAAAAGGACAAAGCTGGAGGCGTCACGCTACCTGACTTCAAACTATACTACAAGGCTACAGTAACCAAAACAGCATGGTACTGGTACCAAAACAGAGATATAGACCAATGGAACAGAACAGAGTCCTCAGAAATCATACCACACATCTACAGCCATCTGATCTTTGACAAACCTGAGAGAAACAAGAAATGGGGAAAGGATTCCCTATTTAATAAATGACACTGGGAAAATTGGCTAGCCATAAGTAGAAAGCTGAAACTGGATCCTTTCTTTACTCCTTATATGAAAATTAATTCAAGATGGATTAGAGACTTAACTGTTAGATCTAATACCATAAAAACCCTAGAGGAAAACCTAGGTAATACCATTCAGGACATAGGCATGGGCAAGGAGTTCATGTCTAAAACACCAAAAGCAATGGCAACAAAAGCCAAAATTGACAAATGGGATCTAATTAAACTAAAGAGCTTCTGCACAGCAAAAGCAACTACCATCGGAGTGAACAGGCAACCTACAGAATGGGAGAAAATTTTTGCAATCTACTCATCAGACAAAGGGCTAATATCCAGAACCTACAAAGAACTCAAACAAATTTACAAGAAAAAAACAAACAACCCCATCAAAAAGTGGGCAAAGTATATGAACCGACATTTGTCAAAAGAAGACATTCATACAGCAACAGACACATGAAAAAATGCTCATCATCACTGGCCGTCAGAGAAATGCCAATCAAAACCACAATGAGATACCATCTCACACCAGTTAGAATGGCAATCATTAAAAAGTCAGGAAACAACAGGTGCTGGAGAGGATGTGTAGAAATGGGAACACTTTTACACTGTTCATGGGATTGTAAACTAGTTCAACCATTACGGAAAACAGTATGGCGATTCCTCAAGGATCTAGAACTAGAAGTACCATATGACCCAGCCATCGTATTACTGGGTATATACCCAAAGGATTATAAATCATGCTGCTATAAAGACACATGCACACGTATGTTTATTGCTGGCACTATTCACAATAGCAAAGACTTGAAATCAACCCTAAAGTCCATCAGTGACAGACTGGATTAAGAAAAGGTGGCACATATACACCATGGAATACTATGCAGCCATAAAAAAAGATGAGTTTGTGTCTTTTGTAGGGACATGGATGCAGCTGGAAACCATCATTCTTAGCAAACTATCGCAAGAATAGAAAACCAAACGCCGCATGTTCTCACTCATAGGTGGGAACTGAGCAATGAGATCACTTGGACTCAGGAAGGGGGACATAACACACCAGGGCCTATCACGGGGAGGGGGAAGGGGGGAGGGATTGCATTGGGAGTTATACCTGATGTAAATGACGAGTTGATGGGTGCTGACGAGTTGATGGGTGCAGCACACCAACATGACACAAGTATACATATGTAACAAACCTGCACGTTATCCACATGTACCCTAGAACTTAAAGTATAAAAAAAAAAAGCATACAAATGGTCAGTAGGTATATGAAAGAGTGCCCAACATTACTAATCATCAGACAAATGCAAATCAAAACAATAAGGAGCTATCTCACTCCAGTTAAAATGCCTTCAATGAAAAAGACAAAAAAAAGAAGTCACAGACTCTGAGAAAGAGGCAGAGAAAAGAGCACTTGTATTCTATTGGTTGGAATGCATAGTATACAGCCATTATGGAAAATAGTGTGGAGGTTTCTCAAATAGCTAAAAATTGAATGACCATATGATTCAGTAATCCCATTGCTGGTTGTAGAGCGAAAGGAAAAGAAATTGGTATATTGAAGAGATATCTGCATTCTCATGTTCACTGCAGTAATATTCACAATTGTCAATATATGGAATCCTCCTAAGTGTCAATCAACGGTTGAATGAATGAAGAAAATATGGTATATATAAACAATGAAGCCATGCAAAATAATAAAATCCAGTCATTTGCAGCAGTATGGTTGGAACTGGAGATCATTATGTTAAGGGAAATAAGCCAGGCACAGAAAGACAAATACCACATATTCTCACTCATATATGGGAGTCAAAAACATGGATCTCATGGAAGTAGAGAGTTGATTCATGGTCACCAGAGATCGAGAAAGATAGGAGAGATAGACGGATGAAGAAAGGTTGGTTAATGAGTATACAAATAAAGTTAGATTGGAGGAATATGCTATAGTGTTTAAAAGTACAGTAGAAAGATAATAATTAACAATAATGTATTGTGTACTTCCAGATAGCCAAGAGAAAAGAATTGGAATATTCCCAACATAAAGAAAAGGTGAAAGTTTGAAGTGGTAGATATTCCAATTACTCTGATTTGATTATTACCCATATTGTATGATATTGTATGCATATATCAAAATATTACATGTACCCCATATGTGCAACTATTATTAATATGTACCATAAAAGTCTTCCTCTGAATCTAAAATTCAGTTATGATAAATAATTATAAAACGCAGAACCTCATTATCTTGAAGTTCAACCAATCCTGTTTAATAAGTACCAATAATTTCACAACTGTGTGTATTATCTTATTCTCCTGTGATTAAAAGTTAATTCTGCTCTACTTTACTATTACAATTACCTATACAAAAGTTTTAATGTGCCTGGTTTTTATACATAATTTTAAATGCTAACATTTTGATATTTCTGTAGTTTTCATGGTTGCTGTATAATTTTTCTAACATTATCTTCTTAAATTTAAAAATAAACCTTTTATATGAGTGATTGAATTATCAGCCAAGGATTATTCTCTAATGCTATTTAGCTCATGGTATTATTACCTTCTACCTCCATGAAAGATAAGGTAAGAATTAAAGGAAGATGATAGTCAGCAATAATTAAAAACAATATGTTTTAGGGAAATCAAATGCCTATAAGGAAATATGTGAAATAAGTGAAATATTGCCAAATGTAAGAAAATAGAGAATATTAGAATTTTAGACAAATAGGGAAATGTAAACCAGATTGAAAGAATATTAATTCCTAATGCTAAAGCAAAGTGCTGACCCAAAATATCAATCTGCTGACCATATTTGTTTCTAAACTCAAATGTTTCTGACCCTTTGACCCTATGTTATATGGCATTATATATAATGGTATTTTACCCTATATTATATACCAAAATATATAATTGACCCTATATTATATACTAAAATATGTATTATTGAATGTCAATGTTTAAATTTTATTTTACACTTTTCTCATATATTTTTTTTAAAGACAGGGTCTCACTCTGTCAAGCAGGCCGGAGTTCAGGGCTGGGATTATAGCTTACTATGACCTCCAAATTCTGGCCACAAGCTATCCTCCCATCTCAGTTTCTCAAGGAGCTGGGACTACCAGTGTGTGCCACTGTCTTGCTAATTTAAAAAAATCAATGGAAAGTGTCTTGCTTAGTTGACCAGGCTGATCTCATACTCCTGGCTTTAAATGATCCTCCTGACTTAGCATCCCAAAGCACTGGGATTACAGACACGAGCCACATCCAGTTTTGTTCTTCTTGCTTAGGATTGTTCTTCTTGCTTAGGATTTTTTGTATCTTTTCTCTGCCTCTTTCTCAGTCTATGCAGCCTCCTTTTTGGTTCCATATGAAATTTGAAGTAGGTTTTTCTAAATCTGTGAAGAAAGTCAGTGGTAGCTTGATGGGGATAGCAGTGAATCTCTAAATTACTTTGGGCAGTGTGGCCATTTTCACGATATTGATTCTTCCTACCCATGAGCATGGAATGTTTTCCCATTTGTGCCCTCTATTATTTTCTTGAGCAGTGGTTTGTAGTTCTCCTTGAAGAGGTCCTCCACATCCCTTGTAAGTTGGATTCCTAGGTATTTTATTCTCTTTGTAGCAATTGTGAATGGGAGTTCACTCATGATTTGGCTCTCTGTTTATCTATTATTGGCGTATAGGAATTTTTGCACGTTGATTTTGTATCCTGAGACTTTGTTGAAGTTGCTTACCACCTTAAGGAGATTTTGGGTTGAGACAATGGCGTTTTCTAAATATACAATCATGTCATCTGGAAACAGAGACAATTTGACTTCCTCTCTTCCTCTTTGAATACCCTTTATTTCTTTCTCTTGCCTAATTACCCTGGTCAGAACTTCCAATAATATGTTGAATAGGAGTGGTGAGAGAGAGTATCCTTATCTTCTGCCAATTTTCAAAGGGGATGCTTCCAGCTTCTGCCCATTATTATGAAATTGGCTGTGGGTTTGTCATAAATAGCTCTTATTATTTTGAGATAAGTTCCATCAATACCTACTTTATTGAGAGTTTTTAGAATGAAGGGGTTTTGAATTTCATCAAAGGCTTTCTCTTCATCTATTGAGATAATCATGTGTTTTTTGTCATTGATTCTATTTATGTGATGGATTACATTTATTGATTTGTATGTGTTGAACCGGCCTTGCATCCGAGGGATGAAGCCGACTTGATCATGGTGGATTAGCTCTTTGATGTGCTGCTGGATTCGATTTGCCAGTATTTTATTAAGGATTTTTGTATCGATGTTCATGAGGGTATTGGCCTGAAATTTGTTGTTGTTGTTGTTGTTGTGTCTCTGCCAGGTTTGGTATCAGGATGATGCTGGCCTCATGAAATGAGTTATGGAGGAGTCCCTCTTTTCCTATTGTTTGGTATAGTTTTAGAAGTAATGGTACCAGTTCCTCCTTGTACCTCTCATAGAATTTGGCTGTAAATCCATCTGGTCCTGGGCTTTTTGTTGTTGTTGTTTGGTAGGCTATTAATTACTGCCTGAATTTCAGAACTTGTTATTGGTCTATTCAGGGATTTGACTTCTTCCTGGTTTAGTCTTGGGGGGTGTATGTGTTCAGGAATTCATCCATTTCTTCTAGTTTTTAGTTTATTTGTGTAGAGATGTGTATACTATTCTCTAATGGTAGTTTGTATTTCTGTGGGATCAGTGCTTATAGCCCCTTTATCATTTGTATTGTGTCTATTTGATTCTTCTCTCTTTTCTTTATTAGTCTGGCTAGAAGTCTATCTATTTTATTAATCTTCAAAAAATTCGCTCCTGGATTCATTGACTTTTTTGAAGGAATTTTTGTTCTTGATCTCCTTCAGTTCTTCTCTGATCTTGGTTGTTTCTTATCCACTGCTGGCTTTTGAATTTATTTGTTCTTGTGTCTCTAATTATTTTAATTATGATGTTAGGGTGTTGATTTTAGATCTTTCCCACTTTCTCCTGCGGGCATTCAGTGGTATAAATTTCCCCCCAAGCACTGTTTTTGCTGTGTCACAGACATTCTGGTATGGTGTGTCTTTGTTCCCATTGGTTTAACATATTTATTTCTGCTTTAATTTTGTTATTTACCCAGTAATCATTCAGGATCAAGTTGTGCAGTTTCCATGTAGTTGTGTAGTTTTCAATGAGTTTCTTAATCCTGAGTTCTAATTTGATTGCACTGTGGTCTGAGAGAAAGCTTTGTTATGATATCCATTCTTCTGCATTTGCCAAGGAGAGGAGTGTTTGACTTCCAATTATGTGGTCAATTTTATAATAAGTTTGATGTGGTGCTGAGAAGAATGTATATTCTGTTGATTTGAGGTGGAGAGTTCTGCAGACTATTAGGGCTGCTTATCCAGAGGTGGGTTCAAATCCTGAATATCCTTGTTAATGTTCTGTCTTGTTGATCTGTCTAATATTGACAGTGGGGTGTTACAGTCTCCCTCTATTATTGTGTGGGAATCTAAGTCTCTTTTTAGATCTCTAAGAACTTACTTTATGCATCTAAGTGCTCCTGTGTTGGGTGCCTACATATTTAGAATAGTTAGAGCATTTGTTGCATTGATCCCTTTAATATTATGTAATGTCCTTCATTGTATCTTTTGATCATTGTTGGTTTAAAGTCTGTTTTATCAGAGACGAGGATTGCAACCCCTGCTTTTTTGTTGTTTGGTTGGGTTTTGTTTTTTGCTTTATTTTTTTGGCTTTCCATTTGCTTGATAAATATTCCTCCATCCCTTTATTTTGAGTCTATATGTGTCTTTGCACGTGAGATGGGTCTCCTGAATACAGCACACTGGTGGGTCTTGACTCTATCCAGTTTGCCAGTTTGTGTCTTTTAATTGGGGCATTTATCCCGCTTACATTAACCTTAACAATATTAAGGCTAATATTGTTATGTGTGAATTTAATCCTGTCATTATGATGCTAGCTGGTTATTTTGCCTGTTACTTGATGCAGTTTCTTCATAGTGTCGATAGTCTTTACATTTTGGTATGTTTTTGCAGTGGCTAGTACTGGTTTTTCCTTTCCATATTTAGTGCTTCCTTCAGGAGCTAGCTCTTGTACGGCAGGCCTGGTAGTGACAAAAACTCTCAGCATTTGCTTGTCTGTAAAGGATTTTATCTCTCCTTCGCCTATGAAACTTGGTTTGGCAGGATATGAAATTCTGGGTTGAAAATTATTTTCTTTAAGAAAGTTGAATATCGGCTGCCACTCTCTTCTGACTTGTAGTGTTTCTGCAGAGATATCCACTGTTAGTCTGATGAGCTTCCCTTTGTGGGTAACTCGACCTTTTTCTCTGGCTGCCCTTAACATTTTCTCCTTCATTTCAACGTTGGTGAATCTGATGATTACATGTCTTGGGGTTGTGCTTCTTGAGGAATATCTTTGTGATGTTCTCTGTGTTTTCTGTATTTTAATGTTGGCCTGTCTTGTTAGGTTGGGGAAGTTTTCCTGGATAATACCCTGAAGAGTGTTTTCCAACTTGGTGCCATTTGCCCCATCACTTTCAGGTATACCAATCAAACATAGGTTTGTCTTTTCACATAGTTCCATATTTCTCGGAGGCTTTGTTCATTCCTTTTCATTCTTTATTCTCACATCTTGTGTTCACACTTTATTTCATTAAGTTGATCTTCAATCTCTGATATTCTTTCTTTTGCTTGTTCAATTTGGCTACTAACGCTTGTGTGTGTTTCACAAAGTTCTCATGCTGTGTTTTTGAGCTCCATCAGGTCGTTTATGTTCTTCTCTAAAATGATTATTCTAGTTAGGAATTCCTCTACTTTTTTTTTTTTTTTCATTGGGTTAGAACATGCTCCTTTAGCTCAGAGGAGTTTGTTATTAATCAATTTATGAAGTCTACTTCTGTCAGTTCATCAAACTCATTCTCCATCCAGTTTTGTTCCCTTACTGGTGAGGAGCTGTGATCCTTTGAAGGAGAAGAGGCGTTCTGGTTTTTGGAATTATCAGCCTTTTTACAATGGTTTTTCTTCATCTTCGTGGATTTATCTACTTTTAGTCTTTGATGTTGGTGACCTTCGAATGAGATTTCGGTGTGGATGTCCTTTTTGTTGATGTTGATGCTATTCCTTTCTGTTTGTTAGTTTTCTTTCTAACAGTCAGGCCCCTCTGCTACAGGTCTGTAATTTTTAATATTCAACAATAATAAAACAAAAAACTTTTTAAAAAATTGGGCAGATGATCTGATCAGATATCTCACCAACGAAGATATACAGGTGGCAAATAAACCTATGACAATATGCTCAACTTGAGTTGTCATCATGGGATTACAACTAAAAACAATGAGAAAGCATTCTATATCTATTAGAATGGCTAAAGTAAATAACAGCAATGATAACAACTGCTGGAGAGTATGTGGAGCAAGAGGAACTCTCATTCATTTTTGGTGGGAATACAGAATAGCATAGCCGCTTGGAAGGAGTTTCTTATAAAACTAAATATAGTGTTACCACATGACCCAACAATCCTGCTCCCAAGAATTTAACCAAATAAGTTGAAAATTAATGTCCACATAAATCCTGTATGCAAATGCTTGTAACAGCTTTTTTCTAACCACTAATACTGAAAGGCAAACAAAATGGCATTCAGTAGATGAATGGATAAACAAACTTTGATACATCCACTCAATGGAATATTATTCAGGGATTTAAAAAAAAGAGCCATGAAACTACAAAATGATCAGAAGGAATGGTTAATGCATATTGCTAAGTGAAAGAAGACAGTTTAAAAATTTACATGCTGTATGATTATAGATATGATATAGTCCGGAAAAGGAAAAGTTATGGAGTCAGTGAAAAGGTTGGTGGAGGTCACAGGTTCTGGGAGAATAAGTAGAACAGAGAGAACTTTCAGGGCAGTGAAACCATTCTTGAGGATACTGCAATGGCAGAAACATGACATCATGTTTAGTTTACTGTGAAAACTAATAGAATGTATAATATATACAGTACATCTTAATGTAATGATAGAATTTGTTTAGTAATAATGTATCAATATTGGATTAATTTAGTTATCAATAACAAGTGTAACATTTGTAACATACTCATGGAATATTTAATAATAGTGGAAACCATGAAGTTGTGGGAAGAGTGGTTATTTAAGAACTCTATTTCCTGCTCAATTTTTCTATAAAACTAAAACCGCTCTAAGAAAGTCTATTAAAGTTTTAAAAAGGCTACTAAAAAAAGGAGAAGGTAAAGCCAATTGCCTGCTGTCACTTCATGCTCATTTTATTAACTATGTTATTCAAATATTTAAATTGCATTTTTTGTCTATTTTATGTTCCTGAGTTGATTGTGTAATGCTTAAATCTCATTATATTTGCATCACTATTTTTATATTTTCTATTAGCAGGTAAGAGTTTAGTTCTGTTAATTTTTATATTATATGCTCTGCACATGTTATTTATGTGGTAACAGCATTTAACAATTTCTTAGCCTTTTAATAATGGAAACAAAGTGAAAAACTTAATGAAAATCATTAATTGAGTTATTTTTATCAAATTTATTTGGAATCTTACTCTCAAGGCATTCATTTTAACATGCCCAATAAATGTGCTCAAATTCGCATCACGCTTACAGGTTGCAGTATGCTGAGTCACGACCACAATCTCTGTCCATGACATTCAGACCTTTCAGGCTGGTATCATAAGGTATCCTGAACCTAGTCATACCTATGTTTTAAGGTTTCACATACCTCCAAAAATCATGAGAATTACTTCTTAGGCTTTGGGTAGCTTTCATCCTTCACAATTTGATCCAACGTATCTGTATTAGTTTTATATTGTTGCAAAAACAAATGACTACACATGTAGAGGACTGAAACACCTATTTACTATCTGAAAGTTTCTGTGATGAGTCTAAGCACAGATCAGCCTATTAAGCAGCTTATTAAGCTAAAGGTCTTACAAGGCTGCAGGAAGATGTCTGTCAGTTTGTAGTTTTACCAGAGTTTTGACTGTGCATAATCCTCTGCTAAGCTCCCACACGTTGTTAGGCAGAATTCATCTCCTTTTAGTTATAAGAATTAAGTCCCCATTTTGTTGCTGGATGTTGTCTGAGTGCAATACTTAAGTCCTAAGGGCTGCCAGTCATTTACTATCACACGTCCCTCTCAATAGACATGTGCAACCTGGCTGTTTGCTTCTTCATGGTCAGCAGGATAATCTCACCCTCTAATCTGCTAAGATAAAGTCTTCTCTTAAAAAACATAATCAAAGTAGTGGTAGCCTACCACCTTTGCCATCCAAAAGTAACTTAATCATTACTTTAGTTTGTGTTCACCACAGGAGATTTACAACAATATATTTTATGGTTTTCATGTAGCTACTGATCTGTATTTGCATCTGAGACACGCTGTTCAAACAAAGCCTTTGTAAGAAACACATTTTTAAAACTGCATATTAAAACACTTTAGTAAATAGCTGTCACTTTAGTATTGCAAAGTACCTAATATTAAAAGGTATCAACATTTTAATATCATCTTCCTTGGTATTTTTCACCTAAGAGGCAATTGATAAATATTGTTTATTTGTGTGTGTTGATGGTATTGAGTCTTTTAATTCATCTACATGGTGTATATGTGCATTCATTTATATCTTTAATTTTTGTTGGACATTTTTTACATCTTCAACTAGGTTTTCTCCCAGTTTTTTTTATTTTTATTTTTTAATTTTTATTCTACTTTAAGTTCTGGGGTACTAGGGGAGGGATAACATTAGGAGAAATAACTAATGTAGGTGATGGGTTGATAGGTGCAGCAAACCACATAGGCATGTGTATATCTATGTAAATATTGATTTTTTAGAGATGACGTTATATTGAATGCCAATATCAGACTTATTTACTAATATGTCTTTTAATGATAACATAAATTTTTAATCACATAGTCTTTATCACAGGTTAAGTCTGCCTTCATGCACGTAATTAAATGACTGCAATTTCATGCAATTAATAAAAGAGAGAAGTACATTAATATATTTTAAAAATGTATTTCAAGTTCCACACAGGTTATTCTCATTATATTTTGTTAATTGCTTCTCTTTGGATCAAATGACATGCAATTGAAAAAATATGATTTTTAAATGGTATATTAAATTGCTATTGTTTTTATAATGTTTTTCACTTGAAAGTCTTTGTCATCTACTACAAGATTGATACCTTGGCTTTATTTTGGTTCATATTTGTTTGATAAGTTTGTTTTTATTTTTTTAGTTAGCTTTCTTCATTGTTTTATTTTAAGCATATTTCTTTTGAACTATAGATTTTTGCATTTTGTAAATTGCTTAAAATCTAATCTAGCTCAGTGTTTCTGTGTTGCCTAGCCACTGAATGACATCTAGGCTATTATCTCCAAACAATGTCCCACCCTCACCTCACCACCATCTTTTCCTCTCCCTACCCATGTCACCATCTAGTTTCAATTTCTTTATTGCATATATGGTCAATAGAGTAAAAAAATTCCTTCTGTCTAGATGACCTATTAACTACTGAAAAGCAGTGAACTCCCAATTCAGTATAATTCTTGAATGAAATAAGGGAAATCTTTATTCTTACGTTTGTCATTTGCAAGTCAAGCACAGTTGCTTATGTCTGTAATCCCAGCACTTTGAAAGGCCGAGGTAGGATTATCACCTGAAGCCAGGAGTTCAAGACCAGCCTGGGCAACATAGGGAGACCCACTCTACAAAAAATAAAAAATAAAAGTAAAAATTAGCTGGAAGGGTAGCTTAAGTCCAGGAGTTGAAGGTTATAGTGGGCTACAACTATGCCATTGCACTCCAGCCTGGTTGACAGAGCAAGACCCTGTCTCTAAAAACAAAACAAAACAAAACAAAAATGTCCTTGCAAAAGTTTTAAGAATCTCTGGATCCAGCTCTAACATCAGGATTCTATAATTTTATCAGTTTAATGTCATTTTCCTCATTATGTAATTTCTAAATACTTAAAAGGCTCTCTATCTTCTCTCAATTATCCTAAAATATCTTCTCAATCATACTATCATTTTCACAAAATTTTTGCTGGAATTTGCTAAAGAGAACTCTCAGTAGATTAGCAATTACAACATGTTTGTATTCTACACAATGTCCTCTTAGCTATTTAAGGCTTAAATTTAAAAAAATGTTCCCACACAGTTTTCTTCTCATTATTTTTTAATGTTCTAAAAATGTAGAAGTTGAATATTTGCATATGAAAACATAATTTTTATTTTGACCGTGTTCTGTATATAATATATGTCATATCCATTATTTTACATCAGTGAAGAGGAATTTCTTTTTATTAACCATGGGCTCATACTTACCTTTAGCTCTTGCTTCTATATTAGACACTTTCGAGAATTAGTGCTGAGATTCAGAGTTAGTCAGGAAAGGGGGAGTGTGGGAAAAGCCTGTACTACATTGATGATCTGTTACGCATGTGCAAGTCTGCTGCTGGGTGAGACCTTGGAGCTCAGAATTAAGAATAAAAGCTTTGCTGTCTGTGGCAGGTAGAAGAATCTTCACCACCCTCAAAGATGTTCCTTCTTTAAGGCCTAGAACCAGTGAATATCCTGCATTACATAGCAAAGCTAGAGTAAGTTTGTAGGTGGAAGTAAATTTGCTGATCAGATGACATTAAAATAGGAAGAGTAGCCTGGATTATCCAGGTGAACCCAACGTAATCACAAGAGTCCTTAAAAGAGCTAGAGGAAGCTGTGACTATGGAGAACTAGAGAGATGGCAATGTAAGAACATAGAAAACAGTTAGTAATTGGCTTTGAAGGTAGAAGAATGGGGCCACAAGCCAAGGAATAAGAGCAGCTTCTATAAACTGGGAAATGTAAGGAAATGAATCATCCACCAGCCTTTTCTAAAATGAATGTAGTCTTGCTGAAGTTTGATTACAGCCTAGTGACATCTGTTTTAGACTCCCAACATCTAGAACTGGAAGGTAATACATTTGTGTTGCTTGAAGCCACTAATTTGTGGCAATTTGTTATAGTAGGGAGAGGAAATTAATGCAATGCCCTATTAAACATGGAATGAGCTTTTAGCTCTGATGCTTAGTCATTTAATAGCATGATGTGCTCTTCTTAAAACCTCTATGCACAAGTTTCTTCAATTGTAAATAGGCACAATGTCTTCCATTTGCAACTATCATAAAAAATGAAATTATGTGTGAAATCCATCTGTCAAATGATATAGGAAGCACCCTTCAAAACAAGCTATTGGTTTTCTTTGTTTTTATTGTAAGTAGTTAGCATTATTGCTCTTGAATGTATTGACAAATTTCAGTGCTTCAGACTCTGATGTGTGAAGAGCAGATTTTCCTTCTAGATTCTGGAACTTCTACCTAGTCTAGTTTTAATAACTGCCAGAATCTGCAAGATGTGCCTGCTATGAACATACTGTTCGCTCTGATGTACTAATTACATATGTCTTATTTATTCCTTAGAAAACTTCTTGAGTTTCCTTTTGATATCTGTTTAGCCTACTTAGCCTATTTTGTGATTCTTTGTTTTAATCCTGGCTCTGTTATTTTACTTACTGAAGCTGCTAATTTGATGTAATCGATTCCCATTCCTAACCCACTTCCTGTCTAATGTCCCTTTTTTCACTCTTCTAGTTCCTGGCCTTTCATCTGTCTCCATGATTTGTTGCTTCCTACATTTTTGGACACTATGTTGTGCATATGTGAAGAAAAACTTAAATAAAAATAACACAGTAAGTAATCTTTTAAAAAGCTAATGGTACTAAATAAATTCAATGATAATATAATGATTTAAAACTTTTCTGCCAAGCCTGAAAATTAGATCAAGACTCTCAAGATGAAATTTAGAGTTAGGATAAAATTGCCATAGGTTTCAAAATGTTCACAGCACATTTAGATCATAAAGTGACTTTCTAATAAGAACACTTTTTGAATGATATATTTTCGCATATGTAGAAATCTAGAAAGATACATATAATATACATTTACATATATTTTACATATGTAAATATCTTACAAATCTGAAGGTCAAAAATAATGATAGGGAAAGAAATATTTACTCAGGCACTTACCGAGAAGTTTTAAATGACTGGGTTGTATGTTTAAAATTGTCATGTCTAGGTTAAGTATGATATTTTAAATGTTCTTGAACCTAGAAAACTTAATTGAATATGGATGGGGCACTCACAACAGTGGTTTGTTTATAAATATCCCATTGCTCTGTAGTATGAATATGACACCTTTTGTAAAAATTAATCAATGTGATGTCTATATTTTCCCCCTATTTTTCACTTTAAATTGTCGTCATTTACTTGCCTCTCATTCGCTGAATAAAAGAGGTTTTTTTTTTTCATTTTTCCTATTTTAAAAAGTTTTCTAAAAATGTTCCTCAAATATAAAGCTTGTCATTAACAAAATTAAGAAATGATACTGAAAATTTGTAGTTCACATTTGTTGAAATAATATTTTTAACCTGAAATACATTGATACATTTGAAACTCTAATGGAAAGTTTGTAATCTGGTGGTCCATAGGTGAGATCTGGCTTTTAGAAACAGCACAGCTATTTAAAAACTGACTTGTTAGGTTTTTTGTTTTGTTTTATTTTTTATGGAGAGATATCTCACAAGTATCTGAAAAAGTTTTTTGTTTGTCGGATTTTTGTTTTTGCTTTTGTCTTTTTGAGAATCCAGAGACTCACATTCTGTTTTATTGATTATTGGCCAGTGGGATGGATGTTTCCTCTATATGGGTCAGGTACCCTAGAATGTCCACTTTTCTTGCCACTTGTCCTGTGTTATATATGGCCTATTTGTTTTTCCCTCATATTTCTTATTTGATCACACAGTGAATTGATTAAGTAAACTTATAAGATGTAATTGTGGAAATATTCCAGATTTTAATATTATCTACTATTTATGAGTAAAAGCCAGATGACTACCAACATAGGTTCCTACATAGCTATACTCATTCAAATGATAAAGATAATCTAGTCTTAGCCCTTAAAATAACTTTTTCAACATTGTCTATAATTTTTTATTGGACTATAGCATGGTCATATAATAAAATACATTTTGTCATTCAATCAGTTTTTAGGACTGAATTAATAATTAAAATGATTACTACTATAGCTGATAGTTAATAGATTAGTATTTTGATGATCTAAGGTGTAGGATTCATGGACTAAAAATTATAATGAATTAAGAAAGTAAATTAAAACTATATAGTAGTATTTTTAAAAAAACACACTTTCAGAGTGGGCGGAGCAAGATGGTCGAATAGGAACAGCTCCAGTCTCCAGCTCCCAGCACAAGTGACACAGAAGACAGGTGATTTCTGCATTTTCAACTGAGGTACTGGATTCATCTCACTAGGGAGTGCCGGACAATCGGTGCTGGTCAGCTGCTGCAGCCCAACCAGCGAGAGCTAAAGCAGGGTGAGGCATTGCCTCACCTGGGAAGCACAAGGGGGATGGGAATCCCTTTTCCTAGCCAGGGGAACTGAGACACACAACACCTGGAAAATCGGGTAACTCCTACCCCAATACTGCGCTTTACCAAGGGTCTTAGCAAACGGGCACACCAGGAGATTATATCCCACACCTGGCCTGGAGGGTCCCACGCCCATGGAGCCTCCCTCATTGCTAGCACAGCAGTCTGTGATCTAACTGCAAGGCAGCAGCCAGGCTGGGGGAGGGGCGCCCACCATTGCTGAGGCTTAAGTAGGTAAACAAAGCCGCTGGGAAGCTCAAACTGGGTGGAGCTCCCAGCTGCTCAAGGAGGCCTGCCTGTCTCTGTAGACTTCACCTCTGGGGACAGGGCACAGCTAAACAACAACAACAACAACAAAAAGCAGCAGAGATCTCTGCAGATGCAAACAACTCTGTCTGACAGCTTTGAAGAGAGCAATGGATCTCCCAACACGGAGGTTGAGATCTGAGAACGGACAGACTGCCTGCTCAAGTGGGTCGCTGACCACTGAGTAGCCTAACTGGGAGACATCCCCCACTAGGGGCAGACCGACACCCCACATCTCACACGGTGGAGTACACCCCTGAGAGGAAGCTTCCAAAGCAAGAATCAGACAGGTACACTCACTGTTCAGCAATATTCTATCTTCTGCAGCCTCTGCTGCTGATACTCAGGCAAACAGGGTCTGGAGTGGACCTCAAGCAATCTCCAACAGACCTACAGCTGAGGGTTCTGACTGTCAGAAGGAAAACTAACAAACAGGAAGGACACGCACACCAAAACCCCATCAGTACATCACCATCATCAAAGACCAGAGGCAGATAAAACCACAAAGTTGGAGACAAAACAGGGCAGAAAAGCTGGAAATCCAAAAAATAAGAGCGCATCTCCCCCTGCAAAGGAACGCAGCTCATCACCAGCAATGGATCAAAGCTAGATGGAGAATGACTTTGATGAGATGAGAGAGGAAGGCTTCAGTCCATCAAACTTCTCAGAGCTAAAGGAGGAATTATGTACTTAGCACAAAGAAACTGAAAATCTTGAAAAAAGAGTGGAAGAATTAATAACTAGAATAATTAATGCAGAGAAGGCCATAAACGAACTGACAGAGATGAAAACCATGACATGAGAAATATGTGACAAATGCACAAGCTTCAGTAACTGACTCGATCAACTGGAAGAAAGAGTATCAGCAATTGAGGATCAAATGAATGAAATGAAGCGAGAAGAGAAATGTAAAGAAAAAAAAAGAAAAAGAAATGAACAAAGCCTGCAAGAAGTATGGGATTATGTAAAAAGACCAAATCTACATCTGACTGGGGTGCCTGAAAATGAGGGGGGAAATGGAACCAAGTTGGAAAACACTCTTCAGGATATCATCCAGGAGAACTTCCCCAACCTAATAGGGCAGGCCAACATTCAAATTCAGGAAATACGGAGAATGCCACAAAGATACTCCTCAAGAAGAGCAACTCCAAGACACATAATTGCCAGATTCACCAAAGTTGAAATGAAGGAAAAAATCTTAAGGGCAGCCAGAGAGAAAGGTCGGGTTACACACAAAGGGAAGCCCATCAGAGTAACAGCAGATCTTTCAGTAGAAACTCTCCAAGCCAGAAGAGAGTGGGGGACAATATTCAACATTCTTAAAGAAAAGAATTTTAAACCCAGAATTTCATATCCAGCCAAACTAAGTTTCATAAGTGAAGGAGAAATAAAATCCTTTACAGATAAGCAGATGCTTAGAGATTTTGTCACCACCAGGCCTGCCTTACAAGAGACCCTGAAGGAAGCTCTAAACATGGAAAGGAACAACCGGTACCAGCCATTGCAAAAACATGCCAAAATGTAAAGACCATCGAGGCTAGGAAGAAACTGCATCAACTAACGAGCAAAATAACCAGTTAATATCATAATGGCAGGATCAAGTTCATACAAAACAATATTAATCTTAAATGTAAATGGACTAAATGCTCCAATTAAAAGACACAGACTGGCAAATTGGATAAAGAGTCAAGACCTATCAGTTTGCTGTATTCAGGAGACCCATCTCACATGCAGAGACATACATAGGCTCAAAATAAAGGGATGGAGGAAGATCTACCAAGCAAATGGAGAACAAAAAAAAAGCAGGGGTTGCAATCCTAGTCTCTGATAAAACAGACTTTAAACCATCAAAGATCAAAAGAGACAAAGAAGGCCATTACATAATGGTAAAGGGATCAATTCAACAGGAAGAGCTAACTCTCCTAAATATATGTGCACCCAATACAGGAGCACCCAGATTCATAAAGCAAGTCCTTAGAGACTTACAAAGAGACTTAGACTCCGATACAATAATAATGGGAGACTTCAACACCCCACTGTCAACATTAGACAGATCAACGAGAGAGAAAGTTAACAAGGATATCCAGGAATTGAACTCATCTCTGCAGCAGGCAGACCTCATAGACATCTACAGAACTCTCCACCCCAAATCAACAGAATATACATTCTTCTCAGCACCACATCACACTTATTCCAAAATTGACCACATAATTGGAAGTAAAACACTCCTCAGCAAATGTAAAAGAACAGAAATTATAACAAACTGCCTCTCAGACCACAGTGCAATCAAACTAGAACTCAGGACTAAGAAACTCAATCAAAACCGCTCAACTACATGGAAACTGAATAACCTGCTCCTGAATGACTACTGGATACATAATGAAATGAAGGCAGAAATAAAGAAGTTCTTTGAAACCAATGAGAACAAAGAAACAACATACCAGAATCTCTGGGACACATTTAAAGCAGTGTGTAGAGGGAAATTTATAGCACTAAATACCCATAAGAGAAAGCTGGAAAGATCTAAAATGGACACTCTAACATCACAATTAAAAGAACTAGAGAAGCAAGAACAAACACATTCAAAAGCTAGCAGAAGGCAAGAAATAACTAAGATCAGAGTAGAATTGAAGGAGATAGAGACACAAAAAACCCTCCAAAAAATCAATGAATCCAGGAGTTGGTTTTTTGAAAAGATCAACGAAATTGATAGACCATTACCAAGACTAATAAAGAAGAAAAGAGAGAAGAATTCAATAGACGCAATAAAAAATGATAAAGAGGATATCACCACCGACCCCACAGAAATACAAACTACCATCAGAGAATACTATAAACACCTCTACGCAAATCAACTAGAAAATCTAGAAGAAATGGATAATTTCCTGGACACTTACACTCTCCCAAGACTAAACCAGGAAGAAGCTGAATCCCTGAATAGACCAATAGCAGGCTCTGAAATTGAGGCAATAATTAATAGCCTACCAACCAAAAAAGTCCAGGATCAGATGGATTCACAGCTGAATTCTACCGGAGGTACAAGGAGGAGCTGGTACCATTGCTTCTGAAACTATTCTAATCAATAGAAAAGGAGGGAATCCTCCCTAACTCATTTTATGAGGCCAACATCATCCTGATTCCAAAGCCTGGCAGAGACACAACAAAAAAGGAGAATTTTAGACTACTAACCCTAATGAACATTGATGCAAAAATCCTCAATAAAATACTGGCAAACTGGATCCAGCAGCACATCAAAAAGCTTATCCACCATGATCAAGTGGGCTTCATCCCTGGGATGCAAGGCTGGTTCAACATACGCAAATCAATAAACGTAATCCAGCATATAAACAGAACCAAAGACAAAAACCACATGATTATCTCAATAGATGCACAAAAGGCCTTTGACAATATTCAACAGCCCTTCATGCTAAAAACGCTCAATAAATTCAGTACTGATGGAACATATTTCAAAATAATAAGAGCTATTTATAACAAACACACAGGCAATATCATACTGAATGGGCAAAAACTGGAAAAATTCCCTTTGAAAACTGGCACAAGACAGGGATGCCCTCTCTCACCACTCCTATTCAACATAGTGTTGGAAGTTCTGGCTAGGGCAATCAGGCAAGAGAAAGAAATCAAGGGTATTCAGTTAGGAAAAGAAGAAGTCAAATTGGCCCTGTCTGCAGATGACATGATTGTGTATTTAGAAAATCCCATTGTCTCAGCCCAAAATCTCCTTAAGCTGATAAGCAACTTCAGCAAAGTCTCAGGATACAAAATTAATGTGCAAAAATCACAAGCATTCTTATACACCAGTAACAGACAAACAGAGAGCCAATTCATGAATTAACTTCCATTCACTATTGCTTCAAAGAAAATAAAATACCTGGGAATCCAACTTACAAGGGATGTAAAGGACCTCTTCAAGGAGAACTACAAACCACTGCTCAGTGAAATCAAAGAGGACACAAACAAATGGAAGAACATACCATGCTCTTGGATAGGAAGAATCAATATGGTGAAAATGGCCATACTGCCCAAGGTAATTTATAGATTCAATGTCATCCCCATCAAGCTACCAATGAGTTTCTTCACAGAATTGGAAAAAACTGCTTTAAAATTCATATGGAACCAAAAAAGAGCCCGCATTGCCAAAACAATCCTAAATCAAAAGAACAAAGCTGGAGGCATCACGCTACCTGACTTCAAACTATACTACAAGGCTATAGTAACCAAAACAGCATGGTACTGGTACCAAAACAGAGCTATAGACCAATGGAACAGAACAGAGTCCTCAGAAATAATACCACACATCTACAGCCATCTGATCTTTGACAAACCTGAGAGAAACAAGAAATGGGGAAAGATTCCCTATTTAATAAATGGCACTGGGAAAATTGGCTAGACATAAGTAGAAAGCTGAAACTGGTTCCTTTCCTTACTCCTTATACGAAAATTAATTCAAGATGGATTAGAGACTGAAATGTTAGACCTAATACCATAAAATTCCTAGAAGAAAACCTCAGTAATACCAATCAGGACATAGGCATGGGCAAGGTCTTCATGTCTAAAACACCAAAAGCAATGGCAACAAAAGCCAAAATTGACAAATGGGATCTAATTAAACTAAAGAGCTTCTGCACAGCCAAAGAAACTACCATCAGGGTGAACAAGCAACCTACAGAATGGGTGAAATTTTTTGCAATCTACTCATCCGACAAAAGGCTAATATCCAGAACCTACAAAGAACTCAAACAAATTTACAAGAAAAAATCAAACAACCCCATCAAAAAGAGGGCAAAGGATATGAACAGACATTTCTCAAAGGAAAACATTCATACAGACAACAGACACATGAAAAAATGCTCATCATCACTGGCTGTCAGAGAAATGCCAATCAAAACCACAATGAGATACCATCTCACACCAGTTAGAATGGCAATCATTAAAAAGTCAGGAAACAATAGGTGCTGGAGAGGATGTAGAGAAATAGGAACACTTTTACACTGTTGGTGGAATTTTAAACTAGTTCAAACATTATGGAAAACAGTATGGCAATTCCTCAAGGATCTAGAACTAGATGTACCATATGACCCAGCCATCCCACTACTGGGTATATACCCAAAGGATTATAAATCATGCTGCTAGAAAGTCATATGCACATGTATGTTTATTGTGGCACTATTCACAATAGCAAAGACTTGGAATCAACCCAAATGTTCATCAGTGACAGACTGGATTAAGCAAATGTGGCACATATACACCATGGAATACTACGCAGCCATAAAAAAGGATGAGTTTGTGTCCTTTGTAGGGACATGGATGCAGCTGGAAACCATCATTCTCAGCAAACTATCACAAGAATAGAAAACCAAACACCGCATGTTCTCATTCATAGGTGGGAACTGAACAATGAGATCACTTGGACTTGGGAAGGGGAACATCACACACCGAGGCCTATCATGGCAGAGGGGGGGGAGGGATTGCATTGGGAGTTATACCTGATGTAAATGATGAGTTGATGGGTGCTGACGAGTTAATGGGTGCAGCACAGCAACGTGGCACAAGTATACATATGTAACAAACCTGCACGCTATGCACATGTAGCCTAGAACTTAAAGTATAATAATAATTAAAAACAAAACAAAACAAAAGAAACAAACAAAAAAAAACACTTTCTTTGACAGTCTGCTGCCACTATGTAGTAACGGAATGTAGAAATCTTTTGCATAAATGATGATTTAACATTCAAGCCATATAAAAGCATCATTTAATGAAACGAGTTGTTAGCTGTTATGCACAGATGGCATTGACATTAAATTACCTTCATGAAACAGTTTTTCAGTTGAGTTGTATATACACACAAAATAATTCAAATATAGGCATTTTGATACAATTTTTAAAAGACTGCATCTACAGATAAAGTAATGTACATTTTTGATTATTTTATCTAAGATCCAAATATATTGTTAATGTTTTATTAGGTTTTTCCACGAAAAATTGTTTCTTCATTGCTTCTTAAATTTTATTTTGGTTTATAATATATTTTAATACTAGGGAAAGGCATTACAACAGAACTGTCATTTTAACATCTTTTCTGGAAACAAGGCCCAACTCTTGATGGCAGAAACCCCAGTTGTCCCTCAATTTCCAGTTTTTCTTTTGCCCTTTTATAATAGAACATCATATTTTTACTGAACACATGGTTAACAAAAAGTTGACCACATTTTTTAGCCTTTCTTCCAGCTAAACATGACTAGGATATGGATATTACGTGGTACCCAATTTGAGAGCAAATATTAGGCATCTAATATCTAAACTGTACCCTTAAAATGAATGGTGATTTTCTCCACTTCTTTTTTACTTTTCAACTTCCTATATCAGAATAATATACATATAAAAGTATTCAACTTGATGATTTTTGGTCAATGGACCACACCCTTTGTAAGCAGGCCCAAGATCAGGTAAAGTAATATATCAGCATTCCAGAAACCTCTGATGTTTCCTTCTACTTTCTGTGTTTTTTTATTCCTGCCATCTAACTGAAACTCTCATTCAAAATTGAGGAGGAGTGAGTACTTCCAAACTTACTTAGGGAATACTTCCAAACTCCACCTTTACCCTGATACTAAAGCCAGACAAGGAAACTAAAAGAAAAGAAAATTACAGGATGATATCCTTGATGAACGTAGATGCAAAAATCCTGAACAAAATACTAGTAAATAGAATGCAACAGCACATGTAAATAAACTACACAATATCCAGTTGTGATTTATTCCTGGGATATGAGGATGGCTCAGTGTATGTAAATTAATAAATGGATTATACAATATTTAAAAAATGAAGGATAAAAATCACGATCATCTAAATGGATACAGAAAGAGCATATGATATATTTCAACATACTTTCATCATAAAAACTCTGAATAAATTAATTAAAGAAGCAACGTACCTAAATACAATAAAGCCCTGTATGATAAACGCATACGTAGAAACATACTCAATGAGAAAAATCACTGCTGAAGTTTGGAAGTATTTCCTAAATAAGTTTGAAAATTTTCTCTCCTCTTTAGTTTTTAGAAATAGTTTGAATATGATTGGCATTATTCTTGCTTAAATTTTGGTAGATTCACCAATGAAGTCATCTGGAAACTGGGATTTTCTTTCATGGGAGTTTTTCGTTACCAATTCACTCTACTTTCTTGTCATTGGTTCGTTCATATTTTAAATTTCTTTTCGATTCAGTCTTAGCAGGTTTTGTATGTCTACTATGTATGTTTCCTCTAAGTTATCCATTTTGTTGGTGTATATAGTAGTCTCTTATGGTCCTTTATATTTATCTGGCACCTGTTTTAATGTCTCCTCCTTCATTTCTGATTTTACTGGTCTTTTATTTTTCTTAGTCTCCCTAAAGATTTGTCAATTTTGTTTATCTTTGATTTATTATTATTATTATTATTATTTTGATGTGTAGTCTCGCTCCCTTGCCCAGGCTGGAGTGCAGTGGTACAATCTCGGCTCACTGCAACTTCTGCCTCCAAGGTTCAAGCGATTCTCATGCTTCAACCTCCCGAGTATCTGGGACTACAAGCATGTGCCACCACGACAGGCTAATTTGTGTATTTTTAGTAGAGACGGGGTTTCACCATATTGGCCAGGCCAGTCTGGGACTCCTGATCACGTGACCAGCCCGCCTAGGCCTCTCGCAGTGCTGGGATTACAGACATGGGTCACCATACCCAGCCAATATTTCTTATCTTTTCCAAAAAAACGACTCTTAGTTGTATTGATTTTTTCTATTACCTTTCTAGTCTCTATTTCTTTTATTTCTACTGTGATCTTTATTCTTTCCTTATTTCCGCTGATTTGGGATTTAGCTTGTTCTTTTTTCAGTTTACTGAGGTGTAAAGTTGGGCTGTCTGAGATTTCCTTTTTCTTTGAGTAGGCCTTTATTGCTGTTAAACTGTTCTCTTAGAGCTTATTTTACTACATGGAGTAAGTATGAGTATGTTTTGTTTTCATTTTCACTTTTCTCAAGATATTTTTTGATTTCCATTTTATTTCATCTTTGACTCATTGGTTGTTCAAGAATGTATTGCTTAATTACCACATGTATATATTTTCTAATGTATTAATCATAATGATAGCAATGCCACTTTCAGAACACTGCTGTTTTTATAAAGACAGTTCACATGCATTAATTGTTGAAAAGTGTCTTTATGATTTCTAGAAATATATTAATTTTGTCAAATAAATAATGAAGGAGAAATAGGAGAACAATCTACCAATGTATAAGATGGCCTTTGCCAAAGTTTACGGCATATATTTCTTTGTAAAAATCTATAGAATTAATGTTTATTTTACACATGTTTGTTAAGGTATAACATAAAATATTTTATTACGAAGCCTTCAAAAGTAAATTATAATATTTCGTACCATGAGCACGTACATACACACACACACACACACACACACTCATTCTGCAATACAATAGAAAATAGCAATACAAAATAAAAAAATTCACTAGATATTGATTTAGGGCAATAGGATAGTAAGATGTTCATGTATTTTTAACATTAATATTTATATTCTAATATACCTTTACCATGTTGATATTGGAGATCTTTTTCATTCTGCATTCTCAACTTTCAATTATATATATCCCAGAGAAAAGTATTTTAATCTTTATCTCTAGAACCCATTTCTCTTTTCTTTCTTTGACAAATTAACTAGACAGCACTTTGCACTATGCACTATGCTTCATTTTTATTAGTACTATCATTCTTTTATATTCTAAGCTAAGATCCACATCCAATTCATTCTTCAGCAAATATTTATAGTCTCAGACTCTCTGGCAGGTGCTGGGATAATATAGAGGCCAGAACAGAGTTACCTTTTCCTTCTTAACATAATTGATTGTCAGTTTCTTCCTAAAGAAAGACAAGATTCTTACCATGATTCTCACCATAGTGAATATTGACCGTATATTGGAAAACAGAGATTGGGGTGGCTTATTCAAATGTGGACAGAGGGTATAGCTAAGACCATACAGACTGAAGCCAGTGGGAGGTGAAAGACAAGGGGATATACAATTCTACATGTTTAAAAACTGGATCAAGGAAATAACACCAGATTTTAATTCATGCCAGCTGAGGTATTCCCAAAGCCCAGCATGAGTTTAGGAGTATTCTCACCCTCAATGTCACAATAACATGTTGTTCACATAGTTCTCCTTTCATAAACCCAGAGGCTCTTTAATAAAGAGAAGCATATGGGGAGTTATCTGAGGAAAATCAGCACTTTTGAAAAAATTCAGATAACAAAATGTGCTTATTATAATAATGAATTTCATATAAATTCACAATTATTTAAAAATGCACTCAAAAGTTCATATTCTTAGCAATTCCTAAGGTTTCTCAATGTTTAAATTTATATTTTACTTAAATATATTTCTTCATACTGTAACTCAAAGGGGTTGGATATACACTTGTAATTCTTATATGAACAGCTTATTTTATACAGAATAAGAAGTACCTGTGGAAATAATATATTGATTCAAATCCAAGCTCTATCCTTTAAAATAACTGGACATATCTTTTTGAGCAAATGATGCAACATGTATAATCCTTTTCTGTAAAATGAAGCATAAAAACTGCCTCTCAAAATGAGAAATATGAAATGACATATAATTATATTTTAAACATAAACTATAGGAATAATTAATTTTCATATTTGTTTTCTTTCATATAACACATATATTGTGATATACTTTTATTTTATTTTATTTTATTTTATTTTATTTTATTTTATTTTATTTTATTTTATGTTTTAGGATCGAGTCTAGCTTTGTCACCCAAGCTGGAGTGCAGTGGCATGATCTTGGATCACTGCAACCTCTGACTCCCGGGTTCAAGAGATTCTCCTGCCTCAGCCTCCTGAGTAGCTGAGATTACAAGTGCCCGACAGTATGCCAGCAAATTTCTGTATTTTTAGTAGAGATGGTGTTTTGCCATGTTGGCCAGACTGGTCTCAAACTCCTGACTTCAAGTGATCTGCCTGCTTTGGCCTCCCAAAGTGCTAGGATTACAGGCATGAGCCACAGTGCCTGAAATATCACATTATTTCTTCCTCCTCCTCTTCTTCTTCTTCTTCTTCTTCTTCTTCCTCTTCTTCTTCTTCTTCTTCTTCTTCTTCTTCTTCTTCTTCTTCTTCCACTTCCGCTTCCGCTTCTGCTTCTTCTGCTTCTGCTTCTGCTTCTTCTTTTTAAATTGTAGACAGCATCTCACCACATTGCCCAAACTGGAACTCCTTGGCTCATGCAGTCCTACTGCATCAACCACCCTAGTATTGATAGCTGGCACTACAGGCACCCAACAGGACACCCAGCACTTACCCACATTTCTAATTAGGTCAACATTTTCTAAAATACAAACATAAATATTGAGATATACAATTTCTATAATGTGGCCAAAAATGGAACTGTAATTCAGTTGATTCAGTAAGCATTCAAAACATTGAATATCTACCAATGCTAGTCAATGTGCTAGGTACTGATTTGAACTTGGTATTTATTTTTAATCGTTCACATTTTATTTGACCTACAAAATTGAAGGTAAGACAGAAAAATTCCAGCATATAATGTTAATGAAACAAAATGTTCAGCAGAGTAATAAACCATTAATGGGAGAAATTTCTGTTTTATATAAAATGTATGACACATTTATTCAGCTTGATGAAAATGCTTACTGTGAACTTACACACTTTCTTAACATTTGAAAATTCAGCAGTTACTGCATGACATCCTCTAATTTATAAAAAAGAATCTAGTCATGACAATGAGATAAAATGTAAATTGCTCATTTTCAGGTAATAGAATGTAGTTTTAATGCTAACATGTCATTTGAAGTGATGTAATTATTATATTCTATAAATCATAATCTTTAAGACACTTTTATATTCTCAATGTACAAAAATTTTCAGACAAATGTATTTTGCTTCTCAAGAAATCCTGCTTTTTTAATTTATACCAGTTCATTTAGAAAATAATATATTTTCTAATATACATTGTGCATCATCCATAATGCAAAACAATTCCATTATTGAAAAGCAATTGAAGGAGAAAGATTCTAAAAGTTATTCCCAAAATATATCATCTAAATAAAATGACAGTTTGTTTCAAAATAATATTTCTCCCTTTACAACAAATAACCTGGTTTAACAAAAGTAACAGAGGATTTGGATAGACGTTTCTCCAAGTAAGACCTACAAATGGCTACCAACTACATGAAAAGGGCCTTGGCATTACTAATCACCCTGGAAATGCAGATAAAATCCATAATGAAACAAAATACTACTTCACGCTTGTTAGAATGACTATCATTTTTAAATGAACGAATGAATAACAAGTGTTGATGAGGATGTGGTAAAATTGGAACCATTCTATTTTTTTTTTTTTTTTTTTTTGAGACGGAGTCTCGCTCTGTTGCCCAGGCTGGAGTGCAGTGGCCTGATCTCAGCTCACTGCAAGCTCTGCCTCGCGGGTTCACGCCATTCTCCTGGCTCAGCCTCCCGAGTAGCTGGGACTACAGGCGCCCGCCACCTCACCCGGCTAGGTTTTTGTATTATTTAGTAGAGACGGGGTTTCACCGTGTTCACCAGGATGGTCTGGATCTCCTGACCTCGTGATCCACCTGTCTCTGCCTCCCAAAGCGCTGGGATTACAGGCTTGAGCCACCGCGCCCGACCTGGAACCATTCTATAATGTTGGGAATGAAGAATAGTGGAGCCGCCATGGAAAACCATATGGAATTTCCTCAAAAGTTTTTAAAAAAGAACTATTACATGATTCAGCAATCACACTTCCCATTATATATCCAAAGGGATTAAAATCAAGATCTTGAAGATGTATCTGCCCCCACCATGTTCATTTCAGAATTATTTGCAATAGCCAAAATATAGAAACAACTCAAATGTCCATCAACAGATGCATAGAAAAAGAAATTTTGGTATATAAATGCACAGTGGAAAGTTATTCAGCCTTAAGAAAGAAGAAAATCCTACTGTTTGTAACAACATATTTAAATGCATAGGGCATTACCCTAAGTGAAATAAACTAGTCACAGGACAAATACGATTCCACTTTTATGAGGTATCTAAACAGTAAAACTAACAGAAACAGACAATACAATGGTGGTGCCAGGAACTAGCAGAAGGGAAAAATGAGAATTTGTTTTCAATGAACATAAAATTTTTGTTATGTAAGATGAATAAATTCGAGATATCTGCTGGCTATATAGTCTCTATAGTTAACAATACTGTATTGTTCATTTAAAAATATAAGAATATAGATATCATAGTTAAAGTTCTTATAAAATAAGCAAAAACATCCAGCAATAAAACATAGGCAAATTATTTGAAGTGATGGAGTTGTTTACTGCCTTGGTTATGGTGATAGTTATCACAGATGTATGCATGTATCCAAACTAGTCAGATGTATACATTAAATGTGTCGAATTTATTGTACATCAACTATAACTCAATAAAGCTAAAAAGAATTACCTTCAAGTATGGGATAAGATTGAAAGGAAAATAATAGATCTTGAAAAGCTTAACTGTTTTAATAAGAAGAACATTTTAAAATGTTGCAGACTCCCTTACAATTCTTCTGAGTGCGAATGCCAGAAAACATAAACATTCTCTTCTAATCAAGCTGTCTTTAGCCTGTCTTGTATTGGATTTCTACCTAATTCCTCTGTAAAGATGATGTCTCCCAACTTTCTCTTAACTTAGTCACCAAGACATGTGAATTTCATAATCTCGTTTTTACTCACTCTGAAAATTACCATAAGTTTCATAGTATGTCTCTTTCCCTCTTCTCACACAACCCCCTTCTTTTCCTTTCTGTGATTGAGTCTCTTCTTTTTATTATAAGCTATAATATTTTTCTAAGGTTTTTACTAAAATAGGCTAAATCATGAGACAGTGTTTGTTATAAAATACAAAATTAATGGCCTAAGGTTTTGCTGAAAATTTTTATTTTGAGACTTCTTGAATGTCTTTTATTGCTTTTTCATCTATTTCAATACTTCTGTAACCTTAAGGAAAATATAACATTTACTACTGTTTATACCACTAAAACTTCCCCAAAGTTTTCTAATATATTATATTAATAAAATAATATGCAAAATGTCCTAAAATTAATATAATTTTTCTATTAGTAATAACATTAATAATGAATCAGATTGATGCTTCTGTTCAAACACCAAGGATGTGTGCTGCTGATGATAAAAGATTAGGGCCTGGTAAGTTCCCAACAACGAATACTGGGATGATAGGACTTGGATATAGGTGATGGTTTAATTATTAATATTTTGTTGGGCCTAATTCCTCATCCCAACAGAGGAGGGGCTGGTGCTTCTCTGAATCGTGAGTTTAAAAATTTTAGAGCCTAAGGGCCAGTGGTCCCATTCTCCAGTCTGACACCTGGTACTGCTGAAGTCCTATATGATGTACTGGAGAATTTATATTTTGTATACAGTTAGCTATTTTTGCAAAACAGTTACCTCAAAACTCAGCACTTTAAAAATACAGCCATTTGTTTGGCTCAGTGTATTCAGGTTAGCTGGGTTTCTGGTCATGTTTGGGCTTACCTCACACATCTGTGGTGTTGTCAGGTGTCAGAGAGATAAATGACTCACCTTAGGGCAGATTCTCTCAGGTGTTTGGGTGATGGCAGAGAACAGATTGGTATGCTACACCTCTCTCCACTTGCCTCTCATTGTTCTCAGATTAGAACAACCTAATATGGGTTTGTTCACATGTTAGAAGCAAAATTCCAGTAAGGAGAAAAGAAGCTTGAAGATCTGTTTAGGCATCACAACTCAAACAACGTCATCTCTCACACTTTCTAATAAGTCTGAAGACCAGCCTGAATTTAAGGCTCAGGGAAATTGAATCCACCATTTGGTTCTAGAAGATGAAAAATAATATTGAAAAATTTATCTTAGAAGCCACAAAGTTAACCTGCCATATTGTCTATCAAATATAAGGTACAAAATTGTTTTGGTTAAATGAATGAATATTAGCTGTATTTTCAGATACCATTACATTAAATTGTAGTGCTTATATTATTAAATATAGTGCTTATGTTCCAAGCAGTGTTCTAAATGCTTTAAAATATTAATTAGTTTAATTTATGAAGAAACTATTGAATTGTATTTATTCAGCAAGTATTTTATCGCTCACAGATTGTAAAGTACTGTTCTAGTGGAAAATGATAAAACCTTCCTGCTTTTATTGAGCCTGTATTCTATTTGGAAAGACAGAAAACAAACAAAATGCAAGGAAAACATAAATACTATCTACATAAAATCCACTTTAAATATAAAAATACATAAAAAGAAAAAATGTCTTTTTCCTTTTTTTTCATTTTTTACAAAAAAATGTATTTTATGTATTTATGTATAAAAATACATAAAAAGAAAAAAACATATAACATAATCAAAAGCAAGCTGCAGTGGCTTATATTAATATTAGGAAAAGTAGATTTCAGTACTAACAGTATTTTGAGATATAAATGTTCAAGGGCCAATCCACCAAGAAAGCAAAAAATAAATAAAAACAAAAATAACACACACACAACCTTGCTACACACACACACACATTTCTAAAATTAAGATACCAAATCAATGAAGTAAATACAGAAGGCACAGTTGGAGATTTCAGCCATATCCCTTATGAAATTTATAGTGCAGGGCAGAAAAATCATCATGTAATAAAATACAAGACTTGATACTTCCCTTATTAAGATACATGATTTAGTGTGCATTTACAGAAAACTATACTCCAAAACAGGTAAACACACATTACTTTCAAGTATGTGTAAAATATTCATCAAAATATACCATACTCTGTAAAGACTACAATTTGTATCAAATTGCAAATAATTAAAATTACACAGAAATTTGATTCCAAAAAAATACAGAAAGAGATAAGCAAATATTGTATGTTCTCAGTCATAATAGGAGGGGGCTAAACTATGAGTACATACAGACATGCAGAGTAAAAAAAAAAAAAAGGCACTGGGGACTTCAAAATGGGTGAGGTTGGTAGGAGGGAGAGGGTTGAAAAATTACCTGTTGAGTACAATGTTCACTATTGGGGTGATGGGTACACCTGAAAACCAACCCTACCATTATGTAATATATCCCTGTAACAGGCTTTCTCATGTACCCTCTGAATCTGCAACAATTAAATAAATAACGATACCAAGTTTGGAATATACCAAAATATTGAAAATTACATACCATACTACCAAATGGTCAATGGTTCAAGGAAATTAAAGACAAGATAGATACTATTTTGAACTAAATGAAAACAAAAGCACAATGTACCAAAGCTCATTGAATGCAACTAGAGCTGTGACTAGAAAGAAACTTAAGAAATTTAAAGATTTCAAACTTATAATCTAAGTTTACATTAAATATCTATTGGAAAAAATAAACAAATAAAAAAAAACCATAAGTGAGAAAAACTAATAAATATAATAGAAATATGGGAGGGAGAAAACAAAAACAAAATATGATGAAAGTGAATAAAATCAAACATTAGTTCTGTGAAATAATAATATTGATACATATTATTCCCACTGATGAAAGATAGAGTGTATATTAGTCCGTTTTCACACTGCTGATAAAGACATACCTGAGACTGGGCAATTTACAAAAGAAAGAGGTTTAATTGGACTTATAGTCCCATGTGGCTGGGGAAGACTCTCAATCACAGCAGAAGACAAGGAGGAGCAAGTCACATCTTACATAGATGGCAGCAGGCAAAGAAAGAGAGCTTTGCAGGGAAATTCCTCTTTGTAAAACCATCAGATCTCATGAGACTTAGTCACTATAATGAAAACAGCATGAAAAAGATTTCCTCCATGATTCAATTACCTCCCACTGTGTCCTTCCCACACCACATGGGAATTCAAGATGAGATTTGGGTGGGGATGCAGCCATTCCTCACCTGGTCCCTCCCAAATCTCACTTCTTCACATTTCAAAATGAATAATGCCTTATCAACAGTCCCCCAAAGTCTTAACTTATTTTGTCATTAACTCAAAAGGCCACAGTCCAAAGTGTCATCTGAGATAAGGCAAGTCCCTCCCACCTATGAGTCTGTAAAATCAAAAGTAGGTTAGTTACTTCCTAGATACCATGAGGGTAGGCATTGGGTAAATACAGCCATTCCAAATGGGAGAGATTGGCCAAAACAAAGGGGCTACTGACCCCATGCAAGTCTGCAATCCTGCCGGGCAGTCAAATCTTAAAGCTCCGAAATGATCTCCTTTGACTCCCTGTCTCACATCCAGATCATACTGATGCAAGAGGTGGCTTCCCATGGTCTTGGGCAGCTCCACCCCTGTGGCTTTGCAGGGTACAGCCCTCCTCTTGACTGTGACTGCTTTCACAGGCTGGCATCGAGTGTCTGTGGCTTTTCTAGGTGCACAGTGCAAGCTATTGGTGGATCTAGCATTCTGGGCTCTGGTGGATGATGGTCCTCTTCTCACAGCTTCAGTAGGCAGTGCCCCAGTAGGGACTCTGTATGGGGGCTCTGACCCCACATTTCCCTTCCACACTGCCCTAGCAGAGGTTCTCCATGAGAGCCCACCCTTACAGCAAACTTCTGCCTGGACATCCAGGTGTTTACATACATTCTCTGAAATCTAGGCAGAGGTTTCCAAAGCTCAATTCTTGAGTTCTGTGCACTCACAGACTCAACACCAAGTAGAAGCTGCCAAGGCTTGAGGCTTGCACCCTCTGAAGCCACGGTCCAAGCTCTATGTTGACCCTTTTCAGTCATGGCTAGAGTGGCTGGAATGCAGGGCACCAAGTCCATAGGCTGCACACAGCATGGCAAGCCTGGGCCTGGCTCACAAAACAACTTTTTTCTCTTAGGCCTCTGGCCCTGTGATGGGAGGGGCTGACATGCCCTGGAGACATTTTCCCCATTGTTCAGAAGGATTCCCAGCCATATTCTACCAGCTGTACATGAAAGAACTAGTACCATTTCTACTGAAACTATTCCAAGAGATTGAGAAGAATAAACTCCTCCATAACTCAGTCTATGAGGCCAGAATTATTCTGACACTAAAACCTGGCAGGGACACAACAAAACAAGAAAACTTCAGGCCGACATCCTCAATGAACATAGAGGCAAAAATCCAAAAGCTCCTTGATCTGATAAACAACTTCAGCAACGTTTGACTGTGAGTCAAATCAAGAACACAATCCCATTCGCGATTGCCACAAAAAGAAAAAAAATACAGCTAACCAAGGAGACGAAACACCTCTACAACAAGAATTACAATACTCAGCACAAATAAATCAGAGATGACACAAATAAATGGAAAAACATTCCATGCTCATGGATAGAAATAATCAAAATTTTAAAATGGCCGTATTTCACAAAGAACATTACAGATTCAATGATACTCCTATCAAACTTAAAATGATATTCTTTAAAGAATTAGAAAAAAATCTTCAACTTTTTTATGATTTTAAAATCCATATGGAACTAAAAAAGAGCCTGAATAGCCAAGGCAAACAAGGTAAAAGAGCAAAGCTGGAGGCATCACATTACTGGACCTCAAACGATACTGCAAGGCTACAGGAACCAAAATATCATCGTACCGATACAAAAACAGACACATAAAACAATGAAATATAATATTTAATCCCAAAATAAATCCAGACACCTACAATCATCTCATCTTTGACAAAATTGGCAAAAATAAGCAATGGGGAAAGAACATCCTTTTCCATATATGGTGCTGGGATAACTGGCTAGCCATACGCAGAGGATTGAATCTGGACCCCTTCTTTATACCATATATAAAAATCAACTCAGGATGACCTAAAGACTTGAATTTAAACCCAAAACTATAAAAAACCTGAAAGACAACCTAGGAAATATCATCCCAAACATAGGAACAAGCAAAGATTTCATGAGAAAGATACCAAAGGAAATCACAACAAAAGCATAAAACTGACAAATGGGATCTAATTAAACTAGAGCTTCTGCACAGCAAAAGAAACTATCAACAGAGTAAACAGAAAACCTTCAGAATGGGAGACAATATAGGCAAACTATGCATCTGACAAAGGTCTAATATTTAGAATCATAAGGAACTTGAAAGTATTTACAAGCAAAAAACAACTCCTTTACAAAGTAGGCAGAGGACATCAACAGACCCTTTTCAAAAGAAGACATTATATGTGGCCAAAATCATATGAAAAAAATGCTCAATATCACTAATCATTAAAGAAATGTAGTAAAAACCATGAAAGACACACTCAAACCAGTCAGAATGACTATTATTAAAAAATAAAAAAATAGCAGATGCTGGCTACTGCTGGTGGAAATGTTGATTTGTTCAGCCATTGAGGAAAACAGTTGGAGATTTCTCAAGGAACTTAAAACAGAATTACCATTTGACCCAACTATCTAATCGTTGGGTATATCCTTAAAGAAATATAAGTTCTTCTGTCACAAAGACACATGCACATGTATGTTCACTGCAGAAGTATTTACATTAGCAAAGACCTGGAATCAACCTAAATGCCCATCAATGTTAGACAGGGTTTAAAAATATGGTATATGTATACAATGGAATACTATGTAACTATAAAAAGAAATGAGATCACGTTCTTTGCAGCAACATGGAAGGAGTTAGAGATTATTATTGTAAGCAAAGAGTATTAGTCTATATTCATGCTACTAATAGAGATATACCCAAGACTGGGAAATTTACAAAAGAGAGAGGTTTAATTGAATTAACAGTACCACATGGCTTGGGAAGCCTCACAATCAGGGTGGAAGGCAAGGAGGAGCAAGTCACATCTTACATGGATGACAGCAGGCAAAAAGAGAGTAGTGCGGGGAAACTACCATTTTTAAAACCGTCAGATCTCGTGAGGCTCATTCACTATCATGAGAACAATGCAGGAAATACTGGCACCCATAATTCGATCACTTTCCACCATGCCACATAAGAATCATGGGGGTTACAATCCAAGAGAGGTTCTGGGTGGGGACACAGCAAAACCATATCATTTCTCCCCGACTCTTCCCAAATGTCATGTCCTCACATTCCAAAAACAATCATGCCTTCTCAACAGCCCCCCAAATTCTTAACTCATTTCAACAATAAGTCAAAAGTCCACAGTCCAAAGTTTCAAAATCTGGGACAAGGCAAGTCCTTTCCACCTATGAGCCTGTAATATCAAAAGCAAGTTAGTTAATTTCTATTTACAATGCAGATACAGACATTGGGTAATTCAAAATAGGAGAAATTCAAATAGGAGTCATTCAAAATAGGAGAAATTCAAAATAGGAGTCATTCAAAATAGGAGAAATTGGCCAAAACAAAAAAGTTACTAGCCCCATGTAAGTCCAAAATCCAGAGAGGCAGTCAAATCTTAAAGCTCCAAAATTATTTGCTTGGACTCCATGTTTCACACCCAGGTCATGCTGATTCAAGAGGTGGGTCCCCCTGGTCTTCAGCAGCTCCACCACTGTGGCTTTGAAGGGTGTAGCCTCCCTCCAGGCTGCCTTCATGGGCTGGCATTGAGTGTCTATGGCTTTTCCAGGCACACAGTGCAAGCTGTTAGTGGATCTACCATTCTGGTGTCTGGAGGATGGTAGCCCTCTTCTCACAGTTACTCTAGGTGATGCCCCAGTATGGACTCTGCATGGGGGCTCTGACCCACATTTCCCTTCTGCACTGCCCTAGCAGAAGTTCTCCATGAGAATTCTGCCCCTGTAGCAAACTTCTACCTGGACACCCAGGCGTTTCCATACATTCTCTGAAATCTAGGCAGAGGTTTCCAAACCTCAATTCTTGACTGCTGTGCACTCACAAGCTCATCACAATGTGTAAGTTGCCAAAGCCTGGGACTTACACTCTCTGAAGCCATGTCCCAAGCTCTATATTGGCCCCTTTCAGTTATGGCTGGAGAAGCTGGGATGAAGGACACCAAGTCCCTAGGTGGCACACGGCAGGGGAACCCCGCACTTGGCTCACAAAACAATGCTTTCCTCCTCAGTCTCAGGGTCTGTAATGGGAGGGGCTGCTGGGAAGACCTCTGATATGCCCTGGAGACATTTTCCCCATTGTCTTGGGGATTAACATTTGGCTTTTCATTACTTATGCAAATTTCTGCAGCCAGCTTGAATTTCTCCTCAGTAAATGGGATTTTCTTTTCTGTTGCATTGTCAGACTGCACATTTTCCCAACTTTTATACTCTGCTTCCATTATAAACCTGAATGACTTTAACAGCCCTCAAGTCACCTCTTGAATGTTTTGCTGCTTAGAAATTTCTTCTACCAGATACCCTAAATCATTTCTCTCAAGTTTAAAGTTCCACAAACTCTAGAACAGGTACAAAATGCTGTCAGTCTCTTTGCTAAAACATAGCAAAGGTCACCTTCGCTCCAGTTTCCAATAAGTTCCTTATTTCCACCTGAGACTACCTGAGCATGGACTTTATTGTTTGTATCTCTATTAGCATTTTGGACAAAGTCATGCAATACATCTCTAGGAAGTTCCAACATTTCTCACATTGTCCTGTCTTCTTCTGAGCCCTTCAAACTGTCCCAGCCTCTGCCTGTTACTCAGTTCCAAAGTTGCATCCACCTTTTTGGTATCTACAGCAGTGCCCCACTGTACTGGTACAAATTTACCATATTAGTTCATATTAACACTGCTAATAAAGGCATACCAAGACTGGGGAATTTACCAAAGGAAGTGGTTTAATGGACTTACAGTTCCACATGGGCAGCGAAGCCTCACAATCATGATGGAAGGCAAGGAGGAGCAATTCACATCTTACATGGATAGTGTCAAGCAAAGAGAGAGTCTGTGCAGAGAAGCTCCCATTTTTAAAACCATCAGATCTTGTGAGACTCATTCACTAGCTCTACTCCCATAATTCAATCACCTCCCACTGGGTTCTTCCCATGACACATGCGAATTGCAGGAGCTCCAATTGGAAATGAGATTTAGGTGTGGACACAGCCAAACTATATCACAAAGTAACAGAGGAACAGAAAATCTAATACCATATCTTCACATTTATAAGTGGGAGTCAAAATTTGACTACATATGGTCACAGAGAAAGGAACAACAGTCACTGGGGCCTACTAGAGGGTGGAGGAAGGATGAGGGTGAGGTCAAAAAACTACCTATCAGATGTTATAATTGTTACCTGGGTGACAAAGTAATCTGTGCACCAAACTTTCCCAATATGCAATTTACCTATATAACAAAAATGAACATGTATCCCTGAACCTAAAATAAAAGTAAAAAAAAAAAAAAAAAAAAAAAATTGTGGGTGAGACCCTACCAGAGATTCTACAAGTATAAAAATAAAACAGGAAAATATTTATAACATCTTTGTCAATGTATTAAATAAGTTAGATGAAATAGACCAAACTTTTGAGAAGCTGAAAATGCCAAAGTTTCTTGTATGCTTGTCAAAGAAAAAGATGACTTAAATACACTTAAATGTATTAAAGAAATTAATTATGTTTTAATGAAAAGCATTTGCAGAAGGAAAACCAAAGTTCTAAATGCTTTACTGGTGAGTACTACCATTTCACAACTCTAAACCCATGGACATTACAAAGATAATGAAGGATTGCTATGAACAGTTCTATGCCAACAAGTTTGACAATATAGATGACATGCACATGTTCCTTAAAAGATTCTCTATACCAAGACATAGAGAACAAATAGATAATCTAAATTTCCCTGTAATTATTAATCCAGTCAGTAATTTGCAGCCTCCCAGAATAAAAGCACAGTTTGCTGACAATTCTACCAAAAAATTGGGAATAAATTATAATAGTTCTCCACAATTTTGTGCAAAATTTGAAATGGGGGGACACTTTGTAATTAATTCTCAGCTGAACATTACATTAATATAAAAACCAAATAGAGACATCAGAAGAAAGAAAAACTATATACCAGTGTCTCTCAATGATATAAATAAAAATTTTTCAACAAAATATTAGCAAATCAAGTTTAACAATGTATAAAAATTGTTTACATACCATGACATAGTGTGATTTGTGCCAGATATGCAAGGAGGTTTCAACATTAAAAGAATAATCAATGTGATTCATTATACCAACTTATTAAAGAAGAAATCTAAATTGATGCATAAAAACAATTTGTCAAAATCCAGCATCCATTTGTAATAAATATTCTCCACAATCCAGTATTCAAACAAATCCTCTCAACTTGTCAGTAGTACCTACAAAAATTATAGTTAATATCATACTTAATGAAGAGTAACAATGTTTTCAATGTTTTCATCCTAAGATCAGAAAAAAAAGACAAGGCTGTCTTCTCTTAGCATTACTATTCCTCATTTCCTGGAAATGTCATCTAGTGCAATAATTACAGGATACATAGCTGTACATATAGGAAAAAAAAAATAAAACTCTCTATTTGTGTCTTCTCTTGGCATTCCTATTCCTCATTGACTGGAAATATCACCTAGTATAATAATTACAAGATAAATACTTGTACATATTGGAAAGAAAAATAAAAGTCTCTATTTGCCTATGATAAGATTGTATATGTAGAAAAATCTGAAAATCAACAAATAAAATCCTGGAAGAATTAAATGACTATAGCAAGGTCATATGATGCAAGGTTAATATACAAAAATTAACTAATTTCCTATATATGAGCAATGAGCAATTCAAATGCAAAATGTTAGTAATTACATTGACAATAGCACAAAAAAGACATAAAAATTTAGATATAAATCTAAGAAAATAAAGACAAAACCTGTATGTGCAAAACTATAAATTTGCAGTTAAAAAATCAAAGAAAATCTAAAGAAATGAGTAAGTAGATATAGACTTCAAGTATATGTATTGGAAGACTCAAAATTTTACAGATGTCCATTTTTCCCAATGTTATTAATTCAGTGCATATCCAACCAAAATTATGAAAGCTAATTTGCAGACTTGAAATACTGATTTAAAAATTAATAGGGGAAGACAAACGAATAACAAAGAAAATGTTGAAACGGAAAAACAATTCTAAGACTAACATCACTTTATATCAAGATTTAGTATGAAACTTCAGTAATAAAGTCAGCATAGTACAAACAAACAGAATATCAATCAAACAGAATAAATAGCTAAGAAATAGACCCATAAAAATATGTCAGCTGATTGTTGACAAAACAGAAATGGTAATGCCAGGGAGAAATTGATAGTCTTTTTAAAAAATGGAACCGAAGCATTTGTATGTATGTACGTGTAGATATACACACAAACCAACACATTTAGAAAATGGCTTACTTCACACCCAAAAACAACTCAAAATGGATCACAATTATAAATATAAAGTGTAAAATCATAAAATTTATTTAAAAATAGTAGACAAGTTACATGACCTTTGGTTTGGTTATGCATTTCCAGATTTAACACCAGTAACATTATTCATAAAAGAAAAATTGATAATTTAGATTTCATTAAAATGGAAATTTTCTGCCCTGTGAAAGACAATGTCAATGGAATAAAAAAGTCAGTGAAGATAAAGATAAAACATTTGCAAAACTGTCAATGAAGGACTTGTTTACACCAAGAACTCTTAAATTGCAACAAAGAATAACATAATAAAAAAAAGAACAAAAGATCTGAACAGACACCCACTTCACCAAAAAAGATATACAAATGGAAAACAAGCATATAAAAATGCTCAATATCAATTATCATTAGGGAAATACAAATTAAAACCACTGTGAGATACCACTACACACTTATTTAAATAACAAAAAATTACAAAACTGACAATGTTAATGGCTGGAGGGCATCCAGAGCAACAGGACTCTCATTCACTTCTGGTGGGAATTCAAAAATGGTATAGTCACTTTGAAAACAGTTGGATAGTTATTCAAAACTAAATGTAGACCTATCATTTCATCTAATAATTGTGCTTCTAAATACTCAGTGGATTTAAAATTATATGTGCACCCAAAAATCTGCATACAGCTTTTTTATAATTGTCAGAATGGAAACCCCCAAGCTGTCCTTCAATAGGTGAATGGGTAAACAAACTGTGATACATCTCTTCAGGGGGATATTAGTCAAATTAAAAGGAATTAACTACCAAGCCATAAAAAGACACAGCCCAATCGTAAATGTATATTCCTATGTTAAGAGTCAAGACTGAAAAAGCTACATATTTTCTCATTCAAATTATGTAATATTCTAAAAAAGACAAAATTACAGATATGCTTAAAATGGATGATGATAGGGAGATTCCAAGGAGGGGAGTTGAATAGGTGAGGCATGGGATTTTTAAGTGTGATAAAACTATTCTCTATACTATTGTAATGGTGGATACATCACACCGCATTGCCAAAACCCATTGAACATTACAGCATAAAGAATGAAGCTTATTGTGTGCAAGTTTGAAAATACAAAACATTTAGAAGTTTGGGATATTCCAGGATGAAATAACAATCATTGTTATGTTATCAATTGTTTTGTGACAAAAACAATCTAGCAAATGTTTGAACCAATCTCACTAAATGAGGCTGGGGGAAAAAGTTTCAGATCTAAGTAACACTGGAAGAAAGCGGACTCTGTAAGACTAAAGGCAAAAGGAAGTATACAGAAAAGTGTAGTCTAGTTGTGAAATTAATTTCCCATGGTGACATCGGAAAATGATTCTGATACTATTTTGCACTTATACTGAAACTGGATCTTTTAGTGACTGGACGGCAGAAGGCTGGAACCAGGTTTCTCACAGTTGGAGAGGAACAAGGTAATGAGGCCAGACTAATAAATGTGTCCGTGGATTAGAGGTGAAGATATCAGTATGCACTCATATTTTGCTTAATATAGATTCCGATGCTTACATACAGATACGCTTATAGAAGTGTGTATACACATATTAGTATTCAAATAAATAAATTCTATTCATGTCACCTGAGAATGCCTAATGGCAACAACACTTTAGTACTGATGAGAACACTGGTGCCTCTGTATGGTTTATAATAGCAGTTTTCAATCAAGGGAATCAGTATTCCTTGGAGAAATAGTTTGGGACAGTAAATATATAAGATGTACTTGGGCACTACTAGTACTAGAAATAAGGAAATGCTAAAAAGGAAACAAACACATGCACACCCAAACAAACGATGATGGGGGCATGTGCAAATGATACAGGAACCAAATGAAAGAGCTGTCACTGTCCAAAGGTAGAACAATTTGAGCAGCAAAATAAATTAATTTGCACTAGGCTGTAACCCAATATATTAAAAATATTTTTGTATTAATACAGATACAAATCAATGATTAAATAAATAAATGGGGATAAATAGAAAAATTTCTTGTGGAACAAAATCTATGTAATTTCTGTAGATATTTTCACCTTCAAGGAAGTGGAGAATAATTCCTCATTCCTTACAGGTAGACTGCATATAGTAACTTCTCCCTAAAAGAATATTATGTAGAGTAGGGAAAATAAGTAACTTTACAAAAATGTGAAGATATGTGACAAACACTACCTTAGCCAAGTGGTCAAGGTTAACATCAGAGGTGGTGAGTTATGTTTATAGTAGGTACCTTGGATATGATTAGATGAAAATGGTACTTAACCTCTGTGGTCTTCTTCCCAAAACACGAAACCTAGTGTAATCATGAGAAACATTCTAATAGAAGATTTTGCAAAATATCCAGCCAGTACTTCTCAAAACTTATGGTCACCAAAAACAATGAAAGTTTGAGAAACCGTCAAAGCCTAGGGGAGCCTAAGAAGGCAAGATGGTCAAATGAAATGTGTTATTCGGAATGGGATACTCAAAGGGAAAACAACATTAGGTAAAAAGGAAGAAAATATGAATTAAGTATGGAATTTAGCAAATAATAATGTATCAGTATTGGTTCATTAATTGAAACAAGGCAACGATGCTAACGTAAAATGTTAATAATACGGGAAATTGAGTATGGGTTATATGGAAGCAATGTGTGCCAACTTTAAATTTTTTTTTTTATAAATTGAAAAACTACCCTAACATTAAGTGTTCATAAACATGTTTAGTTTCTTAATGATGATCAGTCAGTCCAAAGGTGTTCTTAAGAAATATTTCCCAAATGCCTACTGTGTGCCATACTCTGTAAAGTACTAAGTTAAAAGATGCCTTAGTACATTTGTGCTACTATAGCAGAATACTTGAGACTGGGTCATTATAAAGAATAAAACTTTATATATCATAGTTCTAAAGACTGGGAAATGCAAGATCAAGGCACCAGCAGCTTCAGTTGACTGGTAAGGGCTGCATCCTCAGAGAGGAGGAACACTGGGTTCTCAAATCATGGAAGGTGGAAGAGCAAGAAGTCTTTTCTTTGTTTATTTAATTAATTAATTATTTATTTATTTATTTATTTTTGTAATGTCCTTATCCCATTCATCAGGGAGGATCCCTCACAGCCTGATCATCTCTTACAGGCCCTACCTCTTAATACTATCTCACCAGCAATACCTGAAATTTGGAGGCAGCACATTCAAACCATAGCAAAAGGTAAATCAAATATCTGTAATTAAAGGATTATTAGTTTAATTATAAGAGGTGTCTTGATGAGTAAAGTGCAGTTATCATTAAATATGCAATCAGAAAATCCCTGCATTTATTGCTGATAATTGGGATCTTTAATGGTTTAATAGTTCCACAAAGTACCTTAGTGCTGATCAATAAATGCAGCATTTCACCTAGGATTTTATGAGGAAAACATCATTCATCATAAATAATGTGAAATATCTTTCCTCTTACACCTTTTAGAGAGAGCACATATACTCAGTATTCAATATTCAGATTAGAAATTGAAGTAGAGAGAAGTAACATCATACAGACATTTCTTCTAAAAATAACTTTAATAACTGATATCTTGTAAAGCAAATTAAAAAGAAGCAATGTTTTGAAGTTAAATAAGTAAAGTTTCAACAATCTCATATTATATTTGAAGAACTACATTGACAAAGTGTGAAAAAAAACCTCTAGAAATAATGATAAGTAACATTTTCTTAGTTCTCCCCATGTGTTTTACACGAATCTAGTTCGGAAGAAATGAGAACATTTACTACAATTTTAGACCAGATTGCTTTGAGGTTATACTCTTTCACTAATATTGAAGAGATACAAGTTGGTATTAGAATCAAATTTCAGACTGTAATAATAATTTTGTCTCTTGAAACACAGTATTCTTCCTTTATTTCTTCAGTCGAGAAAATGTTATCAGCTAAAAATTTTACTTAATTTTCATTTTTCAAATCTACTAAAAATTATTTGAAGCCTTGTAGTTTTGCATTATTATAACTTGTTATATAATTATAGTAGAATCAGTCATGAATTTTAGTTGATAAATAACAGAAACCATAAATAAACCATGACAAGGACACATGCAGCTCAGATTTAAGTATTATTGGCATTAGAATCTCAATTCTGACTTGAACTTCCTCATATTAATGTCTTATCTTTGGTTCTTTGTTCTTGTTTCAGTCTCATTTTAAACTATACTTACCATGTTACTGGAAATAGAGCTGGCAATGTTCTGCAACTTTGCATCTGACCCTCTTGCCATAGTAAGACTCAATGGCCCTTCTTTATAAGCAAGGTGAGGAAGACCTTGTAAAGCCTTTAGTTTATGACAGCTCCTAAACTAAAATGTGATAAGTGTGCATACCATTTTCATATTCATTTAATCATTTGATAACATTAGTTAAGCTCCTATCACATCCATTGCACTCTTCTACTTATTGAGGATAAAACAGCTAATAAAGCACACAAACTCTGCTCTCATTTAAAATTTAGTGGCATACAGAGGCAATAAGCAAATAGAATGAATATGTCAAGTTGTGATATGTTATCATGAAAATAAAGCAGACTAAAGCATGAAGAGTGAAAGAGTGATGTGATGTGTAGCATAGGGTGGTAAGGAAAGGCTTCCCTGATAAGGTGACATTTAACAAAATATCTGAAGAAAATTAAAACCATATGGCTCCCATATGGCTGGAGTGAGAAGAAACAGGGACAATCTTTCAAAGAACAAGTACCATTCCAATTTGTGCTGGGCTGATGCTGAAATAATAGATTCCCTATGGCAAATTATATTGCTTCTATTTTTTCTTTCCTTTGGAATTACCACTTTTGGAATGTCATGACCATTTTTTATGTTTAAATTTATGCTTCATATATGTAACATAAGAATTATTTGTCCTCTGAAAGTTTGGAAAAAATACAGGACAAGAAATTTTGAAATGGCCCTTAAATTTAAACATAAAAAAGCAATGCCTATTTTATTTCCACAATTACAAGAAAAATACTAGTCATAGGCAATTATGTAAAACAGATAAAAGGACCCCAAAATATAATATCATTACAGTTTTCACTATACCTTAGCAATATTTCATTTAATAAATAAGGTACATGTTTACCTAGCATCCACTTTTTCACCTAATTATACACCTAATGTGTTGTAATCACGAGACCCTGTCTTACCCCGAGAGCTTACAAAAAGTTATATTTATTTCAGGTTCTTTGGGTGTATGTTCTTATTGTTTACATTTAAGTATTTGATGCATTTGACAAAATTTTAATAAGGACAGACAAATATGGTTGCTACTGTAAGCTTATCTCCTCCCTCCTTGTGGTAATTTAATAGAGAACTGGCTCCACATGCGTGATTTAACTTGCTCCCTCTACTAGATTTCAGTCTCCTTGTTTTAACAAGGCCACCTCTCTGCTTTAATTGTTACACAGTTGCAGCTGTCTCTGGCCCTCTTCCACCCTAAGCACTTTCTATTGAACATTGGCCAGTATGCAAAGCAAAATCTAAGTTGTAGAAAGAGAGTTTTGGGCACTGTCTGTATTCAATTATTACTCGATTTCATAGTTTTTCTACAAACGAAAAACCCTATTTCAAATCTACACATATGACACTAGTGGTGCTTTTCTGCAATCATTTTGCACAATTTTGATTGTAACGTGTTTTCAAGTAAACATCAATTATTTAATAACATTACTTTTTCTTAAATCGTTATTTAACCATTCTCATACATATTTCAATTGGATATTTGATGTTGTCTCATATAATCTGGATTTTCACTCCCATTCAATCCAGTTATAAATGATTTAAACAGGAAGGATATAATTTTGAGGTAGAGAAATGTGGGAAAAAAACTGTTGACCCACAGCAAATACTGATAAAGTTCTGCTTCAAAATAGAATCATCATAAAGTCTGTCAAATTAGAAGAGTCAAAGCTAATCATCCGTGAACCTTTTATGTTATTTATATATGCATTTTACATATATCTGTTGTTTGTGAGGCTCTATATTTAGATTCTTTTTGTCCAACCACACACAAAAATACCTGACCTAGTGTGTTTACCAAAGGGCAGAAGGAAGATGAGAAGAGCAAAAGGGAGGCCAGATGATCCAATAACGTTTTTACATTAAGTTTCTGTCCCTGGGTGATTTGTTGCAATGGGTGATGTTTCTTCACGACTCTCTCCCCTCCCCTCCCCTCCCCTCCCCTCCCCTCCCCTCCCCCTGCCTCCCTCCCTCCCTCCCTCCCTCCCTCCCTCCCTTCCTTCCTTCTTTCCTTCCTTCCTTCCTTCTTTCCTTCTTCCTTCTTTCTTAAATTCTAAATTTCTTCTTTTTAAATTATTTTGAGTTCCTGGGTACATGCCTAAGATGTGCAGATTTGTTACATAGTTAAATATTTGCCATGGTGGTTAGCTGCACCTATCAACCAATAACCTAAGTATTAAGCCCAGCATGCATTAGCTCTTATTCCCGATGCTCTCCCACCTGCCAACCCCTGCAAAAAGGCCCCAGTGTGTATTGTTCCACTCCCTGTGTCCATGTGTTCTCAATGTTCAGCTCCCACTGTGGGTGACAACATGTGGTATTTGATTTTCTGTTCTTGTGTTAGTTTGCTGAGGATAATGTCTTCCAGCTCCATCCATGTCCCTGCAAAGGACATGATGTCTTTCCTTTTATGTCTGCATAGTATTTCATGGTGTATATGTACCACATTTTCTTTATCCAGTCGATTATTGATGGGTATTTAGGTTGATTCCATGTCTTTGCTATTGTGAGTAGTGCTGTGATGAGCATTTACATGCATGCATCTTTATAATAGAATAATGTATATTCCTCTGGGTATATACCCAGTAATGGGATCGCTGGGTCAAATGGAATTTCTGAATCTAGGTCATTGAGAATGGCCACAGTGTCTTCAACAATGATTGAACTAATTTACATTCCCACCAAAAGTCTAAAAGCATTCCTATCTCTCCACTGACTCACCAGTATCTGTTGTTTCTTGAATGTTTAGTAATTGCCATTCTGATGGATGTGAGATGGTATCTCATTGTGGGTTTGATTTGCATTTCTCTAGTGATCAGTAATGTTGAGGTTTTTCATTTATTGGTTGGCCACAAATATGTCTGCTTTTGAGAAGTGTCTGTTTATGTCCTTAATCAACTTTTTTAATGGAGTTGTTCTTTTTTGTTTGTTTTTTTTATTTAAATTTGTTTAAGTTCCTTGGAGACTCTAGATATTAGACCTTTGTCAAATGGATAGGTTCCAAAAATTTTCTCCCATTTTGTAGTTTGCTTGTCCACTCTGATGATAGTTTCTTTTGCTATGTCAAAGCTTTTTAGTTTAATTAGATCTCATTTGTCAATTTTTGCTTTTGTTACAGTTGCTTTTGATGTTTTCATCATGAAATCTTTCCCTGTGTCTATGTCTTGAATGCTATTGCTTAGATTATCTTCTAGGGTTTTTATGATTTGGGATTTGACGTTTAAGTCTGTAATCCATCTTGAGTTAATTTTTGTATAAGGTATAAGAAAGGGGTCCAGTTTCAGTTTTGTGCATATGGCTAGCCACTTTTGCCAGCATCATTTAATAAATAGGAAATCCCTTCCCCATTGCTTGTTTTTGTCAGATTCATTGAAGATCAGATGGCTGTAGATGTGCAGGATTTTTTCTGAATCTTCTACTCTCTTCTATTGATCTGTGTGTCTGTTTTTGTACCAGGACCACATTGTTTTGGTTACTGTAGCTTTGTAGCATAGTCTAAAGTCAGGTACCATGATGCCTCTAGCTTTGTTCCTTTTCTTTGATTTGTCTTGACTATATGGGCTCTTTTTTGTTTCCATATGAATTTTAAAGTACTTTTTTTCTAATTCTGTGAAGAATGTCACTTGTAGTTTAATGGGAATAGCATTGAATCTATAAATTACTTGGGGCAGTATGGCCATTTTCACGAGACTGATTCTTCCTACCCATGAGCATGGACTGTTTTTTCATTTGTTTGTGTTCTCTCTGATTTCCTTGAACAGTGGTTTGTAGTTGTAGTTGTCTTTGAAGAGTTTTCTCACTTCCCTTGATAGCTGTAATTCTAGGTATTTTATTTTCTCTGTAGCAACTGTGAATGGAGTTCATTCATGATTTGGTTCTTTGCTTATCTATTGTAGGTTTATAGGAATGCTTGAGATTTTTGTACATCAATTTTGTATCCTGAGACTTTGTTAATGTTGCTTATAAGCTTAATAAACTTTTGGGCTGAGATGATGGGGTTTTCTAGATATAGAAACATGTCATCTGCAAATAAACACAATTTGACTTCCTGTCTTCCTATTCGAATACACTTTCTTTCTTTCTCTAGCCTCATTGCCCTAGCCAGAACTTCCAATACTATGTTAAATAGCAGAGGTGAGAGAGGCTATCCTTGTCTTAAGCCAGTTTTCAAGGGTAATGCTTCCAGCTTTTGCCCATTCAGTATAATATTAGCTGTGGGTTTGTCATAAACAGCTCTTATTATTTTGAGATATGTTCCATTAATACCTTCTTTAATGAGAGTATTTAGCATGAAGGGATGTTAAATTTTATGGAAGGTCTTTTCTGCATCTATTTGGATAATCATGTGGTATTTTGTCCTTAGACCTGTTTATGTGATGAACTATGTTTGTTGAATTGCATATGTTGAACCAGCCTTGCATCCTGGGGTTGAAGCTGTCTTGATCGTGGTGGATGAGTTTTTAATGTGATGCTGGATTCAGTTTGCCAGTAGTTTATTGAGGATTTTTGCATCGATGTTCATCGGGAATATTGGCCTGAAGTTTTCTTTTGTTGTGTCTCTGCCAGGTTTTGGTAACAAGATGATACTGGCTTCATAAAATGAGTTAAGGAGGTATCCCTCATTTTCTGTTGTTTGGAATAATTTCTGAAGAAATAGTACCAGCTCCTCTTTGAATTTTACCAGGGGTAAATTCATCTGGCCCTGGGCTTTTTTGGTTGTTATTTTTGGTTGTTAGGCTATTTATCACTGCCTTAATTTCAAAATTCATTACTGATCTATTTGAGGATTCAACCTCTTCCTGGTTCAGTCTTGGGAGGGTGTATGTGTACAGGAATTTATCCATTTTTTCTGGATTTTCTAGTTTATTTGCATAGAGGTGTTTATAGTATTCTCTGATGGTTATCTGTATTTCTATGGGGTCAGTGGTGATATCCCCTTTATCGTTTATCATTTTAAATTATGTCTATTGATTCTTCTCTCTTTTCTTCTTTATTAATCTAGCTAGAAGTCTATCTATTTTATTATTTTTTTCAAGAACCCAGCTTTTAGTTTCATTGATTTTCTCAAGAGACTTTCATGTTCCTATCTCCTTCAGTTCTGCCGTGATCTTGGTTATTTCTTATCTTCTTCTAGATTTGGGGTTTGTTCGCTCTTGGTTCTGTCGTTCTTTTAGTTGTGATGTTAGGTTGTCCATTTGAGATCTTTCTAGCTTTTTGATGTGGGCATTTAGTGTGTAAATTTCTTTCTTATCACTGCTTTATCTGCATCCCAGAGCTTCTTGTACATTGTCTCTTTGTTCTCTTTGCTTCCAAAGGACGTCTTGATTTCTGCCTTAATGTTATTATTTACCCACAAGTCATTAAGGAGCAGATTGTTCAATTTCCATGTAGTTGTGTGGTTTTGAGTCAATGTCTTAATATTGAGTTTAATTAGATTGTGCTGTGGTCTGAGAGATAATTTGTTATGAATTAAGTTCTTTTGCATTTGCTGAGGAGTGTTTTACTTCCAATTATGTGATCGATTTTAGAGTAAGTGCCTGGTGATGCTGAGAAAAATGTATATTGTTTTTGGATGGAGAGTTCTGTAGATGTCTATTAGGCCCACTTCATTCAGAGGTGAGTTCAAGTCCTGAATATCTATTAATTATCTGTCTTGATGATCTGTCTAACATTTACAGTGAGGTGTTAAAGTCTCCCACTATTATTGTACTGGAGTCTAAGTCTTTTTGTAGGACTCTAAGAATTTGTTTTATGAATTTAGGTTCTCCTGTATTGGGTGCATATATATTTAGGATAGTTAGCTCTTCTTGTTGAATTGAAACATTTATCATTATTTAATGCCGTTCTTTGTTTTTTTGATCTTTGTTGGAGTGAAGTCTGTTTTGTCAGAAACTAGTATTGCAATCCCTGCTTTTAACTGTTTTCTATTTGCTTGCTAAATTTTCCTTCATCCCTTTATTTTGAGCCTATATGTGTCTTTGTATGTAGAATGGGTGTCTGGAATACAGCACACCAATGGCCCTTGACTCTTTACCCAGCTTGCCATTCTGCATCTTTTCCTTGGAGCATTTAGCCCATTTACATTTAAGGCTAATATTTTTATGTGTGAATCTAATCCTGCCATCATTAAGCTGCCTGTTTTGGAGACTTGTTATTGTAGTTGCTTCATAATGTCATTGATCTCTATACTTCAATGTGTTTTTGTAGTGGCTGGTAATGGTTTTCCTTTCCATATTCAGTGCTTCCTTCAGGAGCTCTTGCAAGGCAGGCCTAGTGGTGATGAATTCCCTCAGCATTTGCTCATCTGAAAAAGAGTTTTATTTCTCCTTTGCTTGGGAAGTTTAGTTTGGCTGGATATGAAATTCTGGGTTGTAAATTCTTTTCTTTAAAAATGTTGAATATTGACCCCCAATCTCTTCTTAGTTGTAGGGTTTCCACTGAGAGGGCTGCTATTCATCTGATAGTCTTCCCTTTATGGGGGACCTGGCCTTTATCTCTGGTTGCACTTAACATTTTTTCCTTCATTTCAACCTCGGAAAATCTGATGATTATGTGTCTTGAGGTTGATCTGCTCATGGAGTATCTTACTGGAGTACTCTGCATTTCCTGAATTTGAATGTTGGCCTATTTTGCTAGGTTGGGGAAATTCTCCTAGATGATATCCTGAAGTATGTTTTCCAGCATTTCCTGAATTTGAATGTTGGCCTATTTTGCTAGGTTGGGGAAATTCTCCTAGATGATATCCTGAAGTATGTTTTCCAACTTGATTCCATTATCCATGTCTCTTTCAGGTACTACAATCAGTCATAGGTTCAGTCTTTTTACATAATCCCATAGCTTCTGAGGTTTTATTCATTCCTTTTTATTCTTTTTCCTCTAATTTTGTCTGCCTGTCTTACTTCAACAAGACGGTCTTCAAGCTCTGAGATTCTCTCCTCTACTTGGTCTATTGAGCTAGTGATGATATTGGTTGGACTGTGAAGTTCTCATGTTTTGTCTTTCAGCTCCATCAGGTCATTTATGTTCCTTTCTAAACTGGTTATTCTGGTTAACAACTCACACAATGTTTTATTATGGGTTTATCTTCTTTGCATGGAGTTAGAATATACTTCTTTAGCTCAGTGAAGTTTGTTATTACCTACCTTCTGAAGCCTACTTATGTCAATTCATCCATATCAGCCTCATTCCAGTTCTGTTTCCTTGCTGGAGAGGTATTGCATTAATTTGGAGAAGAGGCACTCTGCCTTTTGAATTTTTAGTGTTTTTTGCATTGATTTTTTTTTTTTTTTCCTCATGTTCGTGGGTTTATCCACCTTTGGTCTTTGCGGCTGCTGACCTTTGGATGGATTTTGGGTGGGGTATTTTTTTGTTGATGCTGTTGTTGTTGCTTTTCATTTGTTTTCCTTTTAACAGTCAGGCCCCTCTTCCACAGAGCTGCTGAGGTTTGCTGGGGGTCCACTCCAGACCTTATTTGCCAGGGTCCTTCCTGCACCTGAAGGTATCACAAGTGGAGACTGGAGAACAGCAAAGATGGCTGCCTGCTCTTTCCTCTGGGAGTTTACCAAGGTGATGACTTTGGACACTCTCCTGTATGAGGTATCTGCTGACCCCTGTTGGAGAGTCTTACCCAATCAGGAGGCACAGGATCAGGGACCTGCTTGAAGAAGTAGTCTGGCTGCCCCTTGGTGGAGCAGGTGCACTGTGCTGTGGGGAATCCCACTTGCTTGGACTTCCTGGACTCCTCAGAGCTAATGGGCAGGAACAACCAAGTCCGTTGAACAGGATACTGAAGTTGCCCCCACCCCTACCCCCACTGGGCCTCCATCCCAGGGAAATCAGAGTTCTGTCCCTAAATCCCTGGCTGGAGTTGCTGAAATTCCTGCTGGAAAGCATCACCCAGTGAGGAGGGATATCTCCATGTCCCACCTAAAGAAGTAGTCTGGCCATGATCTGCCCCTGTCGCTGTGCTGGCTGTGAGGAATTCCGCCTGTTACAGACGGCTCAGTCTCCCCAGCAGGGCACCATCAGGGGAAAACAATGGACTTACATTTAGATTTGTAAAGTTTCTCTATCTATTTGGTTAAATTCATTCATATGTATTGCATATTTTATTAATTCAAATTCACCTTTAAATCATGTTTTAGGTTTTTAATGAAAAGATGTTGTATATTATAAACCTCCTATTTTATACTTCCTTTGATATACGCAAGTATTTTCCATAATGTGATTTTGAATGAAGTGGATATAATCAATTTATAAACCTCTGGTGTAACACTAACAAAAAATCTAGAACAACATGGGGAATATAATTGCAAATGATGTAAGCAAATTATCATAACCTTGCAGCTGCTCACCTACATTTTGTTTATTATTGGCCAAGTAATATTCTTGTTGTGAATTATGTGAATTTCATGTATAAAATGAACTTTCATTTTTTGAGATCCATAAGAGGAAACAAAATTCTTTGTGACTAGTCTTCCACAAACTTTTCAAGATCTGAAATAAAAATTAAAATGAGTTTCTGTTCAGCTTTTGTTAACAACACATAATTAATAAGATCAAATATTCTCAAAATACAAGGTTTTATTTGAATGTATTTATTCGTGCAGATTTAATCTTACATTTTTAAGCTTAAGTTAATTAATGTTTACAACCATTTGCCCTTTACTTAAATGCTGTCATATCAGATATCTTAATAATTTTCAAGAAGTAATACCATTTTAAGATATTAATTTGCAGGGCTTTTATATTAATATAATTTTGCATGAACCTATATTTATTTTGACATCATCCAAAGCATTGTTATCCTTTTGGAAGAGATAAGAAATACAAAGCAAAATAGTAGAAAACAAGCAAAAAATAAAATACTAAAGAAAAAATCTTATGACATTTTAAATACATGTGTGTGTGGTCTCTTCTCTTGGAATTCAAGCACTTGAGAGGATTAATTGCTCTTCAAAACAAAAACTCTCCATGCAAATACATTAAAACCAGCATTAGTCTATTTGAGTTTTTATTAAATATTGAGATCTTTTAAAACATGTATTTCTTGTAGAACTCTTTTTTTTTTTTTTTTTTTTTATTATACTTTAAGTTCTAGGGTACATGTGCATAACGTGCAGGTTTGTTACATATGTATACTTATGCCATGTTGGTGTGCTGCACCCATCAACTCGTCAGCACCCATCAATTCATCATTTATATCATGTATAACTCCCCAATGCAATCCCTCCCTCCTCCCCCCTCCCCCCTCCCCATGATAGGCCCCAGTGCGTGATGTTCCCCTTCCCGAGTCCAAGTGATCTCATTGTTCAGTTCCCACCTATGAGTGAGAACATGCGGTGTTTGGTTTTCTCTTCTTGTGATAGTTTGCTAAGAATGATGGTTTCCAGCTGCATCCATGTCCCTACAAAGGACGCAAACTCATCCTTTTTTATGGCTGCATAGTATTCCATGGTGTATATGTGCCACATTTTCTTAATCCAGTCTGTCACAGATGGACATTTGGGTTGATTCCAAGTCTTGGCTATTGTGAATAGTGCCGCAATAAACATACGTGTGCATGTGTCTTTGTAGTAGAATAATTTATAATCCTTTGGGTATATACCCAGTAGTGGGATGGCTGGGTCATATGGTACATTTAGTTCTAGATCCTTGAGGAATTGCCATACTGTTTTCCATAATGGTTGAACTAGTTTACAATCCCACCAACAGTGTAAAAGTGTTCCTATTTCTCCACATCCTCTCCAACACCTGTTGTTTCCTGACTTCTTAATGATTGCCATTCTAACTGGTGTGAGATGGTATCTCATTGTGGTTTTGATTTGCATTTCTCTGATGGCGAGTGACGATGAGCATTTTTTCATGTGTCTGTTGGCTGTATGAATATCTTCTTTTGAGAAATGTCTGTTCATATCCTTTCCCCACTTTTTGATGGGGTTGTTTGTTTTTTTCTCGTATATTTGTTTGAGTTCTTTGTAGATTCTGGATATTAGCCCTTTGTCAGATGAGTAGGTTGCAAAAATTTTCTCCCATTCTGTAGGTTGCCTGTTCACTCTGATGGTAGTTTCCTTTGCTGTGCAAAAGCTCTTTAGTTTAATTAGATCCCATTTGTCAATTTTTGCTTTTGCTGCCATTGCTTTTGGTGTTTTAGACATGAAGTCCTTGCCCATGCCTATGTCCTGAATGGTACTACCTAGATTTTCTTCTAGGGTTTTTATGGTATTAGGTCTAACATTTAAGTCTCTAATCCACCTTGAATTAATCTTCGTATAAGGGGTAAGGAAAGGATCCAGTTTCAGCTTTCTACTTATGGCTAGCCAATTTTCCCAGCACCATTTATTAAATAGGGAATCCTTTCCCCATTTCTTGTTTCTCTCAGGTTTGTCAAAGATCAGATGGCTGTAGATGTGCGGTATTATTTCTGAGGACTCTGTTCTGTTCCATTGGTCTATAGCTCTGTTTTGGTACCAGTACCATGCTGTTTTGGTTACTGTAGCCTTGTAGTATAGTTTGAAGTCAGGTAGTGTGACGCCTCCAGCTTTGTCCTTTTGACTTAGGATTGTCTTGGCAATGCGGGCTCTTTTTTGGTTCCATATGAACTTTAAAGCAGTTTTTTTCCAATTCTGTGAAGAAACTCATTGGTAGCTTGATGGGGATGGCATTGAATCTATAAATAACCTTGGGGAGTATGGCCATTTTCACGATATTGATTCTTCCTATCCATGAGCATGGTATGTTCTTCCATTTGTTTGTGTCCTCTTTGATTTCACTGAGCAGTGGTTTGTAGTTCTCCTTGAAGAGGTCCTTGACATCCCTTGTAAGCTGGATTCCTAGGTATTTTATTCTCTTTGAAGCAATTGTGAATGGAAGTTCATTCCTGATTTGGCTCTCTGCTTGTCTGTTACTGGTGTATAAGAATGCTTGTGATTTTTGCACATTAATTTTGTATCCTGAGACTTTGCTGAAGTTGCTTATCAGCTTAAGGAGATTTTGGGCTGAGACGATGGGGTTTTCTAAATATACAATCATGTCATCTGCAAACAGGGACAATTTGACTTCTTCTTTTCCTAACTGAATACCCTTGATTTCTTTCTCTTGCCTGATTGCCCTAGCCAGAACTTCCAACACTATGTTGAATAGGAGTGGTGAGAGAGGGCATCCCTGTCTTGTGCCAGTTTTCAAAGGGAATTTTTCCAGTTTTTGCCCATTCAGTATGATATTAGCTGTGGGTTTGTCATAAATGGCTCTTATTATTTTGAGATACGTTCCATCAATACCGAATTTATTGAGCGTTTTTAGCATGAAGGGCTGTTGAATTTTGTCAAAAGCCTTTTCTGCATCTATTGAGACAATCATGTGGTTCTTGTCTTTGGTTCTGTTTATATGCTGGATTACGTTTATTGATTTGCGAATGTTGAACCAGCCTTGCATCCCAGGGATGAAGCCCACTTGATCATGGTGGATAAGCTTTTTGATGTGCTGCTGAATCCGGTTTGCCAGTATTTTATTGAGAATTTTTGCATCAATGTTCATCAGGGATATTGGTCTAAAATTCTCTTTTTTTGTTGTGTCTCTGCCAGGCTTTGGTATCAGGATGATGTTGGCCTCATAAAATGAGTTAGGGAGGATTCCCTCTTTTTCTATTGATTGGAATAGTTTCAGAAGGAATGGTACCAGCTCCTCCTTGTACCTCTGGTAGAATTCAGCTGTGAATCCATCTGGTCCTGGACTTTTTTTGGTGGGTAGGCTATTAATTGTTGCCTCAATTTCAGAGCCTGCTATTGGTCTATTCAGGGATTCAACTTCTTCCTGGTTTAGCCTTGGGAGAGTGTAAGTGTCCAGGAAATTATCCATTTCTTCTAGATTTTCTAGTTGATTTGCATAGAGGCGTTTATAGTATTCTCTGATGGTAGTTTGTATTTCTGTGGGGTCAGTGGTGATATCCCCTTTATCATTTTTTATTGCATCTATTTGATTCCTCTCTCTTTTCTTCTTTATTAGCCTTGCTAGCGGTCTGTCAATTTTGTTGATCTTTTCAAAAAACCAACTCCTGGATTCATTGATTTTTTGGAGGGTTTTTTGTGTCTCTATCTCCTTCAGTTCTGCTCTGATCTTAGTTATTTCTTGCCTTCTGCTAGCTTTTGAATGTGTTTGCTCTTGCCTCTCTAGTTCTTTTAATTGTGATGTTAGAGTGTCAATTTTAGATCTTTCCTGCTTTCTCTTGTGGGCATTTAGTGCTATAAATTTCCCTCTACACACTGCTTTAAATGTGTCCCAGAGATTCTGGTATGTTGTATCTTTGTTCTCATTGGTTTCAAAGAATATCTTTATTTCTGCTTTCATTTCGTTATGTACCCAGTAGTCATTCAGGAGCAGGTTGTTCAGTTTCCATGTAGTTGAGCGGTTTTGATTGAGTTTCTTAGTCCTGAGTTCTAGTTTGATTGCACTGTGGTCTGAGAGACAGTTTGTTATAATTTCTGTTCTTTTACATTTGCTGAGGAGTGCTTTACTTCCAATTATGTGGTCAATTTTGGAATAAGTGCGATGTGGTGCTGAGAAGAATGTATATTCTGTTGATTTGGGGTGGAGAGTTCTATAGATGTCTATTAGGTCCGCTTGGTGCAGAGATGACTTCAATTCCTGGATATCCTTGTTAACTTTCTGTCTCGTTGATCTGTTTAATGTTGACAACGGAGTGTTGAAGTCTCCCATTATTATTGTATGGGAGTCTAAGTCTCTTTGTAAGTCTCTAAGGACTTGCTTTATGAATCTGGGTGCTCCTGTATTGGGTGCATATATATTTAGGAGAGTTAGCTCTTCCTGTTGAATTGATCCCTTTACCATTATGTAATGGCCTTCTTTGTCTCTTTTGATCTTTGATGGTTTAAAGTCTGTTTTATCAGAGACTAGGATTGCAACCCCTGCTTTTTTTTGTTCTCCATTTGCTTGGTAGATCTTCCTCCATCCCTTTATTTTTAGCCTATGTATGTCTCTGCATGTGAGATGGGTCTCCTGAATACAGCAGACTGATGGGTCTTGACTCTTTATCCAGTTTGCCAGTCTGTGTCTTTTAATTGGAGCATTTAGTCCATTAACATTTAAGGTTAATATGGTTATGTGTGAAGTTGATCCTGCCATTATGATATTAACTGGTTATTTTGCTCGTTAGTTGATGCAGTTTCTTCCTAGCCTCGATGGTCTTTACATTTTGGCATGTTTTTGCAATGGCTGGTACCGGTTGTTCCTTTCCATGTTTAGTGCTTCCTTCAGGGTCTCTTGTAAGGCAGGCCTGGTGGTGACAAAATCTCTAAACATTTGCTTATCTGTAAAGGATTTTATTTCTCCTTCACTTATGAAACTTAGTTTGGCTGGATATGAAATTCTGGGTTTAAAATTCTTTTCTTTAAGAACGTTGAATATTGGCCCCCACTCTCTTCTGGCTTGTAGAGTTTCTGCCGAGAGATCTGCTGTTAGTCTGATGGGCTTCCCTTTGTGGGTAACCCGACCTTTCTCTCTGGCTGCCCTTAAGATTTTTTCCTTCATTTCAACTTTGGTGAATCTGGCAATTATGTGTCTTGGAGTTGCTCTTCTGGAGGAGTATCTTTGTGGCGTTCTCTGTATTTCCTGAATTTGAATGTTGGCCTGCCCTACTAGGTTGGGGAAGTTCTCCTGGATGATTTCCTGAAGAGTGTTTTCCAACTTGGTTCCATTTTCCCCCTCACTTTCAGGCACCCCAATCAGGCGTAGATTTGGTCTTTTTACGTAATCCCATACTTCTTGCAGGCTTTGCTCATTTCTTTTTCTTCTTTTTTCTTTTGGTTTCTCTTCTCGCTTCATTTCATTCATTGGATCTTCAATCGCTGATACTCTTTCTTCCAGTTGATCGAGTTGGTTACTGAAGCTTGTGCATTTGTCACGTATTTCTCGTGTCATGGTTTTCATCTCTGTCATTTCGTTTATGATCTTCTCTGCATTAATTAGTCTAGCTGTCAATTCTTCCACTCTTTTTTCAAGATTTTTAGTTTCTTTGCGCTGGGTACGTAATTCCTCCTTTAGCTCTGATAAGTTTGATGGACTGAAGCCTTCTTCTCTCCTCTCGTCCAAGTCATTCTCTGACCAGCTTTGATCCGTTGCTGGCGATGGGCTGCGCTCCTTTGCAGGGGGAGATGCGCTCTTATTTTTTGAATTTCCAGCTTTTCTGCCCTGCTTCTTCCCCATCTTTGTGGTTTTATCTGTCTCTGGTCTTTGATGGTGGTGACGTACTGATGCGGTTTTGGTATAGGTGTCCTTCCTGTTTGATAGTTTTCCTTCTGACAGTCAGAAGGACTGTCTGTTGGTCTGTTGGAGATTGCTTGAAGTCCACTCCAGACCCTGTTTGCCTGGGTATCAGCAGCAGAGGTTGCCGAAGATAGAATATTGCTGAACAGCGAGTGTACCTGTCTGATTCTTCCTTTGGAAGTTTCCTCTCAGGGGTGTACTCCACCCTGTGAGGTGTGGGGTGTCAGACTGCCCCTAGTGGGGGATTTCTCCCAGCTAGGCTACTCAGGGGTCAGGGACACACCTGAGCAGGCAGTCTGTCCGTTCTCAGATCTCAACCTCCGTGTTGGGAGATCCACGGCTCTCCCCAAAGCTGTCAGACAGAGTCGTTCGCGTCTGCACTGGCTCCCGCTACTTCCCCTGTTGGTCTTCAGCTGTGCGCTGTCCCCAGAGGTGGAGACTACAGAGACAGGCAGGCTTCCTTGAGCTGCTGTGAGCTCCACCCAGTTCGAGCTTCCCAGCGGCTTTGTTTACCTACTTAAGCCTCAGCAATGGCGGGCGCCCCTCCCCCAGCCTCGCTGCTGCCTTGCGGATAGATCGCGGCAGACTGCTGTGTTAGCAGTGAGGGAGGCTTCGTGGGCGTGGCACCCTCCCGGCCAGGTGTGGGATATATTCTGGTGTGCCTGTATGCTTACAGCGCAGTATTGGGGTGGGAGTTACCCGATTTTCCAGGTGTTGTGTGTCTCAGTTCCCCTGGCTAGGAAAACGGATCCCCTTCCCCCTTGCGCTTCCAGGTGAGGCGATGCCTCGCCCTGCTTCAGCTCTCGCTGGTCAGGCTGCAGCAGCTGACCAGCACCGATTGTCCGGCACTCCCTAGTGAGATGACCCCAGTACCTCAGTTGAAAATGCAGAAATCACCGGTCTTCTGTGTCACTCGCGCTGGGAGTTGGAGACTGGAGCTGTTCCTATTCGGCCATCTTGCTCCGCCCCCTCGTAGAACTCTTAAGTAAATGAGAATATTTCCTAATAAATGTAATATGTACAAAATATACTGATATGTATGCACATTTCTCCTCTTATTTTATCCTTTATTTATACATTTTCCCAAGTCTATTAAATATTATTGAAATAACTTAATTACCTTAAATTTTATTCCACTTGCTTGTATTCATCTTTGTCCAAAGATACTAATAGTAACTCTATACTCATATACAGACCCAAAATATCACGCACTGCCTGATACAACATACATACCAATTCATCAAGCTTACATTTTTATTTGTGTTTAAATGTATGCAAAAAGACTTTTTAGAATTCTTTCTGTTCTCTTCAGCAAGACAAGAGAGTTCCTATGTTTTCAATTTTCCTCAGTATTTGACACCATTCAAGTTATATATTGCTAATCTGATGAATTATAAGGTTGTCTTTATTGTTGTCTATTTGATGTACAAGTTTTGTGTGTACAAAATAATAAAGTGTTCTATGAAATTGTTGTTAGGATCCTGGAATTAAACTCCCTCCAAATCTGGATTTCAAATTTACAAGGTTAGTAAAACATTTTTGCCCTATTTGGTTGAAATTATGTTCCTAATATTACCTATTTTTGTAGTGTTATCCATAAAACTTAATTGTGTATTCAAAGAGAAATAAATGAAAATATAAATAAAAAGAAACTCAAAAATAAGGTCAAATAAAACTTTTTTCTTTAGAAATAAAATTGGAATAAATCTGTTGATAAGGTGAAAATCAAAGAGCAAGATTTTTACATTTTGTTTTTCTTTTACAAGTGTAGATCATTAACCTACCAAATCAGCCAAAAGAGTCTCTTATTTTATAGCCTCTGGACCAATATTGCTGGAAATTGACTAAATATTTTATTATGTGGGTTGAAAATTACAGTATCAGTTGAATTTACAGTCTTATTAAGTCTCACATAGGCAAGTGAGAGGACTGATTTGGAAGAAACTAGAATTCTGTGTCGTTAGAAGCCACTTTTGTCACTCAAAGCAGCCTTCCTTTATTTAACCCATTCTCAGGACACTCACTTTATTTTACTTAAAGGCTCTATGATAACTTTACTGGGAGCAATTGCCTTCCAAGGGAAAGCCTATTATCTTCAAGACAAACTCCAACCATTCCATGTTGTCAGATTGACAAAGTCAGATATTAGTATGTCTGGGGTGGTGGGAGTATGGAGAGTTAAAAGTTTTACTCAAAATAAAATAAGTTACATCAAAACAAATGCAAGATTTTGCGAACTGATATCATCAGAATCCTGAGGCATATATGTGGAATGGATTATAAGAGCCCAAAGATAATGGAATATAGTACCAAATCTAATTAAATTTTTAAATACAGATGCACGTTTTATTGATGATTCTGAATATAAAGTGTTTGCTCATGAAGTTACATGCAGTCATAATGGTTTACTTGGTTGGTTGCCTGAATCGTGGATTCAATGGATGCATATGTTAAATGGAGGGCAGACGCCAGAATTTTTTCTGTTATCATGTAGGGGAAGTAGACCAAAGACTTGGAAAGATAGGAATATTGAAGTGGATTTATTAAGTAACTTATAGACTGAACCCTCTATGCTAAATCTATCTAGAGAACCCACAGAACATTTCCTTCATTAATAAATTTAGAAATAAATCAGTAAGAGGACTACCAACATCATTTAGAAGCTAGATGCTACATCTCGCAAAACTAATTAAAATTAAAGCAGTACACTATGTGCTATTTTTAGATTGGGTAGGCAATATATACCACATCGAATGGACTTCCCTTACTCATTTATCAAGGAATGCTTAGGGGTTTCAGGAGGTTACACAACAACAGAAGGCTTTGCAGAAAGTCTCGGCCTGGATCAGCAGATCTGATGTTACTTGAAGTGTCTTTAGCAAATAAGGATGCTACCTGGAGCCTCTAGCAAGCACCAATAAAGGATCACAGAGTAAACTTTTAAGATTTTGGAAATAATCCATGCACACTTCTGCAGATAACCATTTTTCTTTGGAGCAAAAGATCTTTACTTACTCTTGGACCATGGTAAAAAACTGAAAGCTTATTCATGGAATGTAAAGGGATCCACAATAACTGGGTGCCATCTGACCAACGAAACCATAAGGTTCATCATGTGTAAGAGCAATTTATTATTGGTACCATTGGCATAGAAGTGATTGGGCTTGAGTAGGTTTGAAAGGTCATAGCAGATGGCTAAACTGACTCCTGATGCTTACATCCTCTCACTCAGTAGACATTGATGGACACATGGGGAAGACATTATGACCAGCAGACGAGGAAATAATTGTGGCATATTTTACACACAGTTCTGCACTATTCACTAGTACCAACAAGATGTGAACAATTGGCAACATTACAGACTCATTCACAGGTGTTCCTGAAGAAGAAAGGAAAGAAATCCTCGCAGTTCAGAACTTACAGCTGTGCATACTGTTTCTCATTTCTTCTTGCCAAAGATAAGTCAGAAGTAAGGAAAGAATTGTTTGCTTGTTTTTATAATGGAAAGATATTCATGGATGTTGGGCATGCAAAAAGAGAGAAGGTAATATTTATTATGATTTGTCTTTCAACTCTAAAACGAAACTTCTACAGTCTACTTTATTATTTGAGGACTGCTGCTCCACAAACTACATTTCTGGTTTTCTACAGGTCTCTCCCTCTTGAGCTGGTCAATAGGGAACTTAATCCCTCTTGTTTATCTCCTGTTGGCTGACTGTATATCACCATGTTTCTGTTGATTTTCTTCTACATTTTTACTTTTTTTTTTTTTCCCCTGGTGTCAGAGTTCATTTTTGTAACAACAATTGAGTATAATTTGGAGTTTTGTTAAAACTCAGAAATCAGGCTCAGCCCCCTCAGGGATTTCAGAATCATCCATCTGGAAATCTCTTTGTAGGCCTGGTCCCAGCTCCAAATGACCTTCCTGCAAACTCAAACAACACTGCCCTCCACATATTCCCTCTTCTAAGATTTTAATCCTTGATAATTTCAACATAATTCCTTCATTTCCCTAGGCTTAGGAGTGTTAGCTGATTATAATCCTTGCTAATTCTGTAATATGCTAATATTCTCCCTCTCTCTCTCCTTTTTTTTTTTTCTTTGATAAATTCACAATGTTATCTGCTTAGTTAATGGTTATTAATATTAAATTATCTTTGTTAAAATAGTTGCTATGGTCTTTGTTCTCTGCCTGAATTGTAGTTGAAACAAATATATGGTATATTTTCAGACAATTTAGTAAATTAAAAACAAAACAAAAACAAAAACAAAACAGAGATTAAAGTAAATATGGAGACATACTTTACTTCATTGTTTGAAAAAATAAACATCAGATTATGAGCATAACTTGTCCAGGTGAGATGGAATGAAGAGATAACAATGAGGAAAATGTGGAGTGGAAAATAAAAAATAAAATAAAAGGGAATGTATTACAATATTTGTACAATATAATTCAAATTAAATAGTCAAATTATATAAAACAATGAGCCTACCTTATGTTTTCTTCAATTTTCACTATAGGTATGATGTTTTTAAGTATAGACTATTTTAATATTTAAAAAGTGTACATTTTAGTTTTTTTTTTTTTGAGACGGAGTCTCGCTCTGTCGCTCAGGCTGAGAGTGCAGTGGCCGGATCTCAGCTCACTGCAAGCTCCGCCCCCCGGGTTTACGCCATTCTCCTGCCTCAGCCTCCGGAGTAGCTGGGACTACAGGCGCCCGCCACCTCGCCCGGCTAGTTTTTTGTATTTTTTAGTAGAGACGGGGTTTCACCGTGTTAGCCAGGATGGTCTAGATCTCCTGACCTCGTGATCTGCCCGTCTCGGCCTCCCAAAGTGCTGGGATTACAGGCTTGAGCCACCGCGCCCGGTCAACATATTTTAGTTTTAAACATATTTATTGGCTGAGTAGACTTTATGAAATGTATTTTCTTTATTATTTAAAAAAATGTTTTCGGCCTTATTAAGCTATCATTGACAAATGAAAGTTTTATCTATTTATAGTGTGCAATATAATGTTTTGAAACATGTATACATTTTTAAATGATTACATCAAAGTAATTAACATATCCGTCACCTTGCATTCTTGTCATTTTGTTGTGGTAAGAGCATTTAAGATGCACTCTGTTAGCAGTTTCCAAGTATACGATACATTATCATTAACTTTAGTCATCATAGTATGCAATATGTCTCCAAAATTTATTCCTCCTGTATGACTCATCTGATACTTTATGGCTGACACTTTTTTTCTTTCTTCTTTTTTTTTTTTCCTGTTTTTGAGAAGGAGTGTTGCTCTGTCGCCAGGCTGGAGTGCAGTGGCGCCATCTCGACTCACTGCAACCTCCACCACCCGTGTTCAAGTGATTCCCCTGCCTCAGCCTCCCAATTATTTGGGACTACAGGCGCCCGCCACCATGCCCGGCTAATTTTTGTGTGTGTGGAGATGGGGTTTCACCATGTTGGCCAGGATAATCTCGATCTCCTGACCTCATGATCCACCCACTTCGGTCTCCCAAAGTGCTGAGATCACAGGCGTGAGCCACCCAGCCGGGCGATACTTTGTACTTTTGATTGATATCTCCTCATCCCTCCCTAATGCCAGGTAACCACCATTCTACTCTGTATTTCATAGTTCAAGCTTTAGATCTCTTGTGAGATCAGGAAATATTTGTCTGTTTTTGACTGGCTTATTTCAATTTGCATAATGTCATTAAGTTTCACCCACATGAAAAGATTTTCATCTTTTTTATATTCCATTATATATACATATATGGACTATATACATGTTTATATGTGTGTATATGTGTATGTATATATGTATCATATTTGTATGCAGATGTAGGTAGTTGTGTATGCATGCACACACACACACACAGTTGATCCTTGGACAGCATGGGTTTGATCTGCTTGGGTTGAGTCTAATTGAATACTTTCAAGATTCTGATAGAGTAATTTTAAGATTCCGTGCCTGAACTCTATATCTTTCCACAGATTTGGGAAGTTTTTAGCCATCACTTCTTGTAATAAATTTTAGGTCCCTTATTTCCTTCTTATCATTCTGAAATTTCACAATGTAGATGTTAGCTTTCAGGATGCTGTATAGTAAGTTCTGTAGGCTTCATTTCTTTTTAATCTTTCTTCATTTTTCTCCTCTGACCACACATTTTCAAATATGTGTTTAAATTTACAGATTATTCTGCTTTATAAATTCTGCCGTTGACACTCCCTGTCACATTTTTCATTTATTCATTGTTGCAACTGCAGAATATCTGTTTTTTTTTATTGTTTCAATCTCAAACTTTTAACTTTGTGTACTGTTTTCTAGTCTCATTGAATTATCTCTCTGTATTTTCCTGTAGTTTGTTGAATTTCCTTAAAATAATTTTTTGAAGTCTTTATTAAGCATTTATAGATCTCCATTTTCTTGGTGTTAGTGACTAGAAAATTGTATTATTTTGGTGGTGGCATGTTTTCTTATTTTTTGATGTCTTGTTGCCTTGTGTTCATGTCTGCATTTTTAATGGAGAAATCGTATCTTCAAGTTTAATTTTTTTGTGTGTGTGAGAGACATGGTCTTGCTCTATTGCCAGGCTGGAATGCAGTGGGATGATCTTGGTTCACTGCATCCTCTGCCTCCCAATTTCAATTGATTCTACTGAATCAGCCTAGTGAGTAGTTGGGATTACAGGCATGCACCACCACACAAGCTAATTTTTTTATTTTTGTGTCTGGAGTTGGTTCCTTCCAGTGGGTTTGTGGTCTTGCTGACTTCAAGAATGGAGCCAAGGACCTTCGTGGTGAGTGTTATAGCTCTTAAAGATGGCACAGACCCAGAGTGAGCAGCAGTAAGATTTATTGTAAAGAGCAAAAGAACAAAGCTTCCACAGTGTGGAAGGGGACCCAAGTGGGTTGCCCTGCTGGTTGGGCTAGCCAGCTTTTATTCCCTTATTTGTCCCCGCCCATATCCTGCTGATTGGTCCATTTTACAGAGTGCTGATTGGTCCATTTTACAATGTGCTGACTAGTCCATTTTACAAACCTCTAGCTGGCTACAGAGCACTGATTGGTGCATTTTTACAGAGCACTGACTGGTGCATTTTATAAACCTCTTGTAAGACAGAAAAGTTCTCCAAGTCTCCACTGGACCCAGGAAGTCCAGCTGGCTTCACTTCTCATTTTTAGTAAAGACAGGGTTTCACCATGTTGACAGGGCTAGTATTGAACTCCTGACATCAAGTGATCCACCTGAGAGGTGAAACCGGCTGGGTTTCTGGGTTGGGTGGGGACCTGGAGAACTTTCGGGCATAGCTAAAGGATTGTAAACACACCAATCAGTGCTCTGTGTCTAGCTATAGGTTTGTAAATACATCAATCAGCACTCTGTAAAAATGCACCAGTCAGTACTCTGTAAAACGGACTAATCAAAGTTCTGTAAAATGGACCAATCAGCAGGATGTGGGTGTGGCCAAATAAGGGGAAAAAAGCTGGCCACCAGAGCTAGCAGCAGCAACCCGCTAGCATCCCCTTCCAAGCTGTGGATGCTTTGTTCTTTCCCTGTTCACAATACATCTTGCTGCTGCTCATTCTTTGGGTCCGCACTACCTTTATGAGCTGTAATACTTACTGCAAAGGTCTGTGGCTTCACTTCTGAAGTCAGCAAGACTATGGACCCACAGGAGGAACAAACAACTTGGCACGGGCCACCTTTAAGAGCAGAAACACTCACTGCTAAGGTCTGCCTCTTCACTCCTGAAGTCAAGACCACAAACCCACTGAAAAGAAGAAACTCCAGACACATCTGAACATCTGAAGGAACAAACTCTGGACACACCATCTTTAAGAACTGTAACACTCACTGGGAGGGTCGGCGGCTTCATTCTTGAAGTCAGCCAGACCAAGAACCTACCGGAAGGAACCAATTCCAGACACACACCCGCCTCTGCCTCTCAGTGTGCTGGGATTACAGGTATGAGGTACTGTGCCTGGCTCTTATCTTCAAGATTTTTGAATTGGTTTTGGTGGAGAAAGACTTTCCTCTATGGGCGGGTATGAAGGCACTAGCTGGGTGGCAGTTCTGGCTCTGGTGAAGGTGCATATGTGTAATCTCTGCAAAGCTCTGTCAGCGGTTAGTAGACATTCATGAAGATTGAAGGAAATCTCAGCAGCCAAGGCTGTGGGTGTGCACAGGGGCAGTGAGGGCTGTTGTGTCTTCCGTAGTAATGGCTGCTGGGGTTCCCCTGATCTCTTTTCCTCCAATCGAGGAAGTTATGACCAAGGGAGTTCTTCTCAGCCCTGGATCTGGCTTTCAAGCATACTCGCAGTGTTGGTGGCACTAGTATTTTATGCATAGTGCTTGTGGAGTGACCATGGAACCAGGGTGTGAAGCATGGTCATGCACAAAGAGACTAAGACTCTGGGTTCGGGGGTAGCCGTGGCACCAGTGCCTAGTGTAAAGAGTTCCCACTCCTGCATTAATAACCATGTGCAAGATGTGGGTGCCTGTCAAACATTTGGGAAACTGGAGTCTAAAGCATGGCTGCGGGCACCGTCATGTGCAGATGAATAGTGAGCACTGGAGTCTGGAGTATGTGCTAGCTTGATGTGGTGATGAAGTCAGTGTCTGGGGTTCTTTATAATATATTGTCACTTTTATATTTGACTTATAGATGAACTCATATTAAAATTTTTATTTCCCCATTAACCTCAGTTTATTTTATTTTATGATGAATATATTAATAGCTTACTAAACTTATTGTATCCGATGTACTACCAATTTGAAGGGCCTTATGAACCTATCTTGTATATTTAAATTTTCTATAATATGTACTTAGTTTTGATCTGGCTTATATTGTTTCAGAAGCTTCTTGAAAAGTATACTTTTTTTGATTCCTTAGACTAATATATAAAACAAGCAACATATTACTTTTTAGGTATTCACTGTAAGACTTTTGGAATCCTGAGAGTTCTTTATTGCCATTCAAAACGTATTGAAAAATTGTTATTGATTATTTTATTCAGACAGATACTGAAATACATTGCTTCTCGCATACTTTCATGTGCATGAATACTGTGTCTATTTTAGCTTCACTTATGTTCAAACACAAATGTACAAAACTGGTTTAATATTTAGTATAAACATTGGAATGTAGATTTTTAATCTAAAAGCTTAAAATATTTTTCTGATTAATCTTCAGAAGTACACAGATTATGCAGATAAGACAGTTTGAAACAATCTGATTTTATTTCATGGATCGCTTTCAGGTTTGCTCTTTATATTTAAAATATGACATTATCCTTTCTATACTTTTGTGTGTTAAATATTTTAAGACCCATGCAAATGCTCCAATTTTAGATTCAATCATCTACTGCTCAGTGTACTCTTATTTTGAAAAATGTGTTCTTTGCGGTTTTAATTTCTGATATTTTCCACACCAATTATTTTTTCTATTGTTACTTTGTTTATTTGTTCCTGTTTATGAGCGAAGCTTTCAACTTCCACTTCTGTCTCACTGTTACAATTTCCTGAGAGACTAATTGGCCATGAATGATGGCTATCACAATGTTTTCTTCACAATTGTGTAACTATGCATTTTATCTCTGTATAATCCTTACATATGTCAGCTTGTTATTTATATTAGGCTATAGCTTTCCATCAATGCCAAAATATGTTAAATATTGATGGAAATCAGGATCAATGAATTTCTAAAACGTATTTTTCCCCTTCATTAAATGGTGGTTGAGTGAATTGACATGGAAATTATCTCCTCTTTATTTTAAAATTAAGAATGTATCTATAAATATAACCAGTTTTCTTGCAATATTCAGCATTGTGAAAATCTTTACTTAACCAATAATGTATAATCTACTAAATATTGAGTGAAGTTATTTCTGCATCTGTGTCAGCAGCAGTAGAATTTTTAAGACAAGAATTTATGATGAGAACATGAAGTATTAAAAATGCTACCATGGGAGGTCAGGCATGGTGGCTTATGCCTGTAACCCCAGCATTTTGGGAGGATCAAAAGGCTGAGGCTGAAGAATCCCTTGAGCCCAGAAAGCAGAGGTTGCAGCGAGCCTAGATCACACCACTGCACTGTAGCCTGAGTGACAGAGTGTGGCCCTGTCTCAATAAAAATAAATAAATACATAAAAATCCCACTGTGTCATTCATAGAGTAATACAAACTAGAAAAAAATTTCTGCTAGGTTGATTTCATATTTTACTCAACCATTTAGAGTGGAGTGAAACTCAGATCACTGCCACTAAAACATATGTTGTAAATGGCTTTCATGTTATTTGTACCAAAAGTAAACTTTGGCTACCTTGTAGCCTGTTGTTGGCACCTGAGTGTTTTGCTCACCAGAGATCGAAAAAGATGAATAAAATGGCAGTCAATGACTTTCAGCTCAATCACATATCCAGGATTCATTTCATAAGGCCCAAAATGTGACAGCCGAAATTATCCAAGAGCGTTTCTTATTTTCTTTTGCTTATCAGTGTATGACTATTTACTGAAGGGTTCATGTTATGCAGCTGCAATTCATTAAGATATTGTCACTTTAATATATACTCTCCTTATACAATGAAAATCTAAATATTAATTTACTATAATTTACATAAGTAGACAACAACGTTGATACTGAAACTTGTATTTTCCGTAACCGGAAGCCTTTAATATGAGTGTAATTAAATTTATTAATCTTTTCCTCTGTTGTTTTCACTTTGTGTGCTGTTAAAAACATCTCTTCTTTCAACTAATTTGCCAACCATCTTTATAAATGTGTGTATGTATAAATAATTTGACTTTTATATTTAAGTGTTAAATTCTAGACCAGTTTTTAATATGTAGGATAAGTAGTTGTGAATACAGTCATTTGTCTCAAATTATTTGTTGAATGATACTTCAAGATCTGAAATGTTAACATTTTAATATGTTGTTCCTATATATGTATTGGAATGTCCCTGGGATCCCTGTTGTTTATAATTATGCTTATGAAAATATATTCTGATAGATGTTTCTCATTAGTTTTACTATTTGCTCCTATTATAAATACATTTTGCATAATTACATTTCGGAATTATCTGACACTAGTATATAAGAATGAAGTTTAACTCAGTATGTGGTCATATATCCAATAACAGGACTAATCCAGAAAAAAAAGTGTCTATATTTTCTTATGTTTCATGTGAAAAAGGAAAGATAAACTGAAAATAATAATTTTGTTGCTTCAGACTTATTAATCTTTCTACTCTTTCTGTGTTACTGTGCTAGGAAGACTTGTAGAACAATAATAGAAGTGATAATCTAAACATTCTAAGTAATTTATGTTTTTAAAGGAAATGGTTTTTGTATTTGGACATTACATATGGAGTATCTATAAACTCTCAGCTAACAACTATTTTAATAATTGGGGATTTCCTTGCTTAATCAAATATATATGTGCATATTTTTATCTTCCAGAGTATATTTTTTGAACAAATTAAAATAGGACAGATATTTATAAATTAAGGAGCGCTATTGCATAGCATAGTAACTATACTTAATCACAATGTATTATATACTTGAAAACTGATGGGAGATTTTCAGTGTTCTCAACAAAAAACAGTGATAAGCATGTGAGGTCATTGATATGTTAATTAGCATGATTTAGCCATGCTACAATATATATATATTTGAAAACATCATGTTGTGTACTGTCAATATATAAAGTTCCTATTTGTCAATTAAAAATAAATAAAAATGAAAAATGCCATTTGGGAAAGATACATTAGCTTCTAAAGAGAAGCAATGCCATTTTTGGCAACAATAAAAAGAAAAAAATATATTATAACAGACTTAGTAACTGTTAACCAAAGGCTAAATTCCACAATTCTTAGTATTTTAAGTCACTGTAAACAGGCCCTTTAAAGATTCCTGTAAAAAACAAGTTAGAGACAAATAACTGTAAGCAACATTTATTCAATGTAAACGAAATAATTAATGCAAAAATTGTACTGTACATTGTGGGGCATTTAAACTAGAATTTTAAAAATGAAAAAATGGCAATATAAAATAATACTGTAAATTATCTTGAATTAAAGTGCCACTGTATGAGATAAACTTCTATAAAGAAATTTAATTTACAGAAGCTGTCACTTATTATTCATGTTACAATGGTTAGTCTGATTGACTCACAAACAAGTACTTATGTAACCATTTTTATATATTCACATTTGGTCAACTACTTAACCATTTTCAGTAACTGTTCTTTAAAAATTATTCTTAATGAAACATAGTAAGGTAAGTGGTTGCACTGTAGAGATCCACACAAAACTCAAAGAGGAGTTTTAAAAAAAACTGTTTAAGGATATATGAGTAGGTTCTTGAGGGTTGGGTTATAGTTTCCAATGACAACATAATACATACATTCAGGAGAAGATATAGCACAAACATTTTAGATAGACATGAAGATGGTGTATTCTGGAAATATATGTAGATATCTCAGAAAGTGACTCCAGTGATGACAAGGATGTCCTCAGTATATTCTGAACACTAGTGCACTTTTATGGTCCCAAAGAGAGCTAATGTCTGAGACTGTGCATCTTTTAAAACAAGCACATTACTCATCTTCTCCATAGCGCTCCCTGATCATGCCCAAGCAGAATTTCTGTTTTTTCCTTGCTTCCATAAGCAGGTGGCACTAAGCACTGGACCCACATTCTTTCCTTTCGTCCACACAACAACCCTATGAGGCAGTTCTCAGAGAGGGAAACTGAGGCTCTTCCAGGAGCTACTTGACTAAGAGTGGATCAGTAGCTAATTACTACGAATACTATTTTTAAAAGGCAAATGACTTCAGTTTTATTAAATTCTCTACTACATCTACTTAGATGAATCTTTTTTTTTGTTCTTTTTATTATGTTCATATAGTAAATTATATTGACTGAGTTTTAAGTGTAAAATCAGTCTTTTACTCCTTGAAACAACCAAACTTGATCAATATATACTTTTTTATACTTTGATTGATTTATATTGCTTTTCTTTTATTTAACATAGTGATATATCTGCTAAGTAAAAATGGTTGCAATTTGCATCTTTACATCTCCCTAGTAGTTTTGCAGTCAAAGATATACAATCACAATAAAATTGGAATCTATCATCTTAAAGTTTGTATGAGAGTAAAATAATATTTCCTTAGAATGTTTAATAAAACCTCCTACAAAATCGTAGTTTATTTTTACATATTTTTATTATTGTTGCTCATTATCACTACATCATTTTATAATTATTATATGTTCATTTAGGATTCCTATTTTTTGTGGATCATTCCTGTTAACTACAAATTTTCTATGAAATTGTTCAGTTGTGAAATTTAACTTTCAATATGTCTATTGTTTAAAAGTTGTTCATATTCTTCCCTATTTCTTTAAATTTCATAATACCATTTTTTCTATACTTTTTTGTCCAAACTCAATAGAGAATTTTCTATTCACATTTTCGAAGAACCAGTTTTTACCTACAGTGACTCTCTCAAGTTATGTTCCATTTATTAATTCTGTCTTTGAACTCTTTAATTTTCTTTTCTTACTCCTTTTAGATTTGTTCTATTTATCTTTTATTTCGTATGTCTATGTTTAGTTCATTAATTTTCAGTCTTTCTGTTTGAATATATGCATCTGCTAAACATTCTATTCTAACTTCTGTTTTAATTCTACCTATGTTTGTTTTGTGTAATTGTGTCATTTATTTTCAACATTGTGTAATATGTATTGTATTTTGTAACATTATTATGCAGTGTTTAAAATGCAAGCTTTATTATTACAGAGACTGATAGCAGGAGCTTAAGTTTCAACCCATAGCTTTGTTTCCAGTGCTTTATTTGTTTCTAGCCTCTAGGAATTTTTTCTTATGTTCCTGTAAGTGCAGTTATGCATTTAAAACGATATGTGTTATGTTGTGTACAACATTACTTGGTGTTTTAAGGTGGAAGCTTTTTAAGGTTTTGTAGTTCACATAATTTCTAGAAATAATGGAATTATGGTATTCGCTTTTACTCCATTCTTTTCTGTCCTGTACCATAATTCTAGTGGAAAAGCTCCATAACTCCATGCCCAGTAGATACATTTCTGGATTAATCTTACTCAAATGTGTAAGTTGTTTTTCACTGTTGAATATTCTCCCTTTCTTATTTTTCATCTTTTAGATTTTAGAGCAAAACATTATCTGGATTTTATTGCTTTCTCTTTGCTTGCTGCTAGCATTTTCTTTTTCACCAATGTTTCTCTCACTGAACTCTAAACTTTTGCAATTCCACAGAGCTTTTTTCTAGATCTTTTGTTTTCCTCCAAAGCTGTATTCCTACTAGAACTTATCTGTTTTACTGGATTTAATAATGAAGTCAAATCTATGACATGAAACTCACTGAAAAATCAAAATGTGTCTCCAACTGACATCTGGAAATTTGTATTAGTGTTTCCCATTGATATCTCAAATTCATCTTCTTCAAGACAGAATTGGTTATAAATTCTACCTATTACATTTTTTTCTATCGCAGTGAAGTTTATCACCAAAAACCTAGGTGAGAAGTAAAACATTTCTGCTTTTAGCAATTACTGGATAAGCTTAACATAGACACACTCCCACTGAGACCATCTAGAAAAAAAAAAAAATAGAAATGAAAATTAAAGTCTATGCAAAGGCATCAAAGTTCTAGCAAGGTATCAAGAAATTGAGGTGTCTGTGAATCCTTCTGGTCCTGGATATATTTTGGTTGATAGGATATTAATTATTGCCTCAATTTCAGAGCCAGTTACTGGTCTATTCAGGGATTCCACTTCTTCCTGGTTTAGCTTTGAGAGGGTGTATGTGTCCAGGACTTTATCAATTTCTTCTAGATTTTCTGGTTTATTTGCATAGAAGTGTTTATAGTATTCTCTGATTGTAGTTTGTATTTCTGTGGGGTCGGTGGTGATACCCCCTTTATCATTTTTTATTGTGTCTATTTGGTTCTTCTCTCTTTCTTCTTTATTAGTCTTGCAAGCAGTCTATCAATTTTGTTTCTCTTTTCCAGCTTCTGGATTCATGGATGTTTTGAAGAGTTTTTTTTTGTATCTCTACCTCCTTCAGTTCTGCTCTGATCTTAGTTGTTTCTTGCCTTCTGCTAGCTTTTGAATGTGTTTACTCTTGCTTCTCTAGTTCTTGTAATTGTGATGTTGGGGTGTCAATTTTAGATCTTTCCTGCTTTCTCTTGTGGGCATTTAGTGCTATAAATTTCCCTCTATACACTCTTTAAATATGTCCCAGAGATTCTGGTATGTTGTTTCTTTGTTCTCATTGGTTTCAAAGAACATCTTAGAGGAGCTGGTACTGTTCCTTCTGAAAATATTCCAATCAATAGAAAAAGAGGAAATCCTCCCTAACTCATTTTATGAGTCCAGCATCATCCTAATACCAAAGCCTGGTAGAGACAAAAAAAAAAAAAAAAAAAAAAAAAAAAGAGAGAATTTTAGACCAATATCCCTGGTGAACATCAATGCAAAAATTCTCAATAAAATACTGGCAAACTGAATCCAGCAGCACATCAAAAAGCTTATCCACCACGATCAAGTTGGTTTCATCCCTGGGATGTAAGGCTGGTCCAACTTACACAAATCAATAAACGTAATCCAGCATATAAACAGAACCAAAGACAAAAACCACAAGATTATCTTAATAGGCGCAGAAAAGGCCTTTGACAAAATTCAACAGACCTTCATGCTAAAAACTCTCAATAAATTCGGTATTGATGGGACATATCTCAAAATAGTAAGAGCTATTTGTGACAAACCCACAGCCAATGTCCTACTGAATGGGCAAAAACTGGAAGCATTCCCTTTGAAAACTGGCACAAGCCTGGGATGCCCCCTGTCACCACTCCTATTTAACATAGTGTTGGAAGTTCTGGCCAGGGCAATCAGGCAGGAGAAAGAAATAAAGGGTATTTAATTAGGAAAAGAGTAAGTCAAAGTGTCCCTGTTTGCAGATGACATGATTGTATATTTAGAAAATCCCATCATCTCAGCCCAAAATCTCCTTAAGCTGATAAGTAACTTCAGCAAAGTCTCAGGATAGAAAATCAATGTGCAAAAACCACAAGCATTCCTTTACACCAATAAAAGACAACCGGAGAGCCAAATCATGAGTGAACTCCCATTCACAATTGCTTCAAAGAGAATAAAATACCTAAGAATCCAACTTACAGTGGATGTGAAGGACCTCTTCAAGGAGAACTACAAACCGCTGGTCAACAAAATAAAAGAGGACACAAACAACTGGAAGAACATTCCATGCTCATGGATAGGAAGAATGAATATTGTGAAAATGGCCATACTGCCCAAGGTAATTTATAGATTCAATGCCATCCCCATCAAGCTACCAATGACTTTATTCACAGAATTCGAAAAAATTACTTTAAAGTTCATATGGAACCAAAAAAGAGCACACATTGCCAAGACAACCCTAAGTCAAAAAAGCAAAGCTGAAGGCATATGCTACCTGACTTCAAACTATACTACAAGGCTACAGTAACCAAAACAGCATGGTACTGGTACCAAAACAGAGATATAGACCAATGGAACAGAACAGAGGCCTCAGAAATATCACACATCTACAACTCTCTGATCTTTGACAAACCTGACAAAAATAAGAAATGGGGAAAGGATTCCCTGTTTAATAAATGGTGCTGGGAAAACTGGCTAGCCCTTTGTAGAAAGCTGAAACTGGATCCCTTCCTTACACCTTATACAAAAATTAATTCAAGATGGATTAAAGACTTAAATGTTAGACCTAAAACCATAAAAACCCTAGAAGAAAACCTAGGCAATACTATTCAGGACATAGGCATGGGCAAGGACTTCATGACTAAAACACCAACAGAAATGGCAACTGAAGCCAAAATTGACAAATGGGATCTAATTAAACTAAAGAGCCTCTGCACAGTAAAAGAAACCACCATCAGTGTGAACAGGCAATCTACAGAATGGGAGAAAATTTTTACAATCTACCCATCTGACAAATGGTTAATATCCAGAATCTACAAATAACTTATACAAATTTACAAGAAAAAAAGCAAACAACCCCATCAAAAAGTGTGCAAAGGACATGAACAGACACTTCTCAAAAGAAGACATTTATGCAGCCAACCAACACATAAAAAATTCTCATCATCAATGTCCATCAGAGAAATGCAAATCAAAACCACAATGAGATACCATCTCACACAAGTTAGAATGGCAATAATTAAAAAGTCAGGAAACAACAGATGCTGGAGAGGATGTGCAGAAATAGGAACACTTTTACACTGTTGGTGGGACTGTAAACTAGTTCAACCATTGTAGAAGACAGTGTGGGGATTCCTTAAGGATCTAGAACTAGAAATACCATTTGACCCAGTCATCACATTACTAGGTGTATACCCAAAGGATGATAAATCATGTTGCTATAAAGACACATGCACACATGTGTTTATTGCAGCACTATTCACAATAGTAAAGACCTGGAACCAACCCAAAAAGACATCAATGATAGACTGGATTAAGAAAATGTGGCACATATATACCATGGAATAGTATGCAGCCATAAAAAATGATGAATTCATGTCGTTTGTAGGGACATGGATCAAGCTGGAAACCATCGTTCTGAGCAAACTATCGCAAGGACAAAAAACCAAGCACTGCATATTCTCACTCATAGGTGGGAACTGAACAATGAGAACACTTGGACACAGGGTGGGGAACATCACACACTGGGGCCTGTCATGGGGCAGGGGAAGGGGGAAAAATAGCATTAGGAGAGATACCTAATGTAAATGACGAGTTAATGGGTGCAGCACACCAACATGGCACATGTATACATATGTAACAAACCTGCACATTGTGCACATGTACCCTAGAACTTAAAGAATAATAAAAAAAAATTGAAATGTCTAGAATCTGAAGATAAGGGAAGCAAAGTGTTTAGATCCACTATATCCCTTAAGGCTTTGGCCAATTGTAAAGGTAGGGCTGAAAACATAAAAGGCTGAGGAGCTGAACAGAGCTTCAACCAGTTCAAAGAGAATGGGTAAATAAAACCACAGTTCAAAGATCAGCAAAAAGAAGGGTTACTGATTAAAAACTCAAAAGTTGGAGCTCATATAAGCTAAAATATAGGCATAGAAGAAACTATAAAAGGAACAGTCTTTACAAAAATTCAAATCTACTTTCATGTAAGCCAAATTCCTGGATTAATAAATTCAATAAATTAATGACAACCTGAAAAATATAAAAAGATAATTGGAATATATACAATGTTTTCAAATGGAAATTTTAAAACCCGAAATGACAGCAACTGAATTAAGAATTCAATAGATGTGTTTGACAACTCTTGAAACACAGGTGAATAAAGAATGTCACTGGAGTCAGGCACCATGAATCACGCCTGCAATCCCAGCACTTTGCGAGGCTGAGGACGGATCATCTAAAGTCAGGAGTTCGAGACCAGCCTGGCCAACAAGGTGAAACCCCACCTCTACTAAAAATGCAAAAATTAGCCAGGCGTGGTGGCGTGCACCTGTAATTCTGGCTACTCTGGAGGCTGAGGCAAGAGAATCACTTGAACCTGGAAGGTGGAGGTTGCAGTGGGCTGAGATCACATCACTACACACCAGCCTGGGGACAGAATGAGAGTCCCTCTAAAAACAAAACAAAGCAAAAACAAAAACCAACAAACAAACAAAAAAGTCACTGGAAAACTAGCACAGCAAAGAAACCCAGATTTAAACACACAGAGAAAAAAATGATTGGGAAATTTAAAAATAACATAAAATATGTAGGAAACATGGTAAAAAGATCTAACATATTACAATTGAGTCCAAAAATGAGAATACAGAGAGAAGGAAAAAAATAGAAGCAATATTTGCAAAAAGGCATAGAGCCACACATTTAAGAAATTCCATAAATCCAAATCATGATGAGTATAAGTCAGCCCATATTAGGGCAAATCATAAACACTGGACATTAAAGGGTAAATTTTAAGAGCAACCAGATGAGGGTAGGATACGCATATGTTATTAGAGGAAGCAAAAATAAGATTCACAGCTGGATGGGTTCCCCAGAAAAAAAACCAAAGCCACAAGACTATAGAATTGCATGTTTAGATATCAACATAAAATAACTGCTAATGTAGAATCTATTTGTAGCAAACGTGCTCCCCTTCTGAAAATGAAGATTAAAAGCATAAATTTTCTGAAAAAATCCGAGATATTTTCACCAAAATAACTGTGCTGAACAATGTAGCAAATGGTAGACTTGAGACAGAAAAAGGCACAGATATTCAGAAAACAATGAAGAGCAATGAAGACATAGATGTATGGACAAATCTAAACTGCTTCTATAAAGCAATAATAATGTCTTATGAATGTAAAGCATACAGACAATAAAATTCCTGATAACAGCTCAATGCAGAGTTCTATGAACATAATATTTTTATTTTCATCTATTTTTATTTTCATGTTTACAATTTTTGTGTATTTCAACTCATATATTTAATAAATTTTAGTCTTTTTTCTGCTATTTATTAGGAAAACAATATTTCATATCCTATTTTGTGAATTTGCTTCTTTTTCCTTTTGTTCTGTCACTTTGCTTAACGTATTTTCAGGTTATATATTTAGATTTATAGAAATTCAGTATTTTTCCTGTTAATTAGCAATAACATTTGTGAGATATTCTTTTACCCCCAGTAATGACCTTTATCTGTAAGTGTATTTTATTTGCTATTAGTATTGCAAAACAATATTTTGTGAATATATACTTGCATAAACATGGTAAAGATATTAAAAGAAAGAAATTTATTAGTCAAATTTATTCATTTAGATATAAAATTCTATACAATATTAACTAAATGTGATCTGCAATATATAAAAATGTTAACATATGACTAAATTGGACGTATTCCAGGGAATAAAGTTTGGTTTATCATATAAAAAGTAAATAATGTTATACATCCCATTAATAGAATTTTGGTAATCATTTCACAAGATGAAGCAGCAGCAATTTGTTACAGTCAATAGTTATTCATATAAGAATGCTTTACAAACTAGTAATAGAGGGGGGTTTCATCATTTAATCAAATGAATCTATATAAATTCCACCCAACACTTAATAGTCATCATGAGTGTTTTACAAATTTATATATATTTTGAGTAAGTAATCTAATGTTCACTTTTCAGTGCGTGAATTCCTAATATATGGCTCAAACTGAGTTCTAATTCTATTAGTTCTCTTGATTTAGCCATATTTACTCAAGTGCATACTTTAGAATAGTGCAAAAGATTCAAGGATTCTAGGTTAGTCAACACTTTGCCACTAACCAAATATGTACCTGGGGAATATAAAAATTACCATCTATAAATCAGGTTTAGTAACTTTATTTATTTATTTATTTATTTATTTATTTATTTATTTATTTATTTATTCATTTATTTTTTGAGATGGAGTCTCACTCTGCCACCCGGGCTGGAGTGCAGTGGCCGGATCTCAGCTCACTTCAGCTCACTGCAAGCTCCGCCTCCCGGGTTCACGCCATTCTCCTGCCTCAGCCTCCCGAGTAGCTGGGACTACAGGCACCCGCCACCACGCCCGGCTAGTTTTTTGTATTTTTTAGTAGAGACGGGGTTTCACCGTGTTAGCCAGGATGGTCTCGATCTCCTGACCTCTTGATCCACCCGTCTCGGCCTCCCAAAGTGCTGGGATTCCAGGCTTGAGCCACCGCGCCCGGCCTAGTAACTTTAAAATAAAAAATAATATTTAATCTTAAGTTTCTAGATTGTTATAAAATGACATAATAAAATACACATATTTCCTAGAAAGATTAAAGTAACATAAAATCATAATGCAATATTTTAATGTAGTAAAGTTTTAGTAAATTAGATTCTGTATAATAAAAGGCCTTCTATAACTAAATTTGTTCTCTGTGATTTTACTTTATCAATTTAATTAATTTATTTTATTATATACATAATCATAGGCCTAAGATAATGATTTTTGAAGGAGGCATAAAATCTGTTGTCTTAAAGTTTTAATTCCTCTAAAAGTGATAGACATTAATCAAATAATATATTTAAATTATAACGATGCTTGTCTTTAAAAGCATAAAATCATAATGAATACTTCGATTTCATGGCTATATTAAAAACTAATAAATTTTCTGTGAAGCTATTCTGGATTTAACCTACATCAAGGTTCAAGATTTTTTTAATCTTGTCCATACTTATAGATGTTATATTTTGATCATGAGTGAAGATACTAAAATCTCTCTGAGGTTATTAATCATCAAAATATCTACATTTTCCAATGTATTTTTAGTTTTCACGACAAAATTAAAATAACAAGTGTCCAATAGATAATATGTGTCAGATAGTGAAAATGTATTTAGTTAACTACAGCTATATTCTACAGAACTTTTGGTTAAGATTTTTGTTTTATCATTAAATATTTATATGTAAAAAACCATAAAATATCAAAATTTTAGACCATCTTGTTGATTTAGCCTAATTTATAATAAGAATTAAACACTGAAATATAAAGCATGCATAGACAGGATAAGCCTCATTAATTATATAACGTCTTCTTTTTTTCTTACTTCACTAATGTTAAAACCAGAAACTTGATTTAAAGAGTGAAATAATAAACAATTAGGCCAGGGCATTTTGTATAATACATCTTATAGGACTCTTTACCTTAGGACATTATGAAAGCAACAAAGTTTTGTTGAAAACAACTGGATTTACAGTGTACACATGTTGAACAATCTCTAATAACAATCAGAGATATGATGAGAAACCTAATTTTTAGAAAGTAAGGAACAGGTAATTATACTTAATTTTGTATAGAATTATAGTAATAGTTCTATCTTTCTCTAGATTTCTTCAGTGCTTGAAATCTCATGTGCTCTGGTTTTGGAGTTCTTAATATCAAAATGTTTGGTTTTATACTTTTTCTTGGGTGTGAACATAAAATACCATCTCTGTGTGCTGAGTCTTCAGTTCAAAAGAGGCTTTGTTCCCATTAATAGTGCGTAATGCATGAAGGTAGCATAAAGTCTCTGAGTTTAATCATTTATATTTAAATGAAGTGTCAGTTTCTGAGTTTATTTGATTAAAAATGTGAAATCCGTTAGGAACACTAAACATGTATTCGTCCTGCATTTTTACCATAATATTTGAGTATATTTTCATCAGAATAAGCACCATGAAACTGAATCTTAAGATATTTTAAGTCCTTTTCCATGGGGAGAGATATGTCTCCTTTGAGGCATAACATGAAAATTAATATCTCATAATAGGATATCCTAATCGCTCTTATTTAATTTATTAACCAGATCCTCCTGTTCAAATAGCAGTATTAGGGCTGAAGAAAGCCTGATATGATGCATGATTAACTGCAACATCCTTCCCTGGCGTTATGTGAAAATAGAGCAGGCTTAATTGATTCCTGTAAAATTATAACTAAATATAAAAAATATGCAAATAATTTTCCATTTTGAAATTTATTTTTATATTCTGAAATATTTAAATCTTATACTTTCCTTAAAATTATTAGTAGAAATAAGTGCAAAAGGTATAGTTGTATATATGTATAATCATAATGAAATATGTACTGTAGTATTTACAAACTAATATTCTGCCAACTTAGACTGTACTGTAAAGACAAAGACACAGATTTTTATTTTTAGAGTCTCGTTTCAAATAAAATTGATAACCACTGACTATTCTATTTCCTTTGAAGTTCAGAATGGTTTTCTGTATATTGAAGGATGAGACATTCTTTAACAATGAAATGTGTTTAAGCCTGAGGAATACAGAGAGGCCTTGTCTCTGCAAAGAATTAAAAATTTAGCCAGTCAGGTACAGTGGTTCACTCCTGTAATCCCAGCACTTTGGGAGGCTGAGGCCTGAGGTCAGGAGTTCAAGACCAGTCTGGCTAACATGGTGAAATCCCATCTCTACTAAAAATACAAAAAAATTAGCCAGGTGTGGTGGTGTGCACCTGTAATCCCAGCTACTCAGGAGGCCGAGACAGAGGAATTGCTTGAACCAGGGAGGTGGAGGTTGCAGTGAGCCAAGATCGCACCTCTGCACTCCAGCCTGGGAAACAGAGTAAGACTCCATCTCAAAAATTAAATAAATAAATAATTAAAATAAATAAATACATACATACATACATACATACAAATTAGCCAAGTGTGGCAGCACACGCCTGTAATCCCAGCTAGTTGGGAGGCTGAGGTGGGAGGGTATCTTGAGCTGGGAGGTAGAGGTTGCAGTGAGCCAAGATCTTGACACTGCACTCCAGTTTGGGCGACAGAGAGACCCTGAGAAAGAAAGAAAATTTAAAAAAGGAAAAATAAAAAGAAAGAGACAAAAAAAGAAAGAAAGAGAGAAAGAGAAAAAGAAAGAGAAAGAAAGAAAGAGAAAGAAAGAAAAGAAAGAAGAAAGAAAGAAAGAAAGAAAAGAAGAAGAAAGAAAGAAGAAAGAAAGAAGAAAAAGAAGAAGAAAGAAAGAAGCGAAAGCAAAAGAACGAAGAAAAAGGAAGGAAAGAAGAAAGGAAGGAAGGAAGGAAGGAAGGAAGGAAGGAAGGAAGGAAGGAAGGAAGGAAGGAAGGAAGGAAGGAAGGAAGGAAGGAAGGAAGGAAGGAAGGAAGGAAGGAAGGAAGGAAGGAAGGAAGGAAGGAAGGGGAGGAAGGAAGGAAGGAAGGAAGGAAGGAAGGAAGGAAGGAAGGAAAGGGAGGAAGAAGTAAAGAAAGAGTGTTCAAATTGGTTTAACACAAGATTTTCTAAAGGCATTTGAAAGGGGTCTTCTCAAGGATCTGAGAGCAGAAAAATAGCACTACTCAGTGTGTTTGAGTTTTGGTTTCTTCTCCAGCATTTATTCTATTCTTCTTTATTATCAGGGAGAATGAGTCCCTAACAGTAAAGTCACTTTTACTAGCTTTGGACTGCCTACCTCTGGACTTCTGCATGAGAGAAAGATACACTTTGCGTGTTAGATGTGGGGAGTTACGCAGTACAGACAGCTGAAACTTGCCCTAATACAGCAGGTTTCCTGGAGTCTGCAACTATATGAAGCCTACCAATCTAGGGATTTTTGCTAAAAGTATTTGCCGAGTTTAATGCACTTCTCCATGTGGACTGCACATAAGAAGCACCTGGAGATTTTTTTAAAATATTCTGTTATCTAGGTGCCATTGAAGAGCGATCATTATCTCTGGGGAGAGAAAGTGGCGTTAAGTATTTTTTAAAAGCCCTAGGTGATTCTAATACCACATTAAGGGTTGAAAACCGTTGCTCAAGTGTTTCGTTTTCAATCGAGCTGAAGAACTCTCTAGAAATCTGCTTTCCTGTTTCCAGTATTGTTAATCTTATTATAGATTTAATATTTCTCTGTATTCTCCAAAGAAATAAAATCTGAATGACATAGAAAATTAAAGCTATCCCTGTTTTACAGACAATTGTAGTGCTGTTTTTTATTTAATTTTTAAATTTTGTTGTTGTTTGTGTTGTCACACTAAGTTTTTATACTAGGTTTCACCTCCTAATTTGCTGGCCAGCACATAGATTCTTTCTGGGGGGTCAGGAAACTACATGTAGCCTATCATCTATGTCCATTGGAATCAGAGTCACAAAATAATTTTAAAAAAATTAGAAAGAAAAGAAAAAAATAAGTTTTTTAGTCATATTAAAACAATAGAGACAATGAGTTAGAAATTATTCAATATGCCATATGTAAAGCAGTTATTCTTAGTATTTTATACATTAAATAGATATTTGGTTAAAAACACACATATAGTTTTTTATTTAAAACACATTATTTCAAATATTATCCCACTAATATGAAATAACCGCAAGTACCACAACAGGCCCACTCATTTAATCCCTATCCAGAAAGTAATACAATATCATTTCAAAATAATTAACCTAGTTGTATCATAAGGTCCAAATTACTTTTTTTATTAGCCTCAGAATTCACAGCTTCTAGTTTTCCATTTCTCTTCTGGCTTTATTTCTAATCCAAACTAAATATTATGTCTTAGCATGCTTCTATGTAGAGAATAAAAGTTACGCTGAACAAATATTGACATAGCTTATGTAAGATCTATGGGTACAGACAGAACAGTGGCAATATCATTTGTAAATCTGTAAAGGTGAAAATTTAGCGTCATATTGAAGCTAAAATATAAACACATTTCATTGTGTGTCTTGTAAGGCAACACTGTAGCCACTTAATGTGGCCATTCTGGAGACTGTGGCTGGTATTTTTAAATAAAACACTCCTGTAAAATAAGCCAGGCACAGAAAGACAAATATCACGTTATCACACAAATGTATGAGCAAAAGGAGATTATCTCATGAAGACAGAGAATAGAAGTAGATACCAGAGACTGAAAAGGGTGTGCGGATGGGAACAGAGGGATAAAGAGAGGTTGGTTAATAGGTAAAAAAAAAAAAAAAAAAAAAAAAAAGTTAAATAGGAGTAAGTTCTCATGTTCAATAGCAGAGTAAGGTGACTTTAGTTAATAGCAATGTGTTATACATTTCAAAATAGCTGGAATAGAGGACTTGAAATGATCCTAACACAAACACATTATACATATTAGAGGTGATAAAAAATTGTTAATCTTGCACACATTTCCTGGTGCATATACAGTTTTCTATGTTAAATATCCAAGAGTAAACACATAGCATGGTAAATTTGGAGGGTACATCTAATAGATCAAGATGTCCCACCATGTTATTCTTCACAAGTATCTTGGGCATTCTTGGCCCTTTCCACTTACATACATATTATAATATCTGTCAATGTTCACACACGCAAACATGCACATATATATATACACACTCACACATACAGAAAATTGACATTGAAACAAATTAAATCTATAGATTAATTTGGGAAAAATAAGTATCTTTATGGCACTCTGTATTTCAACTAGTGAATAGGTTGTACATTTTGATTTATTTTAGACTTATCCAACTTCTCTCAATAGTATCTTATTTTCTCCTTAAAATCCATTAACATATTTTGGTAAATTTATTTCTAAATTGTTTACATTTTGGTGCCTTTCTAAAATGCATTTTAAGTAAATTTATGTTTTCTAACAATTGATTACTGGTAGAATGCTGATTTTTGTATTCTGAGAAATGATTTTATGCCACCAATCTTGCTAAAGTTCTCCTTAACTGTAACGGTGTGTCCCTAGACGTTTTCTTCTTTACGTTTTTCCAATTTTATCTTGTTTACTTCTATCAGAAAAAGTATTTAAAACAACACTAACACTTATTAATATTCAAATTAAGACAGCAAAGGCAAAATCAGAGTCTTCTGCAGCTAAGAGTAAGGACACTATGTTTATGTTTAAGTAACACATTAAAAAATGGCTTATTCCGTATGCAATAGAGTTTTAAATTACTTATATTAATAAAACGAGTTTCTTACAGAAAAAAAGGATGAATTTAATAGTAGCAAAAGTGATTATACAGGATGCAAATACTGATATATGAGACCCTTAGTCCCTAGAGGAATTATACTGGCTCTTAATGAAAAATGCACAGATTAGTGTGGGAATTCTAAAATTTATTTTTATAATAAATTACAATGGGCCAGGTGCAGTGGCTTATGCCTGTAATCCTGGGCAGTGGATAACCTGAGTTCAGGAGTTCGAGATCAGCCTGGCCAACATGGCAAAATGCCATCTCTACTAAAAATACAAAAATTAGCTGGGCATGGTGGTGGGCACCTGTAATCCCAGCTACTCAGAAGACTGAGGCATGAGAATCACTTGCACCCAGGAGTGGAGATCGTGGTGAGCCAAGATCACACCACTGCCCTCAAGCCTGTGTGACAGAGTGAGACTCTGTATCAAAAAAAAAAAAAAAAAATTATAATAAAAAATAAATAAATAGAATAGTATTTTAACAAAGAGAATAATTCTATTAGAAGGTATTCAGGGAAGATATTGCAGGCACATTTTCTAACTTGGGTGACTAAGTGATGTAGATATTTACATCACAGAAATACGGAAAGATGAGGCTCGAGGAGGCAGTTAAAATTAAATACTTTTATTTTTGAGATGCCTTTTAAATTGTTATTTTGAAAATCTCCTCCAAAATAGGTTTTGCTTTTCTCTATCAGTTTCAAAATTGTGTGTGTGTGTGTGTGTGTATGTACATGCATATATATATACACATATATACAAACACACACATATATATATACATATATATATATGCATACACACACACGTGCATATTACAAGTTTGGTAGCTTTTTTCTATATCAAAATATGAAGCGAGAGCAAGGAGAAATTTTTTATCTTTCCTACTGCTCCATCAGGGCAGCAGACTCCTTTGCATTGGTTTTACCTGATTATCCCTGGTGTGAGATGACACAGGAGTTTCCTGGGTTATGTCAGCAGCACTCTTCTGATTTCAGGCCCAAATGAAGCAATCAAAGGAACCCAGTTAGCACAAAGCGGGGACGTGTGCCAGATGTGAGGCTAACGTGAGAATGGCAGGGAGCAGGCTCTCAGGCTGGAATAAGCTTGTTAAGCAGGGCTCAAGTCTGTGAAAAACAACCTTCCAGAAGTTCTAAGGCAAAAGCTTTCTTTGTAAGCTTTAGCTCTTGTTAGGAGAAAGTATATGATCAAACTGCTCATATATCATGTAGCTAGAGAAACTTGTTTTATCAGGTTGAGTTATCAATAACAAAATATAAAAGAGGATTTTGAAACGTTTTATCACACCACTTGATTTTTTCCTTGGATTTTTAGCTGTATAACATATATGCCTTTATTTTCTTCTCTCATTATTTTTTAAAAATCATTATCTTAAACCTAGTGGAAAATTAGAAACCTTAATGGGAATGGTTAAAACATATGGTAATACTTTTATGTTTGTAATTTCTTATATTTAAATTAAAATGCAAAATTACATGACTTTAACTTCTTTCAGTTTTCTTATGAGTTCATTTATAAAATATATTTTCTTTTATATTTTGATTATAAGTTAAAATGTATTTCATTAGTTATTCCTGACTTTTTCATAGTATTCACAAAATATGCTATGTATAAGGCTTAAGCATCAAATATTTTAAAATTATCTGTTCTAGTCTTCCATTTCTATTTAGAGAATAAATAAATAATCAAATATGTAATTACTTTCTTCTATGTTTCAGGATTTATGATCGCATATAAGTAAGAATGGCCTAAATTGATACTAACAGCTTGGCAGAATTTCTCATATTTAGGACATCTACTTCCTTCAAAGAGTGAAAATCAGGTACACTGTTTATTCCCCTGTATTTTTTATTTTTATTATTATTTTTTACTTACAGTATAATTAATTAACTTACTTCAGTTCCATAGTTATTTATTGTCAAGCCTATTGCTATTAAACATACAGTGATGAATAAAATCAACTTCTTGCCCATTCTTTTGAGGCATATAAAATAGTAAGTTTGCAGTAAAACTGTGCTAAAAAAGCAGTTACATGGTCCAATCTAAAAATAAATGAGAAAGCTTTTATGGAAAATATGCTACATTTTAAATCATTTTTATAAAACACACTGAGAAAATTCTCATGAATCTAAAAAGAATTCATAAAAGGCAGGCAACTGCTGTTTTCATAAAACTCCAAAAAAAGGGCAAAAGTATAAGTGTTTCTTGGTTTGAAGAAATTGTGTATACTTTTACTAGGGGTAGGTGTACTTCTGTCTTGAGTATGATTCAAAATTGGATTAAACATGTTTTTCTTTTCTGTAAGGGTTTTGACATAGGTTCAAGATGTTAAACACTGCTTTAATTATTTTTATACAGATATTATTCAACTGACTATATAACATAAGGAAAATACTATTTCATTTGATGTTGACTAAAATCATTAATTTTGTTAAACTATATCTATATAGTGCATACACATACACATACACACACATACACACACTAACCCAGTGAATGATTTTGTAAAATGTTTTTATTTATCTAAATTTAACCCAATTATCTATCTTAGGCCTAATACATTTATTTTGAGTCTTCCTCAGATAGATCTTTTCTTGACAACCCTAGACAATATGGTTAGGAGAACGGCACAATATATCTGTTTCTTCAGGTACATTTATGTTTCATATTTTCAGGTATATTGTCTATGTTTATACTGGCATCTACAGATTTATGCATATTTCAAGAAAATTAGTACACACTGATAGTTTACAGCAAGTTTATGTAGCCATACAGTCACTGTCCAGATAGCAACTCAAATACAAAGTAGCTGTTTTTATCTGTGAAGATAAAATAATTTCTTTGCAATTCAGTTTTCTTAAAGATGATAAAAGCACCTGTTCCATATATTTGTAATGAAAATTAAATGTGAGATACTATATATGTATGTATACATTTTACAAGGGTGCCTAACAAAAGTGATGACTTATGTAAGCATTATCTACTACTATTAATGTATTTGTAGCTGTCCAAATGTATTATATCGAAGTGTCTTATACGAATCATTCATTCTAATGCCCTTTAAATGTAATGCTATCAGGTGTAGAGCACAGTAAGTGACCATGACATATTTTCACTTCTCTGAATGGGGTTATTGTCAGACCACTGACAACTCTTTGAGGAGATAATATTGAATCTTCCTCATTTGACGACCTCATACACAAAGGTCCATTCGCAACGTGCATTACATAACTAAAACATATTCAGCCAAATACAAATGCGAAATACACTTAAAAAAAAAAAAAATCATGTACTTGTTTTTTGAGAGAGTTTCACTCTTGTTTCCCAGGCTGGAGTGCAATGGCGCGATCTCTGCCCACCGCCACCTCCGCCTCCCAGGTTCAAGCGATTCTCCTGCCTCAGCCTCCCAAGTAGCTAGGATTACATGTATGTGCCACCACGCCCGGCTAATTTTTGTATTTTTAGTAGAGATAGGGTTTCTCCACGTTGATCAGGCTGGGCTTGAACTCCTGACCTCAGGTGATCCACCCGCCTTGGCCTCCCAAAGTGCGGGGATTACAGGCTTGAGCCACCGCGCCCACCCATCACAAAATACGCTTTTATGACTATGAGCAAACTTTTCCTTGATCGATCACTCTTTTTTCCTACCACTACTTTGAAAAAAATCATAGTAATTTTCGAGAGCATTTTTACAAGATTTTGGATTAGAAAACATTCTCATTTAATACAAATAATACTCTTAGATAAAGCCTACCTATGAAAAACGAAAAGCATTGAGAAGAGCATTGAATCGTGAGGATTAATAATGAAGCATTAACAAGTCGTTAGTGCTTGCCTACTCAGAATACGCATGCGAATTAATCAAAAACAAAAGAGTTTGCAACATGAAAGCACCCGGTTCTCTGCCAGGATTTAATTTGACAGTTGTGAATACACAGCATTGCTCTTCTCCTTCCTACTTGTTTCCTCTAAACCTCATTTACAAACTTCTGCTTGTAACTTTTGCATTAATTCCTCTGGTTTTTGACGAAACACTTTTCAATACCTGGTTTGCGGGGATCTATCCCGTCACTATATTAAATTGTCCTGGGCCAAGTGCAGTGGCTCTCACTTGTAAACCCAACACTTTGGGAAACAAAGGTGGGAGGATCACTTGAGGTCAGGATTTCGAGACAGCCTGGCCAACATGGCGAAACCTCGTCTCTACTAAAAATACAAAAAATTAGCCAGGGGTGGTGGCGCGCGGCTGTAATCCCAGCTACTCAGGAGGCTGAGGTATGAGTATCGCTTGAACCCGGGAGGCGAAGTTGGAGTGAGCCGAGATCCTGCCACTGCACTCCAGCCTGAGCAACAGAGAGAGGCTCTGTCTCAAAATAAATAAATAAACAAACAAACATTAAAAAATTAAAAATAAATTGTCCTGGCTTAGCTTTGTTACCCAATTCCAGTGTCCCAGCCATCCTAAGTACTTTCTCATTTCATTCTTTGACTTCCACTTGGATGAATGACTACTGTGTGTTTCTCTCTCTCTCACTCATTCTCTCTCTCTCTCTGTATCTCTCTTTCTCAGTGGAGAAAGAGAACCCCACTCCACCTACAGTCTCTCCACTCCCTCCTGCCCTTTGAGGGGCAATCCATTGCAACCTCTTTACTTTTTTCTTCACTCTTGGAGTCTAACTAGGCTCTTTGTGTACTTGGTTCCTCTCTGTTGCACTCCAGTAGCTAAATCACTTACTTGTACGGGAACAGACTGCAACCAGTTAGCACTGAAACCTTGATCAGGCCCAGTGGTTAAACAGAAAATAAACTGAGAAAGTGTAAGCATACACAAAATGAAATTTCGTTTATGACAATAAAGTACACCCTGGAGGGCTGACATAGCCTACCTCAATTTAAATCAGTATAAAAGTCAGGGGGTTGGTGACCCTGGGCTCTTCTAACCTAGCGTATTTCTAACTTTATGTGACCGCTAAAATCACAGATACTGAGGGGTTTAATGATGTAAAGGAGGACGCAATATAGATTAATTTATTCCAACGTCATCTGATGCTGATCTTGTACATGTCTTTTTCACTGCTTTCTTGTTAGCTTGTAGTAAAATTAAGTCTAGATAAACTCACCTGAATGTGAGTAATCATTCTCACAATTCTTCAAATTTGGACTTGCCTTAGGGGTATGGTTTAAGTCATGTACTTCTCACCATGAGGTGGTTATGTAGTTCAGCCTCGTTCTCTAAGGCATTTATGAGAAATCTGTTAGAGAAAGCTGATAAGATTTATATACATAATGTAATAAAATGACATTTTTATATGTAACTGCCATGTTCCTTAGTCTATGGATAACTAAATATTTTTTCACAACACCTTAAAGGGAGGATCATTTTTAATAAGACATACTTCTCAGAGAAGTTGTAATTTGTCCGAGAATGTTTGCCTGATAAAAAGCAATACCGGATCACCACTCTAGTGATTGTTTTGAAATCACCCTGATTAATACCTATCTCACACACAATAAGTGCAGAATTGATATCACGTTTTTTCAGTCTTGTCAAAGGGAGTAATCTTTAGTGGTCCTTAGCTTAGTGGGATTTCTCCTAGCAGGTGAAGTGAATTTTCAAATTCAATATCTGTGTCTGCCTTGTTTTGTACATCCTGGCATGAGGTCAAGCATGTTTGACACTGAATATATTCATTGAATGAGAAAATAAATAGATGGCCTGGTGATAGGCAATATATTAGATTCAAACAACACAGAGAATATGATTTTTATAGAAGGGAAAGAAGATGCCATATAGCTAAGTTGAAGAAAAATCCAAAAGAACATAATTGGCTAAAATAGAGAGGCTCTCTTCTTTTCAGTAAATATTTCCCTAAATTTTGAGAAACTCCTTAGAAACTACCTGGGAGCAATTTCTTTTTTTATTTATTTCTAAACACAACTCTATAATAATATTAGTAAGAATGTATACCACAGTATCTGTAATATATAGGCCAGTCTGATATTGTTCTTCTTGACATCACTTCTAATATTTTCATTTATTTTACTCATTAAGTTTTACATGTCCTGCCTTGTAAATGTAAAATATTGAAAAGAATTAAAAGCCATAATGTAAAACACTTTTTTTTAAATCTCTAAGAAGCTGTTCTAAGTAATTCATTAAATTTTCTAATGCTCACTCAAAACACTGACAAATATTTAAAATCAATGTTCAGTAGATAAATTTTGCATCTGAAAAGATACAATACAGTCCAAATATAACACAATTTGAACATATAAAATACAACACAATATTAATACTGTAATTGCATATACTCTCTACAAAATATGAAATTATTGTGATAAGATTAATTATCTAGGCCACTAACTTCTCTGGTTTGGATAGATAAAAATAAGAAAGCTAAAATCAATCTGTCCTGTCAGCCTTTATGTCATTTAAATATTGCATGCTAAATACTTACTAAACCTTATGCAAGTATCTTGAGTTTACTTTTAAATAACCATGGAAGGATTAATGTAACTATAAGATCTATTTTTAAGAATATATATTTCACTTATTAAATTGGAAATTTTAATGTAAACTATGAAAAACAATAAAATAATATTTGGGAGATAATGTGTATTTTAGATATGAATAATTACATTTTCATATTAAAAATTTTACACTCATTGTTTCTAGTTATTTTTCTCATTTTTTGAACTTACTGCTTCATGTCATTCTCCTCTCCTTTTTGTCCATAGTACCATATTGAAACTGACATGTTGAAACTGGCATACACACAGACCATTTTTGAAAACTGCTGTTTTTAATCTTGACATAATCAGGAAATAATTCCTCTGGTGCTTTACTTTCTCTACTATAGCACATCAGTTGGTTTGGTGAAATACATCTCAGAGTGTCAATTTGAAATGGAAGGGGAACAAAGAAATCCAAATTATTATTTTCCCTCTGCCTTTGAGCTTATCTATACCAGTACAGGTTCTCATTTTTGAGCTTTCTCTCTTTGACTCTCTTTTTTGGCAGGCTACTTCAATCGTATTCTTTTCTCTTTGTTGATGGAACTAATTTTTTTAAAAATAGGTAAATTTGTAAGCTCATTATGTGTTCATATTTAAAATACCTTATTAATTACTGGGAAATATTATCATTCATTCTAATTTATTTGTAATTGAAGGTTTCTTCTATAGAATATATTTTTGTTATACATAATAAAATAATTTTCAAGAAACAAATGCAAATATTTTCCTGAAAATAACAAATGACTCAACTTTCGTTTCTTTATTTTATGTTCTGGTGAATAAACCCTCACTTATTTCCAAGTATTTTTTTTTTAGAGAAATGTAGAGTTATGAATACATTTTCAAATATTTACTTAAAAAATATCTATTTCAAATTATGTTAACACATATAAAGTAAATTGCATTGGGATATTAATAAGGTTTGGTTCCTCTTTCATTTATTATTGTACTGTATGTTAAAACTATTATCTTTGTTGTTTATATCACAGCTAGAATAATGGAGCTTTACAAATTCATCTAGTTCACAAATGATCATATGGCTTTAGTCAAGGAAACTCTCTTCACATTTTTATCTAATGTACAAATATGCCACATGCCACACACATATGCATACACACACACACACACGTAAATTGATCAATTTTTTTCTTTTTGAATCTCTATTCATACTATTACATGGGTCATCCCAAGCAGAAAAAATTCATCCTCTATTATTAATGAAAGTCACAGATTATAATTATGATGACCACTAGATTCTTGGCTGACAATGTAATTTGGGATTTCAATAGCTCAGGTTTTAAATAGAACTCACATACTAAGAGTAGAAATTTATTGTTACCTTTGCCTGTAATAGAAAAGTACACATTTTATGTATACTCATTACATATTATATAACTATTAAATATTGAATAATTTCATGCAATAATGTTTAATTTTCTTTTAAATGTGCTTTGAAATTACATCGGCTATACATGCCTAAAATGACTTCTCTCTCTGTGCTATTTTGAAGTAGAACATATGTATTATTCTGAAATGAATTTATGAAAGAGGAGAATAATTTTTAAGTTGAAGGCACACCAAATCATTTTTCCAGAATATTCAAAATTACTCACACTATGCAATATTGAATAATCTTTACTTCAGGGATCAGAGATTTGGGTGTTCAATGTTTTCATGCTTACTTAAATATGATCTGTGTTTACATAATATGTTTGAGTTAATAATCCTACTTATTCTGGTATGCCTTGATGTTAAGAAAGAGGAAGATTCCTAAAATCCATCACCAGAGCCCTTCATTGACAGTGCAAGCAGATGAAAGGTTTTTGTATATTTAGAAATATTTTTTCTACTTGTCATTTTCAAAATAATGTAACAATTCTATTTCTAGTAATATTTAAAATGAGATATCCTGTGAAATAAAAAGTTTGTACTATTTAATATGTAGGAATGTTGGATATAATATGACAAGCAAATATAAGAATAACAAATAAAATATAAAATATAACAAACAAATATAAGAATTTATCTTTCTATATATATGAATTATTCTTGGATTTGAACAAAATACAAGAATTTCTTTTTCAATTTTTACATAGAATTGAAAGAGAAATTAAAATTTACCAAACTGTACAATAACTTACAAAACATTAGGTTAAACCAAATCACAAAATGCACAACAATTCTTAAAACAGTTTAAGCATTCTGAGCCGTATTTCTAGAATGACACAGGCAAATTGATCTAATAGTAATTTCTAACTGTTTTACGGATTCTACTTACCGTTCAAGCAATCCTCTTGATTTGCAAACAGAGCCACGCTGCCAGGACTATTCATTGACTGACTCTACTTCACTAAATTCTTAATTGCTTCAATAAGCAAAAACTAACTCTGTTCGAAGGGACGTATATTTTAGTAGCAATTGGTTGGTGAGCTTTCGAAGAAATGAATATTCTATTAAATTTGCCTGAGCTCATCATTGTTATAGGCTGAGTAATAAGGTTTGTGTCTGCAAGTCCCAGCCTATCCAAGGCCAGCCTATCCATCACAAGTATCATGCTGAACCAAAGCTTTGGATATTTCATTGAGGCCTTCAAGGTTCTGTTTATTTACATTGTCATATGAATAAAGGCCCTGATGACCTGTTGGTTGTATAATAAGATTTATACTTATTTTCTTTACTGAATGTCTACAGAAATACTCCTTTGCCACTTATGGTTCTACCTGCCTACCTGTTGGCTACATTGTTATATGTCTATTGAAATAAGTTCCTGTCAAAAGACAGAAAAAAAAGTCAATATCTTAGTTTTCTGAGTTTGTCTCGAAGAATAGCAAGCTAAGATGCTCTTATCAGATTGGCATCGTTTTCATAACTGCCTAAGGAATTATTTTTAAACTTTATAAAAACATTTTTGTGTCTTTACTGTATGTGGAAAATTAACTTTGTGAGCTAGCTTTTCTCCACATACCATACCTGCTAGGAGTATGCTAATTTATGAACCAAGACGTTCTCCATTTCCTGGTGATACTTTACTTTTGGCTATTGGTCAATTCTTTGAGATTAATCATCTGATAAACTTGCACTTCCTTCTGACAAAATTCTAGCTTATGTACTGTCATGATTGAGTTTATTTTCCTAATGACATAAGTTCAAGAATAATTACATATTACTGAGAATTCAAAGACAAAACTACAGCTTATGAAACAGCAACATTATTTTAGCCATAGAAAGTAACTGGTACCAAACTTGTCCAACCCTCATAAACAACAAAAAATTGATCAAACAATTGTTTTCGAAAACTGGATAAGAGGTATCACTAGACCATGATCTCAAGAGAAGGGAACACTTTGGGAGGACGAGGTGGGCAGATCACCTGAGGTCAGGAGTTGGAGACAAATCTGACCAACATGGAGAAACCCTGTCTCCACTAAAAATACAAAACTTAGCCGGGAGTGGTGGCTCACTCCTATAATCCGGGCTATTTGGAAGGCTGAGGCATGAGAATCGCTTCAACCAGGGAGGCGGAGATTGTGGTGAGCCCAGATCGTACCATTGCACTCCAGCCTGGGCAACAAGAGCGAAACTCCGCCTGAAAAAAAAAAAAGAAAGAAAGAAAAAGAGAGAGAAAGGAAAAAAGCAGAGACTGAGACTGAAATAATCACAGCTTTTTGCAGGAAGGCACATTACAAAACATGGTGCCTTCTATGGGAGGGCAAACACAGTAAGATCCCCTTGACCTCACCGAGTTAAAGACACACACACCAGAGTTCAGAGAGTTGAAGGAGGCTGGAATTTCATGACACAGTGCCTGAAAAAAGTAAGATACACAGAAATCGAACTCATGAAGTATGAATAAGGATTCACTTCACCTTGGGATACATACTAAGCTGTAGATGCATAGGGTTAGAATCTATAGCCTGGTCAAAACAAAACAACAAAAGACTATCAGGAAAACTGAAACTACAGGGATACTATATGCAGAAAGATACCCACAAAAAACTAGAGTAAGTCATCTCTAGTAGTGATTTTCCTTTTCTTTTTCTTTTTTACTGTTTTGAGACAGAGACTTGCTCTGTCACCCAGACTGGAGTGCAGTGGCGTGATCTCGGCTCACTACAACCTCTGCCTCCTGGGTTGAAGCAGTTCTTCTGTCTCAGCCTCCCAAGGAGCTAGGACTACTTTTGTATTAGTCCGGCTCATTTTTGTAGTTTTTACTAGAGACAGGGTTTAGCCATATTGGCCAGGCTGGTCTTGAACTCCTGACCTCAGGTGATCCGCCGGCTTCGGTCTCCCAAAATGCTGGAATTACAAGTGTGAGCTACCGCATCTGGCCTAGCGTAGTGATTTTTCAAATACGAAGCCTTTTATAGTAATCCAAAAAAGTTACAATTTAACAGTAGATCTAAACTGGCCCTAGAGCAAACTAACTCCAGCTCAACAATAAAACACTTTGAAAGAGTCAAGCTGTTCTGCATGTTAAATAACTACTTGGAATAAAATATTTAGATTATAAAATTTATATATAAATAGTATAATGGTGTATAATTTTATATATATGTGCAATAATATATAATATATTATAATATATTATAAATTGTGTATTATATTATACAGTGTTTATAATATATCTATGTATTACTTCAAGTAATAATTTATAATGAATCTATATATTTCATTTTAGTAAAGTAAATCACATTCTTCTGGAGTGCGATATATTTTTATATATACATATTTATAATATATCTGTATCTATATATTTTAACATAGTAAATAAATCACACTTTTCTGGAACAAAAAATAGGGAATATGAGAAGCAGCAAACTATATGGCCCATAATCAGGAGAAAGTTTAGTTAAGAGAAGGAATAAAAGGAGGCAATTAAACGACAAAAATGTAAAATCAACAGGTAAGAACTTTAAGAGGATTATTTTGAATATATTAATGATTAAGAATAAAAAAGTAAAAACATTAAAAACAAAGAATATTTAAAAATAAATTGAGCTAGAAATTATGTTGTAGTTAAATATTCACTGTATAGGCAAAAAGAAATTTTTTTTCTTTTTTGAAAAAAAAATGAAAAAGTACTGCAATTGAAGAAAGAACATTAAAAGCATTCCAAAAAAAAAAAAAAAAAAGCACAGAAGGAATAAAAAATAAAATAATTGATAGAGCTTCAGCCACCTGTCAAAAAATTTCAAGTGGTCCAATGTATATGTAATTGGAATAGAAGAGCAACAGCAGACAGAGCAGGGAAAATACTTAAAGAAATAAATAATGCATATTTTTATTCTTGATGAAGATTATATATTTTCATATTCAAAGAGCTGAACAAAACCCAACAAGAATAAAGTACACCAAAATGTAAAATAATCAAATTTCTGTAAAGCCAATAATAAAGAGAAAAATCTTGGCAAAAAAAAAAAAAAAAAAAAAAAAAAAAAAAAAAAAAAAAGACATTTATTACAGGGTGAAAAAGACAAAGTTGTAATGCTTGTTTTATGTTTAAAAATGACAACCAGAAGTCAATAAAACAATATCTAGAAAGTTCTGGAGGGGAAGAAACCTACATAGACCTAATACTATACTAACAGTGAAAATAATGTTCAAACAGAAGTTAAAATAAAAAAATATATATATTTTGAGGCATATCAAAGTTGAGGGAACTTGTGATTAATTGAACTGTTCTACAGATATGTTAAGGAAGTATTTCTTGCTCAAAAAAGTTGAGTATCCCAAATAGTAAATATGTGGGTTAATTAAAAAAAAAAAATTGTCCTCATTTTTAATTGTTTTTAAATCAGCTCTGTCAAAGACAATTAAAATATTTATTTATTTATAAAACATGTAGAGATCATATGTGTGAAATTTTAAAATGTTGGACAAATTTAACGAGTGTGAAAATTGACAAATGATGGAAGAAATGTAAGTATACTTTTCTAATGTTTTATTTAATATGTGAAATGGAATAATATGATTTGATATTGGTGATGAGTTAAATATATATTTTTTGAGCCCTAGGGCAACTGCTAAAAAATAAGGAAGTTATAGTTAATTACCCAATATAGATGAATCTAAAAATTAATCTAAAAGAATGAAGGAAACAAAAGAAAAGGGGGACAAAGACTACATGGGACCAAAAAATGAATAGCAAGAAAGTAGACTCTTTATATTATTGAATAGATCTTACCCTATTATTAATTAAAATGTAAATAAATTATATATACATTACATTTAAAAGAAAGAAAAATGCAAGATCCATCTGTATATGATCAACAAGAAAATAAATATGATAACATTGAGATTAAAAATAATGAAAAAAGTAATGTCATGTAAACATGTATCACAAGGAAGCTGATTTCCAGACTAACTATAAAATCACAGTAGGCCAGGCATGGTGACTCATGCCTGTAATCCCTGCACTTTGGGAGGCCAAGGCAGGTGGATTATCTGAGGTCAGGAGTTCAAGACCAGCCTGGCCAACATGGTGAAACACCATCTCTACTAAAAATACAAAATTAGCCAGGCATCGTGGTGCGCACCTGTAATCCCAGCTACTCTGGAGACTGAGGCAGCAGAATAGCTTGAACATGGGAGACAGAGGTTGCAGTGAGCTGAAGTTGTGCCATTGCACTCCAGCCTGGGCAAAAAGAGTAAGATTCCATCTCAAAAAAAATAAATAAATAAAAATAAAAAATGACAGTAATGAGGACAGTGTGTCATATCCAAGAAATCATTGCCTAGACCAGCATAATGAAAAACTTCCCCTCTGTTTTCTTCTAGGATTTTTATGATTATAGATCTTATGTTTAAGGTTTTAATTGATTTTAGTTTGTTTTTATGTGTGGTGTAAGACAAGGATCCAATATGAAATTTTTTGTATGTAGATATCCAGTTTTCTCAGGACCAATTGGTGAAGAGACTGTCCCTTCTTTAATATGTGTTCTTGACATCTTTTTTGAAGATCAGTTGACTTTATATGTGTGGATTTAACTTGGGTGCTCTTTATTCTTTTCCATTGGTCTATACCTCTGTTTTTATGCCAGTACTATGCTGTTACAATTGCTATAACTTTGATTCTTTTTTCTTTTTTTTTAATACAAAGGTTTTTAATAAAAAAAAGTCAGTATATATTAAATCAGGAAATCGATAAAAAATCTGAATTATACAAGCTTTCTATATACTTAGAAAAACCAAAAACACACAGTTTATAATAAAACTCTTTTGATTCTTTTTTCTTAATTCAAAGGTGAGACGTCTCCTGTTTTGTTCTCTCTTAAGATTGCTTGGCAATTCAAGGTCCTTTGTTATTCTATATTAGTTTTCTATTTCTGTAAAAATGTCATTGGGATTTGAGTAAATACTACATTGAATCTGTATATTGATATGGAAAGAATGGACATTTTAATAATATTCCATCTTACAATCCACTACTCACAATTTCTTTTCATGTATATTTCTTACCATTGTTTTGGGATTTTCATTGTGCAAAACTTTCACCTCCATTATTAAGTTCATTGCTAAGCAAAGAAGAAAATTCTATGGTAAATGGGATTCTACAGTAAATGGGATTGTCTTCCCAATTTTTTTGTATTATTAATCTACAGAAATTCAAATGATTTTTGTATGTTGATTTGGGGCTTGGCCAATTTGATGAATTTATTCATATTTTTATTTATGTACTTACTTGTGTATTTATTTATTTATTTATGCTGAAGTTTTGCTCTTGTTGCGCAGGCTGGAGTGCAATGTTGTGATCTTGGCTCACAGCAACTTCTGCCTCCTGGGTTCACGCAATTCTCCTTCCTCAGCCTCCCAAGTAGCTAGGATTACAGGCATGCACCACCATGCCTGGCTAATTTTGTATTTTGAGTAGAGACGGGGTTTCTCCATTGTGGTCAGTCTGGTCTCAAACTCCCAATCTCAGGTGATCCACCCACCTTGGCCTCCCAGAGTGCTGGGATTACAGGTGTGAGCCACTGCGCCCGGCCTGCATTTATTTAATGGTTTTAATAGTTTTTTTGTTGACTCCTTTTGGTTTTCTACATATAAGATCATGCCATCTACAAATAGAGATAATTTTACTTGTTTTCTAATTTGTATGTCTTATTTTCTTTTTCTTGTCTAATTGCTCTGGCTAAAAATCCAATATTATGTTGAATGGTGGTGGCAAAAGTGAGCATCTTGCCTTTTCCCTGATCTTAGAGAAAAAACTTTCAATTTTTCTTATTGAATATAATATTAACTGTACACGTCAGTAATGATCAGCATATTCACATTGTTGTGAAACAGATTATTTAACTACAAATATAGCTATTGTATTATTCAACAATCCCATTTCACAGGTGTTTCTCCAAAAGAATTGAAATCAAGATCTTAAAAAGATATCTGCACTCCTATATTCCTTGTATCATTATTCATACTAGCCAGAATATGGAAATAACTTAAATCCATCAATAGATCAATGGATAAAGGAAACACTATATATATATATATATACACATACACACACACACATTATATATATGTGTGTGTGCATGTATGTATATATGTATGTTTATGTGTATATATATTATATATTTACAATGAAATATTATTCAGTCTTTAAAAAGTGGGAATTCTGCCATATGTGAAAACATGCATGAACTGGTGGACATTATGCTAAATAAACCAATCACAGAAGGACAAAGATTGCAGGATTCCACCTGTATGTGGTATTCCACCTGTATGTGTTATTCCACCTAAAATAGTTAAACTCATGAAACGAAAGAGTAGAATGGTATTTGCCAAAAGCTGAGGACAGGAGAAAGAGGGAGTTGCTGTTCAATGCATATAAAGTGTCAGTTACACAGGATGAATAATTTATAGAGATCTGCTGTAAAACATTGTGACTATAGTTAACAACACTAAATTGTGCACTTAAAAATTGAAGAGGCTGTAACTAATGTTACATGATTCTACCACAATAATGATTTTTAAAGGTTATTTTGGTATTGATGTAAAGATAGACATATGCATCAATAGAACAAAAATAATTAAAGGTAATTCGGCGGGGAAAGAATAGTCTTAAAAAATTCTGTTGCAACAATTGGATATCCATATGTATAAATAGGAACTTTGTCTATTCCTTAAAATATGTGTAAAACTTAACTTGAAAGACACGAGAGATTTAAGTATAAAAGATAAAACATTACATCTTCAAGAAAAAAAAAGAAGAAAATGTTATGACTTTATGAAATAGCGATTTTTACATAGTCCACAAAAAAGACTGACCATAAAAATTTTAAAATTGATTTTGCAATGTTAATATCATAAAACCAAAAAGCAAATAACACAATGAAATAAAATATGTGAAATGTACATCTTTGACAAATGACTTATAACTGGCATGTAAAAATCTCTTGTGAAGAAATTATCAATAGAAAATGATGCAAACATTTTTAAAAAGTATTCTGAAGGACACTTCACAAGAGAAGATATTCAAATGACCAATAAGCCCCTGAAAATATGCTTAATATAATTAGTCATTAAGGACATGCATATTAAAACCACAGACAGTATTACTGCACATCCTCTATCAAGGATCAACAACTGGCCCAAAGTTCAAGCCTGGCCTGCTGCCTTTATTGGATGCACTTACTCTTCATTTGTTTCGATGTTGTCTATTCCTGCTTTTATTTTACAGCAGCAAAATTGAGTAGTTGCAACAGAAACCATATAGGTAACATGACTCAAAATATTTTCAGTCCTTTATTTTTTAGAAGTTTGCCAATCTTTCTCTAGAATGGCTAAAATTTAAAATGATTTTTAATATCAAGTGTTGACAAATATGTGGAGCATCTAAAATTCTCATCCACTGCAGTTGTGTATGCAAAATAGTAAAAGCACATTTTAAGTCAGTTCAATTACATGTTATCTTTAACTATAGCAGAATGCCTCAATTATTGTGTTTTTCTTTTGTTTTGTTTTGTTTTGTTTTTTTCTGCTTAACTCCCTAAACAAAAGCCTTCAGTATCACGTTGCACTTTTTTCTAAAATCCTTTCATAAATTTCCTAGCTGATATTGCTCCCACCTATGGTCTTAACTTCTGTGACTCCACAGCGACTTATGTATTCCACGCTTAATTATTTCTGATGACTCCATAAAGTCATCTGAGCCTCAGGCCAAAAACAGTGTTTAGTGGTGGTCTTTTTTGTTTGTTTTTTCTTAATACTTATCCACACACAAAGTCTAAATAGGACTAGTTGAAATCCTCATACTTTCATTGTATTCCAAATGTGAAGAAATTGCATATGGAGTATGAAAGGGCTGTTTCCAAAACTCCTACCAAAGGATCAAAATAAATATTTATTTTGATAACTCTATCTATACAGAATGATGAGATATGTAGTAGGTACACTGGAATCCCAAAAAAACTTCAGGGTTTATTTCTATGTAAAAAGGTGAGAATAAGTATTGGGTAGTCATTGAGGCCCTTAGTCTTAATAGTGAGTTCCTAAAACTTCCATCTTCTCTTCTCCCCGGGTTTAAATAGGAGAGATCCACGAGCTAAATAGAGAAATAGAGATTGAGACAAAAACAGAGAGATAGACAGACGTAAATAGATACATTGTAATTTAGAGATGCACACCCAATCTCAGATTGATAGAGGTAAAAATTGGCTTACTCATTATTTGGACTTCGGATGAAAATTGCATGTCTATCCTGAAAATGTTTTCCTCAGGCCTTCTCTAGGAGTTTGGACTAGGAAACTCAAAGGTCATGTAGAGACAAAGATAGAAAGAACATGAGAAAAAAAATATGAAGGTTGGAACATGAGTGCCTAGATATGTATCTAATTAGTATTCCAGAGGGAGTAAATAGAGAGAATGGGTAGTCAGTATTTTCAGTTACATACTAATACATTTCCCAAAGTAGAATGTCATAATTACTCAGATGAAGATCCCTCAAAAATCAACAACATAAAACATATAAAAATCCTGCACTTATTTTTTTTCTAACTGCAGAATACACACATAAGTGAACATAAGCACAAACACATACACACGATAAAGGAAGAATATATTATCACAAAGCTAGAAAACGCATTTTAACTAATAGGAATTAACATCCAAAAATTAGATAACTTCTCACCAACAAAAATGAAAGCCCGAAAAATGTTCGATGCCATAAAATTTTTGATAAAGTTACTGTCAGCCTCTATATAATCAACAAAAGTAACTTTTAAGCATGAGAACAAGTAAAGACATTTTTAAATAAAAAAGATGCATTTTGTCCAAAATTACAGATTCTAATAGAAATTCTAGAGGTCTTATTTTCAGAAGAAAAGTTATCTCAAAAGAGATTCCTCTGAGATGCAAAAAGGAAGAGCCAGTAAAGAAAATGTGAATAAGCTAAATAAATATTGCACATTCAAAACAATTTTGACTAAAAGCCTGTAATTCCAGTGGTGATATAAAATGAAACTAATGGAGAAACAATTAAATAACATTAAATATAGAAGTGGGAAGCAATGGTATGAAGACGAGCACACCAAGTTTCTTTAATTATTCAAATATATGATTAACTGCAGAGTTTCAAAACTACCACCACAAAAGTTAACTTTTATGTAATATAATACAGTATTTAACTTCTACAATAATAGATGGACAAACAGAAATAATTAAAAAAATCACTCCAAAAAATGTGAAAAATGAGAAATAAATTCCAGAGAAAATCTAAATATAATGTTCAAAATGGGAGACTTGGCTTACTGTATACTCTGTCCCCTGGGATCAGCAGTTCTTGAGCACCAGCCTCCTGGGTAGCTAAGGCACAAGACACAGGTATGTGCCACCATGCCCAGCTAAGTTTTATATTTTTAGTAGAGACAGGGTTTCACTGTGTTGGCCAGGCTGGTCTTGAATACTTAGACTCAAATAATCCACATATTTTCTAGTTTATATAAGTGTAATTTTTATTGAAAGTTTCAAAGATAATTTTTTAGTTTATTTATCATAATGTTTTATTTGATTATACATATTGACAACCTGATTACCTGAAATAAATACTTCAATTTTTAAAATTCTGATTATTTTATCTTAGTTATTTATTTTTTGTACTATTTTTGCTCCCCTTGTTTTATTTTAATATCTATTTCATTAACTCACTCAGAATCATCCATGAAAATAATATCTAGAGCACTGACATGCCATCAATTATTTTTATTATAGCTTCCTGCATACTTTCTAGCCTGGCTCAACATTGTTTCTCAACCTCATACTATTGACATTTTTGGAACAGATAATTTCTATGGGAGCCATTCTGAACATTGTGGGATGATCATCCATATCTCTGGCCTCTATCTACTAGATGCCAGTAGCAACACCTTCAGCTCTCATTCTCTCCAAAGCTTTCAGTCCTGGAAAGAAGAGGTTAAGAATTGAGAATCATTCGTGGTTGTATGAAATTCTCCATTCTGTGTAATAGCTGGTCTCCAATAGGGCTCCCAATGATTCCTGTCTTTGCTGTTCACATCTTTGTTTAATTCTCTCCCATATTGTACCATAGTTATTATTTGTGACCAATAGCATTTGGCAGAAGTGATGGTATGTCTACTACCAGGTATGAAAAGAACACTTTCGTTTAGATTCTCTCTATTTCCCTTTCTTGGAGCTGTTGCTCTAAGGGAAGCAAGCTGCCACGTTGTAAGCAGCCCTATGGAAAGGCTCACATGATGAAATCAGAAGACTCAGCCAAAATTCAACGAGGAACTGAGGACACCAACCACTGTGGAAGTGAACAAGGAAGCAGATTCTCCAGTCCCAGAAGAACCTTGAGATGACTGTAGACAAGGCAGCTTCACTCTCACCTTGTAACAGACTCTGAGTCAGAATCAGTCAACTAAGCTACTCCCCAGTTTCTAGTCCACAGTAACAATGATATAATAAACACCTGCCATTTAAAATTGCTAAGTAGTGGGATAATTGCTAAGTAGTGGGATATTTCACTGCACAGTAGTAGATAACTAATATTAGCAACATCCCTAATTCACAGAGAGGCATAGTTTTTCAGATGTCTGTGCCTTTACTCAGTTTACTGCTTTAATGTCTTACATTCTATTACTGTCTGTAGTTATTCAAGCTATTCTTCAAGATCAAGATTTAATGAAATTTTTTTCCATGAAGACTACACCCCATGAAGAAGCCTGTTTAAACTTCTATTACATAACATCACAGTCATTTGTTATTTTAATATATTTGGTTGTTATTTTTACGCATATCTGTCTTCACACAGACCCAATTGGTGAATGTGTAAGAATTATAAATTAGTATATTGTGGAAAATTACACAAAGGAAAACATATAGCAATATCAAATTCTGAAAACAAAGCAATGGCTCTGCCAGAAAATATAAATCACTTTATAATCACAACATTCCATTTTAAATGTAAACACAAGTAATAAGTCAGTAGCTTGAGTCACTAGTAAAACCAGAATAGCAGTTCACAGGTACACAAGCAAGTACTGAACCTAGATTGGAATCTCAGTGCAGGCAGCCACTTCTCAGATGTGTGGGCTTGGAAGATGCATTTAGATTTTAGTGATAACAATAAACAACACTGCAGGGTTAGTACATTGCTTGGGATAGTAGGTGTTGCTCAACAAATTTAGTTTGCTTTCCCTGGAGTCTTTTTATTAAATCATGTTATATACTTAACATTGTTCTTAAAATATCCTTGGCCGAATGCAGTGGTTCATGCCTGTAATCCTAGCACTTTGGGAGGCCGAGGCGGGCGGATCACGAGGCCAAAATTTGGAGACCAGCCTGGCCAACATGGTGAAACCCTGTCTCTACTAAAAATACAAAAATTAGTAGGGCATGATGATGGGTGCCTGTAATCCCAGCTACTGGGGAGGCTGGGGCAGGACAATAGCTTGAAACTGGAAAGTGGAGGTTGCAGTGAGCTGAGATCATGCCACTGCACCCCAGCCTGGGCAACAAGAGTGAAACTCATTAAAAAAAAAAAAAAAAAATGAAATAAAGTTCGTAACACTGAATTTTTTGCTATGCATTCGTATTTGTTTGCTCCCAATATAAAACAGTCTCACTTTTTCTGCCTCGTTCTAATAATTTGCAATGTTCCAAGCATTAACTTATACAGTAGTTTCAGCCTGCATATTGTTAGCTATTCTCTGAAAGTCTAAGATCCTTGTAGACCCTTTAACATAATGTAAAGCATGTTTTGATCTTGCGTTGTTCTCCTTTTCAACTACGCTTTAAGTTCTTGTCAAGTTGTTTTATAATGCTTTGCTTTTATTCTCACCCAATAAAATGCCATTCAGCACAAAATATATAATCAATACACATAAACATTCAGTAATTTCTATTTTTTATGGTGTATGTATCTGTAAGAGGTAAGCAAGAACTGACCCTGATCATATGCTTCTTTTCTTGGATCAAATACTTGATAACTCAAAAGTAAATATTTGACCAACAAAATCATTTTATTAGAAGAATAGTATTTATGGCTCTTTTTATTTTACATGAAATAGATTTTACTAGATTTTCTGTTGATGGTAATATATAAGCAAGAATCTAAACGTATCATTTTCTAACCATGGTAAATGTAATGTTATTCTCACTCTATACTTCAAGATTAGAATGACATTTTCAACATTCAAAGGTCAGATACATTTGGTCACTGGTGTTATTTTAAAACATCTTCAAGGGTGCCATCTTTAAAATTTGTTCGCTTTTGCCCTAATCAAAATATTCAATATTTTTCTAAAAGCAACTTCATGTAATAGCACCAGGTATAGAGCCATTCACATTGCTAAGCTCGGTGTGGTGATATTTAACACAACCTGTTAAGCTCAAACGGTTTCAGAGCTTTTGTCAGAAAAAAAAAAAAATTATATTACTCCATCTAATTACCATGTGATTCAAAAGTTCAATTAATTCCCCTTCAAAAACGCCACTTTACTTTAGAAAGCCTTTCATCTTCTGGGACCCAATTCAGAAGCTACTTCCACCTAATCTTCACTGATTTCCCAGTTTAATAATGAACAATTTTGTCTCTGTATGCCTACTGTAGTTAGGTCTAAATTTGAGTGTTTTCCACATTTATCTTCACAAAAGTTGTTGCTATTTATATATCCCAGCTCTCTACACTTTAACTTACATGCTTTTGTGTTTTTGTGTGTGTTTTTATATGTAAAAGAAAGTTTTAATTATGCAGTATCTAATTATTATAGACTGAAAGGATTTTGAAGAAGTTTGTTTTGTTATTGACAGAAGACTCACTAATGTATTTTGTATCATTTGCATTGTATTACATATTACAGTAAGTCTAGAAAACATTTAAGAATAGGAATTGAAATACGAAAATATCTGCATAATATTCACATTAATAAAGTTTACTTAAAATAGATATTAACAAATACAAATTTTGTACATAGATTCAGTGGATTTAAAGGAAATTTTTATTTATATACTTATTATTTATACAATACTTATACATGTTTATGGGGTACTACGTAATGTTTTTTGCTTGTTTGTTTTTGAGATGGAGTTTCACTCTTGTTGCCCAGGCTGGAGTGCAATGGCACAATCTCGGCTCACTGCAACCTCTGCCTCCCAAGTTCAAACGATTCTTCTGCCTCAGCCTCCCCTGTTACTGGGATTTTAGGCATGTGCCACCACCCCCCCACTAATTTTGTATTTTTCATAGAGATGAGGTTTCTCCATGTTGGTTGGGCTGGTCTCGAACTCCTGATCTCAGTGATCCACCCACCTCGGCCTCCCAAAATGCTGGGATTACAGGAGTGAGACACCACACTTGGTCTATGTTGTTTTAATACATGTAAACATAGTATAATAATCAAATCAAGGTAATTATCATATTCATTTATTTAAACAATTATCACTTCTTTCTGGTGACAACGTACAACTTGTTCTCTTCTAGTTATCTTGAAATATGAACAACATTATTATTTGCTAAAGTCACCTTACTGTGTAGTAGAACACTAACATTTATTATTTCTGGCTGTAAGTTTGTGCTAATTGACTAACCTCTCTCAGTCTTCCCAATCCCTCCTCTCACTCTGGTAACAACCACGCTAGTCTCTACTTCAATGAAATCAACATTTTTACATTCCACATATGACTGAGATATGTGGTGTTTGTGTTTCTATGCCTGGGTTATTTCAATTACCATAGTGTCTTCCAAGTTAATCCACGTTGCTGCAAATGATAGAATTTCATTCTTTTTTATGGTTGACTAGTATCCCATAGTGTGTCTATGTGTATATACATTTTATTTATTCATTCATCTGTTGATGGACACTTAGGTTGATTCCACATCTTGGGTAATGTGAATAGCACTGCAAAAAACATGGGTGTCCAATGTGCCTTTGAATACTTATTTCATTACCTTTGAATATATCCTCAGTAATGGAATTTTTATGTCATAGGTAGTTCTGTTTTTAATTTTTGGAGGAAACTCCACAACATTTTCCACAGTGGCTGTACTAATTTACATTATCACCAAAAGAGTATAAGGGTCCCTCTTCTTTGTATCCTCACCAGTCTTTTTTTTTTTTTTTTTTTTTTTTGTCTTTATGATAATAGCCATTCTAACTGGCATGAGGTGATACCTCATTGTGGTTTTGATTTGCATTTTTTCTGATGATTAATGATGTTGAGCACTTTTTCATATACCTGCTGGTCATTAGTATATCTCCTTTTGAGAAATGTCTACTCAAATCTAATCTATCTAGTCAGATTATTTTTTACTATTCAGTTGTTTGAGTTCCTTATATATTCTGGGGGTAAAATAACGTTGTAAAATCTAGCCACAAAAAAAAAAAAAAAAAAAAAAAAGTAATTTCCTTGAGATAGTATCCAAATATCTAAAACTCAAACTCATTGTTAAAAAAAATTATTACTATAAATTATGAAAATTTTCATTGTTCTCTGGAGCATATAATGCAAAATGTTTCGATGCCTCACTTATTTCAATATAATGCACAGTAGTCTGGAATTTTGTCAACTAAGATGATATAAAATTAACACGTATATTATTTTCTGAGTTATCCAGCTCTGCATTTAACTTATTACTGTGTGTTTTTTAAAATGTCTCTTTTAAAAGACAAGTTATCTGGGATTTTAATTCTCTTCTTCTCTATTTTAAGGCCTCTCTGTATTAAAATAAAAGATTTAGAAAGTTATTCTAAAGGAAATTGGATGAAACTGTAGTAAAGAAATATGTTCTAAAAAAGCAATGGAGAAACCACAAAGAAATGAAGTGACTATCCAGTGAAAGAAGCAGCAAATAAAAAAGGGCGAATTTAGATAACAACTGTTGCAAGGAAGTGGGTTATGAGGGATGCCTCTACAGCATGCTACTTTTGTTAGTTCTCCCACTCCTGTAGTTTATGTGGCTTATTCAGAGGGTTGACAAAAGAGGTAACAGACTGTAAGTGGTGATGTGGGAGGTCCAATGTGAAACGTGAGTGCAAAATAGGAGGTAAAAGCAGGAAGTGTGCAGAGAAAAACTGCCAGTTAATTTGAAGCTGAGTTAAAAAGAAAATGTTATCTCTTTCCAACATTTGACTTATACCAACATGGAGTTCAACAAATGCCAGAGTGCTTAACATAGAACTGAATACATCTCCAGTAGTGACCATTTCCAGGAATAACCTATCAGGTGTTGTGTAGATGCAATAAACTCATTAATTGTATTTTCTGAGGATTTCTGTTTTTAAATGCAATCTTTTCCTGACACTTTAATATGATCAAAATAATGTCTCTATTAATTAAACATGTTAACATATCTTTGTGGCACAAATACTGGTTTGGCATTTTAACTAGCTGCATTAGTAATGGGATGGGGAATTTTGTCTCTACTCCATAAAATATTATCAAGGAAACCAGTCATTAAAACATGAATGCATTATAGGTAGTATGTTTATTAGAGTGAAATTAACATACTATTCTTCAAAATTATTGTCTTATAGTTTCTAATTTTATAGTATATTCACAGTTGTATATGTTATAAACAAATTTAGCCTCTTTGAACATGGTTGTAAAAACAGTAAAAGCTAAGTAATAACTAAACAAGGAATTGAGGATGACAATGATAACCAGAGCAAAGTGCCTGAATTTCATGTGTGGCTGCTGGCAAATCCTAAGAATATTGTTAGGGAATGTTATTTTAGTTTCTTAGAAGGACAATTTTACTTGCTGCTACTTGGCAGCAAGTACATTTTCTGGAAAGATTCCAAGGATAGCAAACAACAATGACAAATTATCTTGGACAAAAATAAGTGATACCTGTTAATATATTAGATTTTCATAATTCTAAGAACAACCAATATACACAAAGAGTAAAAGAAAGCAAATTAATGGGAAGAAAAAACATTACCAATTACCTGAAAAATAAATTAAATTTTTTAAGAAAAAAAATGAGTTGATAATGAGAAATAATATGCTAACCCAGTAAACAATGAACATTTCTTTAATGTGTATTTAGAAAGTATATTGCTTTCAACAAATTTGGATCCTAAGGGTTTAAAATGCAAGCAAAGTACTTATATCCGGCATTTATTTTTTTTCATTTATCCACTTCTATTACACATTCTCTGTTCCATAATTTTGCCCATAAAGTTAATATTCAAATATATAAAACTGAATTGACTCTAGAAATATGTCAACCCAATAAAAGCACAATTGAAACCTTCAAAAGTAAATGTTATTTAATATAAGCGAGTTTGATTCCAGACCACCAAAATAAAGTAAATCTCACAATAACACAAGTTGAACAAATTGTTTGGTTTCCTAGTGCATACAACAGCTGTGTTTACACTACACTGCATTCTATTAAAGGTACAACATTATTATGTCTATAATGTACATGCCTTAATTTAAAAATACTTTATTGCTAAAAAAAGCAAAAATTAACTAAGTCTTCAGTGAGTCATAATCTTTTTGCTGATGGAGAGTCTTGCCTCAATGTTGATGGCTGCTAACTGATCACAGTGGAAGTTGCTGAAGGTTGGAGTGGCTGTGACAACTTTTAAAAACAAGACAATGAAGTGTGTCATTGACTCTTCCTTTGAAGAAAGATTTCTCTATTTAGCATAGAATACTTTTTCCAAGGTACTTTACCCACAGTAGAACTTCTATCAGAAATAAAATCAGTCTCTGAAATCTTCCTGATACTTTCTCAAATAAGTTTATGAAATATTCTAAATTCTTTGTTGCCATTTCAACCATGTTCACAGTGTCATTATCAGAAGTAGATTTCTTCTCAAGAAACAACTTCCTTTGCTCAGCTGTAAGAAGTAGATTCTTATTTGTTCAAGTTTTATCATGATATTAGCGCAGTTCAGTCACATATTAAGACTCCGATTCTAAATTTCTTGCTCTTTCCACCCCATCTGCAGTGACTTCCTCCACTTAAGAGGTCTTAAACTTCTTAAAGTCATCCATGAGCATTGAAATCAGCTACTTCCAAGTTCCTATTAATGTTGATATTTTTACTTTCTCCCATGAATCACAAATATTTTTAACGGCATCTAGAATGGTGAATACTTTCCAGAAAGCTTTCAGTTTACTTTGCTGAGATCCGTTAGAGAAATCATTATCAGTGACAGATACAGCTTTATGAAATGTATTTTGGTAGTAATAAGACTTGAATGTTGAAATTACTATTTAATTCAGGGGTTGCAGCATGGATGTTTTGTTAGCAGGAATGAAAACAACATTAATCTCACTGTACATCTTCATCAGAGCAACTGGGTGACCAGATGCATTGTCAACGAGCAGTAATATTTTGAAAAGAATCTTTGTTTTCTGAGCAGCAGATATCAACAGTGAGCTTAAAATACTCAGTCAACCATGCTGTAAGCAGATGTGCTATTATTCAGGCTTTGTTGTTCCATTTCTAGAGCACAAGCAGAATAGATGTGGCATAATTCTTAAGGACCCTAGAATTTCCAGAAGGGTAAATGAGGATCAGCTTCAACTTAAAGTCACCAGCTGAATTAGACCCTAGCAAGAGAGTCAGCCTGTCCTTTGAAGCTTTCAAGCCAGGCATTGTCAAGCTAGGATAACTATCTTAGCTATGTAAGTCCTAGATGCCGTCTTCTGCTTGCAATATAAGGCTGTTACATCTACATTGTAAATCTGTTGCTAAATGTAGTCACTTTCATCAATTATCTTAGCTAGATCTGGAAAACTTGCTGCAGCATCTACATCAAGGACTTTTTCTTCTCCTCACATTTTTATGTTATGGAGAGAGGGCTTCTTTCCTTAAACCTCATGAACCAACCTTTGCTAGCTTCAAATGTGTGTTCTTCAGCTTTCTCATCTCTCATAGCCTTCATTTAATTGACAAGAGTTAAGGCCTTGCTCTAGCTTAGGTTTTGGCTTAAGGGAATGCTGTGGCTGGTTTGATGTTCTCTCCAGACCTCTGGAACTTTCTCCATTATCAGCAATAAGGCTGTTTTGCTTTCTTATCATTTGTGTGGTCATGTGGTCACTGTAGTAGCATTTTCCATTATCTTCAAGAACTTTTCTTTTCCATTCACCACTTGGCTAACTGTTTGGCGCAAGAGGCCTGATATTTGGCCCATCATCTCAGCCTTAGGCATTCCTTTCTCACTAAATCATTTATAGATTTTCATTTAAACCAAGCTTATCCAACCCGCCTTACTTTGTTGTTGTCGTTGTTCTGTTTGGTTTTGTTTTAGGTTTTTAGCAGCCTGAAGCCATGGTTTTAGCTTCTGTCTCTAGTGGTAAGTGGAAAAGAGGGATGAGGAAGGGGCCTTATTGACCCAACCATGAACAGAAACTAAACACATGTGACTATTCTCTCCCTTGACACCCCCAATTTAATGTGAGAGAGGTATATTCTTTCTTTCCCTTAAACACTTAGAAGCCTTTGTAGGGTTATTAATTGATCTAATTTCCATATTGTTGTTTTTCATAAATAGGGAGGCTTTAGGAGAGGGAGACAATGGGAGAATGGCTGGTCAGCCAAGCAGTTATATCACACACAGCATTTCCTATTTAGTTTACCATTTTATATGGGTGCGGTTCATGGTGCCACAAAACAATTATCGTACTAACATCAAAGATCACTGATCACAGATCACCGTAACAGATGCAATAATGAAAAAGTTTAAAATATTGTGAGGATTATCAAAATGTGACACAGAGACTCAAAATAAATATGCTGTTGTGAAAATGAAGCCAATAGTCTTGCTTAAAGCAAGCTTGACACAAAACTTCAACCTGTAAAAAAATGCAATGTCTATGAAGGATAATAAAATGAAGCACAATCTAATGAGGTGTGCCCATGTATTTACAGTCTTATACTACACAAACTTTGTATTATATGCCTAGTCTATGAGAAGCATATTGCTTGTAAAAACAGAATTAATATGGTAATGTGCAAATTATTATTACCTCACTAGTACATTTCTCACTAACTCTAAAATATCATACTATTGTGCTGCTGCATTTCTTTATCAGTTATTTTTTAAAATTTCAAATGGGTAATTACACCCATGTATTGTGAATACATTTTAAAGCTGTTTATTCTGGAGATTCTGTAAATTGTATTACACTTTCGAAAAAATGCCTAAACATAAATAAAATGGCTGTCACCTGCAGATATATGGCCTAATGAGATAATCACTGCCAACTTGCTCTGGGTAAGTAATTTTTATTATTGCTTTTATCTGTTTTTAATTTGAAATTCTGTTGTAGAAAAAGAAGGAAATGACTTTCTCTGCCTAGCGAGATACCAGAGATTGGAAATAACCTTCCGTCTCTCATTTTACGGAAAATTAAGGCTTTCATCAATGAGTTTGACAATGGCAAGATAACTAGAAACATTTTGGCAAATTGTGTATATATATGTAATGAAGATACCTGTTTAATATTATGTATAAAAACGTCATTTTAATCTGTGTGTTAATGATATAAGGATAAATCTTTATCAGATAAACAAAAATGAAAGCATAGTAGTACTTACGCTAAGAAATACCTTGATCTCTGCAGCAATATAAAAAATTAAAAGAGGCCGGGCGTGGTGGCTCAAGCCTGTAATCCCAGCACTTTGGGAGGCCGAGACGGGCGGATCATGAGGTCAGGAGAGCGAGACCATCCTGGCTAATACGGTGAAACCCCGTCTCCACTAAAAAAAAATACAAAAAACTAGCCGGGCGAGGTGGCGGGCGCCTGTAGTCCCAGCTACTCGGGAGGCTGAGGCAGGAGAATGGCGTGAACCCGGGAGGCGGAGCTTGCAGTGAGCTGAGATCCGGCCACTGCACTCCAGCCTGGGCAGCAGAGCGAGACTCCGTCTCAAAAAAAATAAAAAATAAAAAAAAAAATTAAAAGATAAGTAGACACAATACAGTGAATTATTAGTGATACTATATATTACAATTTTTTCTATACTTCCTTGTCTTTTCCTAATTTTGCTCTAATCATTATAGATTACTTATTTCAAAAAAATCTAATTGCAATTTTTCTTAAAAGTTTCATTTCACCATTTGTCAATTTTGGCTTTTGTCGCCATTGATTTTGGTGTTTTAGACGTGACGTCCTTGCCCGTGCCTATGTCCTGAATGGTATTGCCTAGGTTTTCTTCTAAGGTTTTTATGGTTTTAGGTGTAACGTTTAAGTCTTTAATCCATCTTGAATTATTTTTTGTATAAGGTGTTAGGAAGGGATCCAGTTTCAGCTTTCTATATATGGCTAGCCTGTTTTCCCAGCACAATTTATTAAATAGGGAATCATTTCCCCCATTTCTTGTTTTTGTCAGGTTTGTCAAAGATCAGATGGTTGAAATATGGGAACTAATTAAAGAACTTCTGTACAGCAAAATAAACTACCATCAGAGTGAACAGGCAACCTATAGAATGGGAGAAAATTTTTACAATCTACCCATCTGACAAAGGGCTGATATCCAGAATCTACAAAGAACTTAAACAAATTTACAAGAAAAAATCAAACAACCCCATCAAAAATTGGGCAAAGGATATGAACAGACGTTTCTCAAAAGAAGACATTCATACAGCCAACAGACATATGAGAAAATGCTTATCATCACTGGCCATCAGAGAAATGCAAATCAAAACCACAATGAGATACCATCTCACACCACTTAGAATGGCGATAATTAAAAAGTCAGGAAACAACAGATGCTGGAGAGGATGTGGAGAAATAGGAACACGTTTACACTGCTGGTGGAACTGTAAACTAGTTCAACCATTGTGGAAGACGGTGTGGCGATTCCTCAAGGATCTAGAACTAGAAATACCATTTGACTCAGCCATCCCATTACTGGGCATATATCCAAAGGATTATAAATCATGCTGCTATAAAGACACATGCACACGTATATTTACTGTGGCACTATTCACAATAGCAAAGACTTGAAACCAACCCAAATGCCCATCAATGATAGACTGGATTAAGAAAATGTGACACATATACACCATAGAATACTATGCAGCCATGATAAAAGATGAGTTCATGTCCTACAAGCAGCAAAAAAAGAATCTGAAATTAAAAATCATATTGATTTAACATCAAATAAAGTAAAATAAAAGATAATATATACATATATATTTTATATTAATATAGAGGCTTTTTTTTTGAGCCAGGAACTCACTTTATTGTCCAGGGTGGAGTGCAGTGGCATGACTATAGCTCACTGGAGCTCTAACCTTCCAGGCTCAAGCAATCCTCCCAACTCAGCTTCCCGAGCAGCTAGGACCACAGGTGCACGCCACCATACTCAGCCAATTTCCAAAATTTTTTTAGTGGAAATGAGATCTCACTATATTGTCCACGCTACTAGTCTTAAACTACTGCGTTCAAGCAATTTACCTTCCTTGGCCTCTCAAAGTGCTGAGATTACAGGCATGAGTCACTGCACTTGACCTGTAGAAGGTTTTTAAATGTTATGGTTATGTATAACAAAATATATGCACCCCTGTGAATAATCACAAATCTATGGAGATATTTTGGTTGTATATTTGTATATTAATATGAACCTATAGAAAAGTAAATTGTGCTTTATGACAAGTATACATTATATGGTAATTAATTGAAATTATATATGTACTAAGTCCAGTAAAGTCAAAGTAGTCTTATTCTACTAATTTCAATTAATCTTATTACTTTTTATTTTTAGAGAAAAATGCTTCTATAACATGGGATACTATTCAAGGAATGTTTCACTTTTTATTCTTTTATGAATACGATTAATTTTCTGTTATAATACTTGAAAGATGCAGTGTACTAAGTATGTTAAAATAGAATTGCAAATTTGGCAGAAGAGGAGTCATTGAATCTCCCTTTCCTAGAATGAATTAAAGTATTTCAATATTTTAATATCATGATATAGAAATGTATTTGCTTCTACTGTACATAAAGCTATTAATAAAACAAATGGTCTGAGTCTTGAAAAGATAAGATGTATAAAGTGAAGGAGTAGAAAGAATGCTATCATAACACTTCATCTGAGAAGTATATTCATAGGTATTCATTCACATAAGAATTACTCATGCTTTCTGAACAAACAGGGATGCTGTGATTTTTTATTAGGATTCTAATAAGGTATTATGACTACTTATCATTGCCTGGTGTTAGATAAATATTCTGAAAGAAACATCCTGAAGAATTACTATTATTATTTTAAGATTGAAGTCTGATTAACTAGAGCAATTGAACAGTTAAGGTGTTTCTCATAGAAATTTGTCAGTCATAAGTTTAAGCTTAGCGCATAATTATGACACATATAGAGCTTATTTGTTTAAGAGTATTTTTTGTAATAGACTTAGGTAGTCAATCCACGTTCATTATTATACCATACCAACAATGTATACATTGTTTATTCAATGCATACATTACATTTCCCCTGCCTTTAACTTATTTTACATTTTTTTTAGCTTTAGATGGCAGATTTATCTAGATTTGTCATTCAATTTCATTTGTTCACACCTCTGTGAATCATAGATGAAGGAATAGAAGTCACCTGTTCAGGCTAGCGAGTTGGTCAGCCTAGAAAATCATCTTGAAGTAGCTCTGCCTTTCAGGAAAGCACTCAACAAGTGGGGACAGTAACAATTGTTTCCACTAGTGTGCACATAACCAGACACTCCAAAAAAGGGAGGTGTGCATGACCACATGAATATAAAAATCTCTGGGAGGCCAGATCTGTCTTGCATATTATTGAATCTCCAGCACCTACCACAGTAACTGCCGTCTGCCAGCAGCTTAATAAAATTATTCTAGATGAAAAGGGACCAAATAAAGATGAGAAAGGCAAAGGGAGCTTCACCTATAGCTGGTTTTCTAGTCACATGGAAATAGTCATAGATGACAAATGAAACCTACAATGTGATTATTTCCAATTACTAAAAAATTTTGTCTGGTTGACTCAACAGGCAAAGGTATATATTAATTAGACAGAGGCAAAAGACAGCACTTTCCTTATACAGATGCTTATGCAGGGAAGGAACACAGATACTTAAATACTCTTCAACAGCATTATGCGTTATCATTACCTGTTGGCAACTTCTTGGAGACGAGAAGCAGGGAGCACTTTGCCTTTCTACCAGACTCTGGTGAAATAAAGCTTTTTACTTCTCCCTCACTCTAATTCCTAGTCCATAACCTTGAGACAACATTACATCCAGTTATAACTTCTAATTGTCATGTAAAAAAATAAACACAAACACCTAAACAAAAAGGCATGGCAATAAAATAAAGCTGCCCCAAATTCTGTGGCTGACTAACCAATAGTTGATGTGATTTGAGGCCATCTGATTTCTAATTCACAACTGTTTCCACCTTGATAAACTGCTTTTCATATTAGCATCAAATTTTTCCATACATCTGTCTCTGGGGAAAAATTATGAACCTAGATATGACCATCTCCAAAACTCAGAATTCTCATTTTCCTGAAAAACCACTCCAACTCTCATCTCATTAAACATTTCACGCACTTTCCTTTTATAGCCCTTTCCCCATTGGAAGAGTTCAGAAATTTCAAGTTAGTTAGTATATTGGACAAATGACAAATTACTATTTGGAGAGAATCCACCCTTATACAAATATTAGTCCTTTCCTGTGCCAAGGGCAGATTTTTGTTGCTCAGCCAAAATGTGAATAAGTCAACTAGAGATATAATTCACACACACACACACACACACACACTCACTCACAAATACCGACATAACTTCGAGTTCCTTTTAAATTTTTTTCTAGAATGAGTACATTTATAATTTAAACTGCATGTCCTGTAGAAGAAGAAAAATAAGTCCTGAATAATAGCCTTTAAAGAAGTGATCAGGGTAGTAAGGATATTCAGGCCAATTGCAACTTCCTCTGCTACTCCAGGAAATGTATGTAAATGTGTCTGTGTGTCATTTTTCTAGAAACAGAGAGTTTCCTAGTCATTTATATCCTTCTTCCACATTTGAAATACATTATAAAGTGCTGTGATGCGATATATTTATTACGTGTTTTATTATTCATATTGCATTTGTAAATATATAAAATGAGGTAGATTAAGGATATTAAGAATATAATAATGGTTTTATATATACAAATTTATATAGATATAAAATCATATAAACACAAAAATTTAATGTACATGTGTATATAAATCATTATTTATACTGTATATTAATTTGTATATAAAATAGTATTTTTATATATAAATATATTTGAGACAGGGTCTCAAAACATATGATATATGTAATATATATGATATACATCATAGTTATCACATATGTTATGTGTGACACATAACCTATGTAACATGTATGTTATGTGACACATAACCTATGTAACATGCATGTTATGTGTGACACATAACCTATGTAACATGCATGTTATGTGTGACACATAACCTATGTAACATGCATGTTATGTGTGACACATAACCTATGTAACATGCATGTTATGTGTGACACATAACCTATGTAACATGCATGTTATGTGTGACACATAACCTATGTAACATATATATTACATAACCTATATAACACATGTTATCTGTGGTGTATATAACTTATATAGCACATATGTTATATGTGATATATATAACTTATATAGCACATATGTTATCTGTGGTATATATAACTTATATAACATGTTATCTGTGGTATATATAACTTATGTAACATATGTTATCTGTGGTATATATAATTATATAACATGTTATCTGTGGTATATATAACATATAACATATATGTCATATGTGCATATATAGCATATAACATATATGTCACATATAACATATGCCTATCTATGATATATGTGTAATGTATAACATATAATATATTACATGACATATTATATATAGGTGCATATTATATATCACATATGCAATATATGGTATGCCATATATCATATGTGATATATATGGCATGCCATATATCATATATGTGGTATATGGTATAACATGGATACATATATGTGTGATGTATGACATATATTAGATATATACATGTAATATATGATATGTATAATAGGTATATAGTATATAATATACATTATATATCATATATACATATATTTTATATGTTACATGCATGTTATATATACATTATATGTGTATATGCTATATGTTACATACATACGTATGTATTTATATATTATATGGTATACATATAAAATTTATATCACATATTTCTTGTTCTGTTGCCCAGGTTGAGTGCAGTGGCATGATCTCGGCTCACTGCAACCTCTATTTCCCTGGCTCAAGAGATCTTCCCACCTCAATCTCTGGAGTCGCAGGAACCACAGGTTTGCGTAACCATGCCTGGCTAAATTTTTATATTGTTTTCGTACAGATGGGGCTTTGTCACGTTTTCCAGGCTGTTCTCCAACTCCTGAACCCAGGTAATCCATTTGCCTCGGCCTTCCAAAGTTCTGGGATTACAGGTGTGAACCACCATGACTGGCCAATGGTTTTTATATTATACTGTGTAAAACAAGAATTCATTAGAAGCCAAGATATATCAAAGAAAGTGGGTGCTATGGCAAAATGTGGTTTAGTATCCAAGGTTTTTTTTTTTTTTTTTTTTTTTTTTTTTTTTTTTTTTAAGGATGTAGGTAAAACTAATCTAGAATATCCATTTTGTATTTTTTAGGCCATGTATTCTGTTTCCTTGCTTATGATTTTAAAATTATTGTATATTTTTTGAGCTTATAAAGATAATAGCATAAAACACAAAATGTGGCTCTTTTTCATTTTCAATTTAATCAATTTCATTTTGCCATGAAAATTATAAATAAAATAAATTGTTTAATAATGTTTGTTATAAGACAAAATCATCAATACTTTCTTATATATTGTTTACATCGATATATCTAAATGGCATATGTGTTGCACCTTATTTTTCCTTTCATGCATTATTTATTAGCTTTTCATAATTGTACCTTTATGATTTCACATTATTTTGGTAATCCTGGCCTTCTTTTCTTTCCATGAACATATAAGCATAAGTATTTCCTTTAATTTTGGTTGGAGTATTATTCTAGGCTTACGATATTATGATTAAATAAATGTGTTTCACAAAGTGCCAGGTAGTATTCTATCATTTCTTGTTTTGTACAACATTTTGTTTCCCCTAGAATTTATATTTGCATTATATTTACTTTGTTTTCCTTATAAGTATGTCATTAAAACTAAGAAAAACAAATTTATTTTAAATATGCTTAAATACATTGGAGTTATATCATTTTAGAAGAAATACTTGCCACTGATCTTCTCTACCTTGGACAGCTCCCCCTCCAGGCCTGATGCACAGTGGCATCATGAGATCGCTTAGCACCCTTCCCTGGAATTTATGCTCACCACTCTTGCATTAGATCCTTTACTTTTTCTGGCTGTCATATCTTCTTTCTTTGAAGTACTTTTGCTTTTGCTAAAGTAACTACTTTTGAAAGTAAAACAAAATGGAAATATAAAGATAGGTGCCATTAACAGTGTACAAATTCAAGCCTTTCACGTTAGATATTGGTTCTTTGTTCTAAAGTAGGAAAACATTGTTTTGATAGGATATTCAAGAAGCAATATCATTAATAATACTAAGAATCAATTGTCAATCTGATCTTGTAATCACTAGGGCAAAGCTTTTTTTCCTCTCCTTCAATATAGAGTTTTGCATTTTTCTTTCCAAAATGGAAACATTTAGAATAAACACATCTTCCAAGGGGGAATTCAAGAAATATGTGAAATACAATGAGGAAAATTTTTAAGGAAACATCTGATTTCTGATACAATTATGGAAAATATCCTTTCATTCTTTCTCCAGGTGCTCTTGTCAACATAGATTCAGAATCATAAAAAAGGAGTATTCATATTTGATAAATTTGGTTAGATAAAGCTAGATATTGTTCTTCTGCTTGATGGTAACACTCAGAAAATATATTCCCACGATGCTTCCAGACTCCTGGGAAGGTGAATGGGTGGGGTGCTTTTTTAGGCAGTTAGGCTAATTCTTCACTTGGTTTATTACAACTTTGCTGTGTTACTTATGCACCTGAAGCACAAAGGATTGATCAGGAGAGCAGATCAGGAGGGAGATATAGAGGTATGGATTCTGAGGAGTTTGCAACAAAGTAGGCTTAGATAGTAACAGTCTTTTAGGACGGAGAAGGTTGGTTATGATTGGAAGGGTGATGTTTGGAAGAGATGATAGCTGTTCCATGAAAATAAAAAGTCTAAGGTTTTAGCAATTCACATTTCTCCTTCTTGTCCCCATCATGTGTCTCAGAGTCTTACTTTTTCCCCTCCAATGTCCTTAGCCTACAGTGTGTTCTGATATAGCTGATACAACTGAGTATGAAGATGTGCTGCACTTTTACCACCACTACCTCAAGGACCTGAGCTTGGTTTGAAATCTTGTATCTATTAACAACTTGAACTTCACCAATAAGCAGGCAAGGAAGACATTATTCCTGACTATTGCAATAGGGGACAGAAGTCAGGACTCAGTCCAAACTCAATTCTGTTGAAACAGAAAGCAAAAAAAAAAAAAAAAAACCTAGAAGATAAATGAAAAGAGCAGTGTGAAGAGAAGACCTTACTCAAGCAAAACGGATTGATCAGGAGGGTATCAATCTGCATTTTCTAATTGGTTTTATACCAAAAAAAGTGAACTTCTTCCCACCTTTATGACAGGTGTTAATTTTATAACTTGGAACAAAGCAACCAAACGCTTTGCTTAAGTTAGGCTTTTACCTTCCAACAGAGACTGGGAGATAGGAACATTATCTTTCTTTATGATTACTTTTTAAAGAGATGGCTCCTGACCCGGCGCGGTGGCTCAAGCCTGTAATCCCAGCACTTTGGGAGGCCGAGACAGGCGGATCACGAGGTCAGGAGATCGAGACCATCCTGGCTAACACGGTGAAACCCCGTCTCTACTAAAAATACAAAAAACTAGCCGGGCGACGTGGCGGGCGCCTGTGGTCCCAGCTACTCCGGAGGCTGAGGCAGGAGAATGGTGTAAATCCGGGAGGCGGAGCTTGCAGTGAGCTGAGATCCGGCCACTGCACTCCAGCTCGGGCGACAGAGCAAGACTCGTCTCAAAAAAAAAAAAAAAAAAAAAAAAAAAAAAAGAGAGAGAGAGAGAGAGAGATGGCTCCAAAGACCTTGAGAACAACATTCCTCCAGGTTATGAAAAAGGCAAGAGGCTTTTTAAAACATTTACTTATTGACCAGGTGCAGTGGCTCATGTCTGTAATCCCAGTATTTTTGGAGGCTGAAGCAGGTGGATCACCTGAGGTCAAAAGTTCAAGACCAGCCTAGTCAACATGGTGGAACCCTGTCTCTACAAAATATTCAAAAAATAGCTGGGCATGATGGTGGGCACATGTAATCCCAGCTACTTAGGAGGCTGAGGCAGGAGAATTGCTTGAACCCAGGAGGCGGAGGTTGCAGAGAAATGAGATAGCTCCATTACATTATGCTCCAGCCTGGGCAACAAGAGTGAAACTTCCTCTCAAAAAAAAAAAAAAAAAAAAAAAAATGTGGCACGTATACACCATGGAATACTATGTAGCCATAAAAAAGGATGAGTTCGTGTCCTTTGTAGGGACATGGATGCAGCTGGAAACCATCATTCTCAGCAAACTATCACAAGAACAGAAAACCAAATACCACATGTTCTCACTCACATGTGGGAATTGAACAATGAGATCACTTGGACACAGAAGGGGGAACATCACACACCGAGTCCTATTGTGGGGAGGGGGGAGGGGGGAGGGATAGCATTAGGAGATATACCTAATGTAAATGACGAGTTAATGGGTGCACCACACCAACATGGCACATGTATACATATGTAACAAACCTGCACGTTGTGCACATGTACCCTAGAACTTAAAGTATAATAAAATAAAAAGAAAAGAAAAAATACGACTGGGAGCAGTGGCTCAGGCCTGTAATCCTAGCACTTTGGGAGGCCGAGGCGGGAGGATCACCAGGTCAGGAGATGGAGACCATCCTGGCTAACACGGTGAAACCCCGTCTCTACTTTTTAAAAATAGAAAAAATTAGTCGGGGGTAGTGGCGGGCGCCTGTAGTCCCAACTACTCGGGAGGCTGAGGCAGGAGAATGGCTTGAACCCAGGAGGCGGAGCTTGCAGTGAGTCAAGATCGCACCACCGCACTCCAGTCTGGGCAACAGAGCGAGACTCTATCTAAAAAAAAAAAAAAAGAAAAAAAAAATTGCTTCTTAAAAGAGCAGAGAAATAATTTACAATGACATTTTCTAAAGTAAATGCTGTAAGAAAAGTAGATCGGTGGGCTATTGTAAAGGAGATGTTTGTCTAAAGTCAAGCTGAGGGAAATGTTAAATTCCTATTGGTCACATCTTCCCATTTTCTATCTTTTTCTTTAAAAAAAAATTAGGCCAATGAATCCTGATAAATGTTCACCTATTTTTTCCTATTTTTCATGGCTGTCTTCTTACAAAATTAACTGCTTCTTGCGTCAGTAATAAACTGAGTTTCAATATATGGAAGTATCATTTTTCTCAATCAGATGCTACCTGTATTACATACTATATATATTATTGAAATATTGTCTGCAGTTTATATTCTTTTTTGTCTTAATATATATGCCCATTTTTACATCAGTAACAGAAGCTTTGTATTGCAAGTTAATAGTATCTTAATACAAACTATTCCATGGTATATTATTCCTATATTCCGAATATTCCTAGACTGCCATTGCATTACTTTTATTAACACATGGAGATTGGAATAATCTTAAAAATTTCCCCTCTCACATAAATTACTTAGGCTTTTATTTGAATTACATTAATTGTGTAAGCATATGGGGGATAATTTGAGTTACTTCTTAAGAAATATGCTTGAGATATATAATGTTTTCTTAACAGCTTTAGTTAGGAGGAATAAGTTTCAGTGATCTATTGCACAGAATGGTGACTATAATAAGTAATAATGCATGTATATTTCATAATTGTTAAAAAAGTAGATTTTAAATGTTTTTACCAAAAGTATATATGCAATGATGAATTTGTTATTTAGCCTAATTTAATCATTTTACATTATAACATATATCAAAACATTATATTGTATATTATAAATATATACAGTTATTATTCATTGATAAAAAAGAAAATTAAAAAATAATTACACCTAAAAAATATGATATATAGGTTCTCTTCGTGTTCTCTGTGAAGTGTTATGATAGTCCTCATGTGAGTTTTCACAATTGTACTGCATTTATGTGTTGAAATATAATTTGTTATCTTACATGGTTTGGATGCATTTGTATTACATCACTTGTACTATTTGGTTATTTGGTTATTTGGTCCTTGTGTGGATAATCATGCTTTAACAATATAAGAGGTGATTTGTCTGCGATAATTTTATCTTATTTTTTAGACAGTAAACTAAAGATGAATGTGAGAAGATTTCACCAAAACTTCCATAAATTATAAAGAGATCTAGAATAAACTCTAAAACATCATTCAAACTGTCAGCCAAACAGCTGCTGTACTAATGAGGAAAGAAGAATCTGGTGTACAGTACATCTGTATTCCTTTTTCTGATCATAACTCATTAGAGAGTTTATCTGTTGACATCAAGAACTAGTTCTATAAACGGATAGATGCAGTTAAAGTAAAATATTTGCCATGTAATTGTCTATAAATAAAACAAAAAGGTTATACAGTGCTATATTTATACATGTGAAGATGCTATGCCATTTGTTTATTGATGGGCTTAATAAAATGCAGTTTAGTCAATTTGAAATTATGTAATTATATAATAATTATTTAAATTTTAGAATTATTCAGATATTACTTGTATTTGGTTAATTGGGTTTCCATTTACAAATGAAGCATTATTATGCCTCTTTCATCATAATTGAAAACATAGTTCATCTATTTTATCATTTAAAAAAATGATACTGCCAGGGGCGGTGGTTTATGCCTGTAATTCCAGCACTTCGGGAGGCCGAGGAGGGTGGATCACTTGAGATCAGGAGTTTGAGACCAACCTGGGCAACATAGTGAAACCCCGTCTCTACTAAAAATACAAAAATTAGCCGGGCATGGTAGCATGCTCTTGTAATCCCAGCTACTCAGGAGGCTGAGGCAGGAAAATCTCTTGAACCCAGTAGGTGGAGGTTGCAGTGAGCCAAGATCACATCACTGCACTCCAGCCTGGGTGACAGGGTGAGACCCTGGAAAAAGAAAAAAAAAAAAAAAGACACAGAAGCTATACTCGTTTTTCAAGACATTCAGCAAAACATTAGGATAGTTCAATGCATAAGACGTCATGAAATAATGGCCTCGGTTTCAACAATCCCAGGTATGTGTCTTTAAATGAAATATTTAAATATTAAATGAAATATTTATTATGCTCTTGTGAAAATTGCAAATACTAAATGAAAGCACCTTTTTTAGACCCACATATAATGGGGCCAAGAAGTTTTGAAAGAGAGGATTCTCGGTTTACAAGTGTGAGATAAGAACTGTTTCTTAAGAACTGTTTCCAAGGATTTTCTAAAACCCTTTGGCATCCTCCTGCTTTGATAATGTTTATCACTAGACATTCTTCAGGACTGCAGTAATTCAGATCAAATGTCCTCTGAAGAACACTTGCCCATTCATGGCATCTTCGTAAACTGACAACTCTGACTTTCAACCTCTGAAACCAATGAACTCAATTTCTAAGCAGCTTGTGTAAATCTCTTTTTCCTAATGAAAACTCACCTTTGTTCTTCTCTCACCAAATGCACTAGTAGCATGCCATTTCATGCATTCTAGATTATAATCCTTATTCCTATTCCTAAGTAAACCCAACAGATTTAGAAATAATTTTCTCTAGTGTCTTTTTCATATTGATAGTATGATCTGATGTCATTACCCAATATTAGATCAAAAGGCTCTTTAGTGCAGCTGTGCTGCTTCTGTTCTATAGAACACACGTTGCCAATCACAATTATGTGTGGCGAACCTAAGGAAGATCTCTCAGAAAACGTATTCATGTGATTAAATGCTGATGTTGATTGTATTGTACTTGAAGTATTAATCTGTCTTAGTCAGTTTGGAATGCTATAAAAAAAAAAAAGCCATAAACTGGGTGGCTTAAAAAGAAACATTTATATCTCATAGCCTAAGGACTCCATCGTGGTCAGGTTGTGGGGTGGGCTCTTCTTCCTGGCTTGTAGACCACTGCCTTCTTTCTATATCCCTGCAAGGTAGAGAGAGAAAGCTCTGGTGTATCTTTCACTCTTATCTAAGGATGCTAATCTCATCATTGTAGCCTTACCCTCTTAACTTCATCTAATCTTAATTACCTCCCAAATACCTTATTTTATAATGCTATAACATTGGGAGTTAATGCGTCAACATATGAATTTTAGGGAGGCACATTTTGTTTATAACATAATCTATGCATTTTCTCTAAATTTTCACCACATTCTGTTCTCTCATTGGTAATCCAAAGTCAGTATTTTATATCCCCTAACCTCTATCTGGATCAAAATAAGGAAAAAGTAATGCAATATAATAAAGTCTCTACAGTAATAAAACCTCCGTGAAATCAAGATTCAGTCTTCACCAAGCACAACACAGAAAGATTTCCGTAAGAGTTCACAGAATTTATATTTTTACTTTCATTTTGTAGATTATGGTTGTTTTGTTTATTTTTTCTTAATTATTGAAACTAAGTTATACTAGAATTATGTGAAGCTGAAGGGAAATAAATGTGGAAAACTCACATTCAAAAGTGGAGAGACTTCAGGCCTAAATATAAAGAAAGATGTTCACTCTCAAAGGTTAAAAAATAAAATGGACATGATGTAGCACCTAAGGGTCTTCCTGTGTGGCTGCCTTACCACCTCATTGCCCATTAATAACCTAAAACTCTCCTTTATAACTCAGGTGTAGTCAAAAGTCTCCTCTTCCATTTATTCAATGAGATTTTAAAGCAATGAGAACACTGTTATTGGTTTAATTGTGCAATCCCAAAGTTCATATGGTGAAGTCCTGATAGTCAAGTATCCAAAAATGTGTTCTTATTTGGAAATGTAGCTGTTGCTAGTGTAAATAGTTAATATGAGGTCATACTGGAGAAGAATAGACCCTGAATCTGATATGACTGGTGACCTCGTTAAAATGAAACATTTGGGCATAGACACACACACAGGAAGAACACCATGTGAAGGTTAAGGCAGAAATTGGGTTGATGCAGAAAAAAAAAAAAAAAAAAAAAATAAGGAACACTCAGATTGCCAGCAAACAGCAAAAACTAGGAGAGGAACAAGGACCACACTCTCCCTCACAACAAAAGTATCCAGGCTTTCCAACCCTTGATCTTGGATTTCTAGCATCCAGAACTGTGAAGCGGTAAATTTTTGTTGTTTAAAGCATTCAGCTTGTGGTTCTTTGTAATGGCATCCCTAGTAAACTAATACAAACTTTGTTTTAAGCAATAATCAAGTGGAAAATTAGCCCACTTGTGGAATACTGAGACATTCTCAGGCCCTGTCCAGATCTAACTCTGATTTTCTTTCTTTGATATGAGGATGTCTTTACAACGGACTGACACTGGATTAATAATATCTTCACTTTTTAAAAAAATATTTTAAAGGGTTGTGAAAATGGTTTCAATTCCATGCCTCTTCAGAAAGTATGGAAAATATCTTTGATGATGAATACTTAATTGCATTCCTTTTTAACTCCGTGTATCTCTCTGCCCAGAACTGACCATGTTGGTGACTTTAGATAAGTTACCATAGTTAGCTCAATAATGACCAAACATTTTTAGTATGTAGCGAGCAGAGGAATCCTTAATAATATTTTATATCTACATGTGTTACATCTTAGTGTTGCACATAAAAACATTGGTCTCTTGTGTAATAGTGATTTATATCAGGATAAGTCAAAGTACTATACATTTTTCCAAGATTTAAAGACTATTCAGTGATTGAAACCTTTCCTAAAGATTTTTAAGATAATGAAACAATCCTTGGAAGTTTTGAAATTCAACATAAATTAAGATCTGCTTTTCTTATAAAATCATGTGGTTAGAAAAATTATTTGTATTACGTAGTTTAACTTACTCTAGTTCCAATGAAATTGAAAATTAATAATGTATGTATTTTAAAACCAATTTAAATTTTAAAAATCTTCAAGGAGTTTTTTTCACTCAACATTGTAACATGTATCACGTAGTAAGTCTAGCAGCTTTTAAATTCCTCACCTTTTTGACATCATGAGCTTCCTATCTGACATATTGTTTGAAAAGTTTATGACATTTTGAAAGCTGTTATCATAATACCCTTTTGGGTTGTTTTAAAGCAACAGCATAAACACTGAAAAATTCTGTCTTTCAAGGGTAATATAGGATAAAAATTATTTATAAAAATAAATTTGGAAACACAGAATCATCCTAAATCACAACTAGTGTTCCTTTTTTTTTTTTTTTTTTTTACTTTGACAGTACGTGATAGTCTTCGCAATGACTTCAAAGTGCTAGTGTAGCTTCAGAAAGAAATTGATTTAGCTACTGCCTGTGTAACTGACCTCCCAAAATGACACATAAAATATACATAAATCAAATATTTTTACACTTTTTAACAATAAACAAAAAATGCATCCTGAAATGTATTAGTATAACCATTTTCATTGTTTAGAAAAGCTAGAAATAAAGAGGACTTAAGAATACTGTAATTATTTTTAATTATGTGAAAAAAACATAGCCCCTGATGAAGTTCTATAAAGTTGAATAACAACACAACAATAAAAACAACACGCGATATTTAAAATGGTAAAGGGAACTCAAGAACAAAGTCAATTCACGGCAGTATTCAGAATTGAATTTAGAATAGGTTTGTTACATGATATCATCTATTGACATGGTTCATTTGAATAATGATTTTGACTTTAAAAAGTGTCATTTTTGCCTTTATTATTCTGTGGAACTCACTCCTGAAATTGTACATTTTGTTCAAGTATAACATTTCTCTCTGTGGTATAATTTAGTAATGATTAAATCAGTAATTGTGTATTCTGATAGGTTCCCCAAACCCAACGTATAAGATTAGGACGATTACTTAGTTTGAGAGAAGAACAATATAAGTAAGAAAAATACTTTATTTTAAATCTAGTGTTGTGGAAAAATTACTCTAAAACACAGCAGGTTGAAATAACCAACATCATTTGCTCAAGGTTTTTGTGAAATGTGAAACCAGACACAGTTTAGCTAGACAGCACTGACTCAAGTTTTCTCATGAAAACTTTCATGACAGTTTCAGGTAATCTGTCAGCTAGGGCTTTCGTGTTTTCTGAAGACTTCACTGATAGTATGTCTGCACCCTAGTTCATTCATGTGGTTATTGGCAGGCCTTGATTTATCATCATATGGGCATCTCCGGGGGTTGCCTAATGACAGGGTAAGTGACTTCCCCTCAGACAGGAAATGCAAGGGAAAGAAGAGAAAACAGCCAAGACAGAAAGTGCCATTTTTTCATAACCTAATTTTAGAATGATATCCCGTAATTTCTGCCATGTTTTATTTGTTAGAAGTGAATCAATGAGGCCGGGCGTGGTGGCTCACGCCTTTAATCTCAGCACTTTGGGAGGCCCAGGCGAGTGTATTACTTGAGGTCAGGAGTTTGAGACCAGCCTGGCCAACCTGGTGAAACCCCATCTCTACTAAAAATACAAAAATGAGCCGGGCATGGTGTCATGCACCTGTAATCCCAGATACTAGGGAAGCTGAGTCAGGAGAATCTCTTGAATCCGGAAAAAGGAGGCCGTAGTGAGCCCAGCTCTTACCACTGCACTCCAGGCTTGGCAACAGACTGAGACTCAAAAATAAAGGAAGGAAGGAAGGAAGGAAGGAAGGAAGGAAGGAAGGAAGGAAGGAAGGAAGGAAGGAGAAGAGAGAGAGAGAAAGGAAGGAAGGAAGGAAGGAAGGAAGGAAGGAAGGAAGGAAGGAAGGAAGGAAGGAAGGAAGGAAGGAAGGAAGGAAGGAAGGAAGGAGTCTAACCCACACTAAGGTCGTAGGGGAATTATAAGGGTCCCAGTAAAAGAAGATCTTTGGGGGCAGCCTTAAAGTCTGTCTATCACAAATATTAGAGTCCACGTATATGCCCAATAAATACCTTAGCAACATAAAGGATACAAAGGTGTTTTAAAAATAAAATTTAACATGCACACATGCATATATATATATATATATATATAGAGAGAGAGAGAGAGAGAGAGAGAGAGAGAGAGAGCATTCTATGGTTGTTTTAAAACATCATATATTTTATAACACTTTTCACATGTCAAATTAGATAATATACTGAATGCTAGCAAAATAAGTGAAATTAGGGTCACAATACAAGGAAAGAAGACTCCAACTTTAGGAATTCACAATAGCAAGGCAGTGTGGTAATAGTGTTACTTGCATGAAGCCCAAGGCAACATAGAATTCATTCAAGAGAGACCTCATTTACAGGCCCTAAAAGTAACAACAGCAACAACAACCAATATTAGTGCTAGAATTTAACTTCCACTTTTATGATGGAAACAATTCAAGGTAAGTCATGAAGAAGGAGAGAGAAATTCTCTGAGTCTTTCATTGTCCTTTGTTAAGACATCACTTTATTTTCAGTATTTAATACTGTTTCTTGAATTCTTCTAGCTAGGCCTATCATTATTTCAAATAAATTTATGAAGATGCTGTAAAAATAAAGAGTAAATCTGACTCTCAAGAGAATAGCTATCAAAATTAATTGCTATAATTTTCACATTTATATCTGACAAAAGTGATTCTCCTAATTAGAGATTAAAAGTGTCAAAATTAAAATAGGCAAAAAAATCATTCAAGCATCTTTGAATGGAAAGAGAATTACTGAAAAATTTAAAAATTAGACACTTCATCACTTACCTCTAAATACTAAATATCAGAAAATACTGGTATAGAGTGATTGGAATAAAGATGTGTGATCCCTAGATTTTAAAGTTAACCATGTGCCATTCATACGTAATAAAACAAAAGAAATGTATGATAATAGATTTAATAATTGAAGAAACATAGCCCCTATTTACATTTCTTGAGGGAAAAAATAAAGATTTAATTCATCTATTTATAAGAGTAGGCAATACTAAAGAATTTTAGAATAGAAAAATTATAGTATAAAAAGACATACAGTAACCATTGAAAAGAAGTAAACATTGTAGTATATCTGAATACACGCTACTAATGTGGAAACAAAGCATAATAGAAAAGTCATATATAATTTTTGAATAAAAACATGTCAAACAAAATAAAAATTTAATATTGCAATGTATTTTTGATGTCTCATATATTGCCAATAAATGAGTTTTACAAGGGCATAGGAAATAAAGAACTTAGAGGTTTTGAAAATGCATATGTGACTACCTATAGGTATGCTTTTCTTTGCCACTAAAATTATGTAAATAAAGGTACAATAATTTAACTTGTAAATCTACTACTTGAAATATAGAAATGTGATTTTCAATTGCTAGTTTTCAGTAACATTCCTATATCCCAGTCCAATGAGGTTCTTCTGGCTTTTATCTTCTCTATATTCAGGCACTGTCTGATACATAAATCAAACACTACTCCAAAATATTAGCATTTCCTTTCTTCTAGGAAAGATCTTTGTCTTCCGTAATGTCATGCGCTCTAGCTTCTCCTACCTCCCAATCTCATTTTTCTTCCTTGGAATCAATTATCCTTGAACACTTCTTAAATATTGATATTTCCTAACGTTCCTTCCTTTGCCTATTTCTCAGGTTTTAGCCATCTGGGTCAATTCAAGCTTATGTTGATATTTACTTAGAATATGTTGATGGCTCTGAAACAGTATGCTTACATCTGATTTTTGCCTACAAATCCATATTCAACAGGTGAGACACCACCATCAGTATTTTCTTTTAGTACTTGAAACTAAACATATTCACAACCAAAATAATTTATATATAATATAAATTATATATAATAATATATATTATATATATTTATAATAATTGTATATAATTATAAATATATGTATAATATATTCCATATTACTGGAGAAATATAATAGAAAACAGTTTAAAAAATAAACATTGTGATTTTTTATTTTGCCAATCTGCTTGCACATTTTTTGACATTGTTAATCAATTCCAAGTGTTTTTAATTTTTGCTGTCATTAAATTTAAATAAAATAAAATGCAAAATCATGCTGAACACTTCCTAAATTGTTGGATTTTTAAAATTAAATCAATTGTTGAACATATGTTATATGTGATAAAAGAAAAGCAAAATAAAAAAACATAGAAATACACCAAAATATTATGATGTGCAAGTAATATATATGCTTTACAAACAGATTAAAATAAATTTAAGTTTCCCATTAAAATGAAATAACTTTAAGTAAAATTTAAAATAAACCTCTATGATTTCAATTATAAATACATCTGTAATATAATGATCTAGAATATATATATAGGCGGGAGTAGTACAGAAGGCTTTAAATTTTGCCTATAATGAACAACATTGCATCTCATGAGTTCACTCATCAATAAAACTAGAAAAACTGAAAAAAATGGGCATTTTTCTTTGAAGTCGTCAGTAAACCACCAGCATAACAAGTATTTCAGGGACCAAAATCCTGAAGATAAAGGAAAGACACTGAGATAAGAAAAATATTTGGTTTCGGTTTATCTTCACTGTATTTACTAATTACATAAAGACTGAGGAGAGTCTGAGAAGTTCAGCAAAATGTTTGACAGTTCTATAGGTTCATAGGAACAAAATTGGAGTTTAAGACCCACTAAGGAACAAGATAACTGATAAATACTTCAGGATTCTTAATTGGACCATAAAGGGCAAAGCAACATAGGCCAACTCATCATAAAACTAAAACTGCTTTTAACAAATTCATTTAAAAATTTGATTGAATATTACTTGTCTCCACTTGTATTGTTTTTCTAAAATCAGAAAAAACTATGATCTAGTTGAAGATAATCTAATTCAAAAATTACCTGCACTTCAAATTTTCCCTAAAGATTTCATACATGATAGCAAACATGTTTCATCCTACATGTCTAATCAAAACTAATCAGATTCATAAAAATGCATAAGTTAATGAGAGAAGAAAAACAGATAATATAATCCCATATGAAATTTAGATATTTGAATTACATGAAGTGATAAAAATAATTGTGACTACATTGTTCTACTAAATAAAGAATAAAATTGAGAACTTGAGAAAAAATTTGGAAGTTCTAAAAAGTAATTAAATAACTGAAATTATTAACCAGTAGATTGATATAATATTATATTAGATGTAGCTAAAGAAAAATTTAATCAACTGGAAGATTGGTAAATAAAAAATGTAGATGATCATGCACATATTGAAATAAATTGAAAATAGAGAAAAAAGCATGAAAGCATGAGAAGTGCATGGAAAACGGCAAATTACGATCACGCATATGAGAGTTTTAAAAATACAGAAGAAAGAGAATGTAACAGAAGCACTTCTTAGATTAAAAAATGCAGGCAAATTTTTCAGAACTGCTGACATATTGTAGTGATACTTGAAACTAAAGTTTCAAGTTAATAGGAAAAAATATTGAAAAGTATACATATATAAATTATTATTAATAATAATTAATTGAAAATAAATTTCAGATTGAAAAACCAAATAGAACTAGAAACAGGAGAAATAGAAACTAGTAGCTAATAGAAAATAGCAGCAAATAGAAAATCTAAGCATAGAAATATGAAATAAATAAAAATACATTTACATTAAATATAAACGGAGTTAATATTCCAATTAAAAGACAAACTTTGTCAGAATAGATACAAAAGTAAATTAAAACAATTCTGTGTTTCTTACAGGGTACATGCTTTTAATATGAAAAGTTCAAAACCAAAAGAAAAAAGAAAAAATGACCTGAAAACATAAAACACAAGAAAGCTATTGTGGCCATATTAATGTGAAACAATGTCAACATTAAGGCAAAGGCATCACTAACAAAAAAATAAAAATTAGTAATTCTAAGAGTCAGTCCTCTAGAATGTAAAACAACTAGAAATCTGATACATCCTATATCATAGTCTGAAATATATATAAAATAATAAATGCAAATGGAAACACAGCCCATGTTCAATCAATATATAAAAAGAGCAATTGTGATGTTAGGTTGTCCATTTTAGATCTTTCCCTCTTTCTCTTGTGGGCATTTAGTGCAATAAATTTCCCTCTAAACACTGCTTTAGTTGTGTCCCAGAGATTCTGGTACATTGTGTCTTTGTTCTCATTGGTTTCAAATAACTTATTTATTTCTGTCATAATTTCATTATTTACCCAGCAGTTATTCAGGAACAGGTTGTTCAGTTTCCATGTAGTTGTGCGGTTTTGAGTGAGGTTTTTTATTTTTTATTTTTTTATTTTTTTTTTTATTTTTTTGAGACAATGTCTCACTGTTGCCCAGGCTGGAGTGCAGTGGCATCATCTCCGCTCACTGCAAGCTCTGTCTCCCAGGTTCACACCATTCTCCTGCCTCAACCTCCCAAGTGGTTGGGACTACACGTGCCCGCCACCACGCCTGGCTAATTTTTTGTATTTTTAGTAGAGACGGGGTTTCATCATATTGGCTAGGATGGTCTCGATCTCCTGACCTTGTGATTCACCCACCTCAGCCTCCCAAAGTGCTGGAATTACAGGTGTGAGCCACTGCGCCCGGCCGAGTGAGTTTCTTAAACCTGAGTCCTAATTTGATTGCACTGTGGTCTGTGAGACTGCTTGTTATGATTTTCAATCTTTTGCATTTGCTGAAGAGTGTTTTATTTCCAATTATGTGGTCAATTTTAGAATAAGTATGATGTGGTGCTGAGAAGAATGTATATTCTATTGACTTGAGGTAGAGAGTTCTGTAGATGTCTATTGGTCCAGAGCTGAGTTCAAGTCCTGAATATCCTTATTAATTTTCTGTCTCATTGATCTGTCTAATATTGACAGTGGGGTGTTAAAGTCTCCCACCACTATTGTGTGGAGAGACTAAGTCTCTTTGTAGGTCTCTAAGAACTTGCTTTATGAATCTGGATGTTCCTGTATTGGGTGCATATATATTTAGGTTAGTGAACATACCATGTTCATGGATAAAAACAGTCAACATGGTGAAAACAGTCATACTGCCCAAATTAATTTATAGATTCAATGCTGTCCCCATCAACTTACCATTGACTTCCTTTGCAGATTAGAAAGAACTACTTTAAATATCATATGGAACCAAGAAAGAGCCCGTATAGCCAAGACAATTCTAAGCAAAAAGAAAAAAGCTGAGGCATCACAGTACCAGACTTCAAACTATACTACAAGACTGTAGTAACCAAAACAGCATGGTACTGGTACCAAAACAAATATGTAGACCAATGGGACAAAACAGAGGCCTAAGAAATAATGCCACACATCTACAACCATCTGATCTTTGACAAACTTGACAAAAACAAGCAATGGGGAAAGCATTCTCTATTGAATGAATGGTGTTGGGAAAACTGACTAGCCATATACAGAAAACAGAAACTGTACTCCTTCTTTCACTTTATACACAAATTAACTCAAATGAATTAAAGACTTAAATGTAAAACCTAAAGTCATAAAAACCCAAGAAGGAAACCTAGGCAATATAGTTCAGGACATAGGCATGGCAAACACTTCATGACTAAAACACCAAAAGCAATGGCAACAAAAGCCAAAATTGACAAATGGGATCTAATCAAATTGCAGAGCTTCTGCACAGCAAAAGAAACTATCATTGTAGTGAACAGACAACCTACAGAATGGCAGAAAATTTTTGCAATTTATCCATCTGATGAACTCTAATATCCAGAATCTACAAGGAACTTAAACACATTTACAAGAAACAAAACGACCTCATCAAAAAGTGAGTGAAGAATATGAACAGACACTTCTCAAAAGAATACATTTATTTGACCAAAAAGCATATTTAAAAAACCTCATCATCACTGGTCATTAGAGAAATGCAAATAAAAACCACCATGAGATACCATCTTATGCCAGTTAGAATAGCGATCACTAAAAAGTCAGGAAGCCATTGATGCTGGAAAGGATGTGGAGAAATAGGAACACATTTACACTGTTGGTGGGAGTGTAAATTAGTTCAACCATTGTGAAAGACAGTGTGGCAATTCCTCAAGGATCTAGAACCAAAAATACCATTTGACTCAGCAATCCCATTACTGGGTATATACCCAAAGGATTATAAATCATTCTACTCTACAGACACTTGCACAAATATGTTTACTGTAGCACTATTCACAATAGCAAAAATTTGGAACCAACCCAAATGTCCATCAATGATAGACTGGATAAAGAATATGTGGAAAATATACACCATGGAATACTACGCAGCCATAAAACAGAATGAATTCATGTCCTTTGCAGGGACATAGATGGAACTGGAAACCATCATTCTCAGCAAACCAGCACAGGGACAGAAAACCAAATACCACATGTTCTCACTCATAAGTGGGAGTTGAACAAGGAGAACACATGGACACAGGGAGGGGAACATCACACACCAGGACCTGTCGGTGATTGAGGGGCTAGGGGAGGAATAGCATTAGGAGAAATACCTAATGTAGATGACGGGTTGATGAGTGCAGCAAACCACCGTGGCACATGTATACTTATATAAGAAACCTGCATGTTCTGCACATGTATCCCAGAACTTAAAGTATATATAAAAAAGTGTAATACATTCTAATTATATATAATGTGTTCCTGGAATACATGGTGAATGTAACAGTTAAACTTCAATCAAAGTTATTTATCAAATTAACAAAATAAAAGGTGGAAAATTCATATAATAATTCAAAAATATGAAGAAAAATAATTTGATAGGATGGAATAGGTTTAAAGGAACAAATAACTAAAAAGTCCTCTGAAAGCTGGAAATAAATGAGAACATAGTTAACCTGATTAAGTATATCTACCAAAATAGCCTGTAGAAAGCAGTTTTCTTAAGGGCTATATTTTAAAAATCTTTCATAGTTAGTGGTTCCAAAATAAGTATGCCAATAGCTTGGTCCTCCTTATTATTTCACTGGAGGAGGCTATAGCCTATGCAAAAATAACGACAGTAGGGTTAATAGTTATAATAGTTATTGTACTATAACAATAATAATTATTATTAGCACGTTATAGAAATTAGAAAAAAGTATACTCCTAGATGGCAATATTGTGGGATGTCATTATGACCTTCCAGTAGGCAGAAGTATATATAGCATCCCTAAGAATAAAAGAAAAGTCAGATAAATTGGATTGTATTAAACTTATTTTTATTGAAGATGGTATGCTTTTATCCATTGGAAGTCTAAAAAAATCACACAGAAAAGTTATTAGCAACAATAAATGATTTAAATGTGTTTACTGGCTCCAAGTTCAATATACAACAACTATATTTCTGTCTGTCAGAAAAAGACCTTTCTAAAATAAAATTATAAACAAGATATTTAATATACTTAAACATTTGAAATTAACTAGGAAGACATGCCACAAAAGCCTGTTTAGCAATAAAAAATTTATATTTTTGTGAGAATATAAAGAATTATAATTATAACTATGTTATAATTATATTATGTTAATTATGTTAATTAACATAATAATTAACTATGTCAATGAATTGAAAGACTAAATATTTTAAAGGCGCTGATTTTGTCTAAATAAGAAAATAATTTAAATATACTCACAGTAAAATTCCAGCAGTAATTCTATAGGAACTGTCAAAGATATTCTAAAATGTATATTGAAATACAAATGTACAGAAATAACCAAGAAAACATTAAAATTAAAAATAGTTGGAAGAGTAAGACTACCACGAAATAAAACTTATAATTAATTTATAGTAATTAAAGCAATGATTATCTTGTTTTGTTTTGGCAAGATTAGGCAAATAGAAGAATGACATACAATAGTCAGAAACAGACCTCTACCCATATGTATACTTGTTATAAGAAAGATAACACAGCAGAATGTTGAAGAAAATGGTTTATATGGCCAATCGACATATGAAAATGTGCTACTAATCATTACTTGTCAGCAAAGTGTGAATTAAAGTCAAGATAAAATTTAGCCTTCAGAAAGGCTAAAATGAACATGATAGTAGATAGATAGATGAGAGATAGATAGATAGATAGATGATAGATAGATGAGAGATAGATAGATAATAGATAATATATAGGTAGAATGAATAATAAAAATATCAACTATTGGCAAGAATATAAAGCAACATGAATTCCACTAAATTGATAGTATTTTTGTAAATGTGTAGAAACACTTTTTGTGTGTGTGTGTATGTGTGTGTTTATGTATATTCTTTTTTACAATCTCAATTCATACTATTATATGGCTTGTAATTTCATACTCTTTATGAATTAATTTAAAGCAATTGTTCTATCATTAGTGCCTTGTTTTTCAAGAAATCCTTCTCCTACTCCAAGACAATGAAGATGGTTTTTAATATATAATCTAAGTGATATCATTTTATTTCACATACCAAAGATTTACTTAAAGTTATATTTCATGGAATCCCTTACAGTAATTAAAATAAATAAAGCACATAGTTATATGGTTGACTCTTATAAATATTTAAATTCAATTATATAAATTTCAAAAGTAGGCAAAACTATTTATGGTGTTAGACTTCAGGATAGCCATCTTCATGGAGAACACAGGATGTTGTAATTAGAAGCAGGTATCAGAGGTTTCTGAATCATTGGTAAAATAATATATTTCTTGTTTTAGGTTGTGGTCACACATGGGAATTTTTACTCTGTGAAAAGTCATTGAGTTTGATGTGTACAATATTTATACATGTTTTATTTCTGTATGAAAATTTAAGTCAAAATTAACTGACAGGGGCCCTATTTCAAAATGGCAAGTTAGGCACATATGTTTATTCCCAGACCCAGTTAAAATGACAGTAGTGAGTGAAAGAGGCGTCAATCCTTTTTAATAAATAAGGTCCTTGAGAAATCATGAAATTATAAGAAATATGATTGCTTGGCTAGCATTCAACATTGTGAGTAACCTAAAATAGGTACAGAATTATTTCTCACTGTGTTTTACAGACCACGGTGATTGTGTGGTCTTGATGAAATCATCTTGGAATGAGCCTCCTTTGCTTTCCCTCAGGCATGGTCCTCACACTCATGGTCCAGGTTGGTGGCTCCTCCTAAAAGAGTGGCTCCTGCCAAATATCCATAGCTCAAGCAGTTGTTAAACGTGAAGCAAAATATGAAATGCTGTTATTTTCTCTCATCCACAAAATGGTGCAAAATGAATATACTCCTAAATACAATATGGTTTAAATAAAGAAAATAATTAGTGGCACAAAACTGTTAGATAAAAATACATTTAACAATATACAAATAAAATAGAATAAGGGAAAAGATAATGAACCTCCATCTGTTTTAAGTACTCTCCCTAGAAACTCCACGCAATAATCCTGCTTAAATTGTATTGGCCAGAACTTGGTCATGTAACCGAAACTAGTTGCAAAAGAACATGGAAAATTCTGTCTTCTAACTGGACAACAATAAAAAGAGGAGAATAGATGTTCAATAAGCATAGAAGTCTCCATATTACATGGGTGAAAACAGAAGAAGATAGGGTTGTAGAAGCTGTAAAGTAGAATGAAGAAAAATACAGCTAAGACAGTTTCTAGAGCCTGGGTAGCAATGGAAGAACTTAAGTCACTTGCATAATGGAGGAGAGGTTTATGTCTGAGAAATATGTAATACAGCAGGTTGTAGGAATGAGACCTAGGATGTAAACAGCCTGGGTGACAGAGCAAGACTCTATCTCAATTAAAAAAAAGAAAAAAAGATACTTATCTCCAAGCAAGAAATTTAGATATATGTTTTCTAAAAACAAACTGAATGAACTGGGTCAAAGTAAATCACACGCATATTAGTTCACCAAGATGAACTCTTCTGCATTCTGTTATGGAATGAACTACAGGGGTCTGCCCTTCTTCCCAGAACAGTCAGTTTTAATTTCCTATCTTCTCTGAAAACTTCTACAACTTTCCATGGTAAATGCTAAAACTCTTATAAAGGCTCACATTTTATGCCTAACTTTCTGTAATATCATCTTGCTATTTGGTTTTTGATTTTCAGTCTTGTTTCTCTCACTTTCCCCCCTACCATTAATTTACTACTGTGATATTTTGCATATATGCATCAAAGCATATTACTCCATTTGCTTTAAAATCTTATTTTTTGACCAGGCACGGTGGCTCATGCTTGAAATCCCAGCACGTTGGGAGGCCAAAGTGGGCAGATCACGAGGTCAGGAGTTTGAGACCTGCCGGGCCAACATGATGAAACGCATCTCTACTAAAACACAAAAATTAGCTAGACGTGGTGGTTGGTGCCTGTAATCCCAACTACTCAGGAGGCTGAGGCAGGAGAATTGCTGAGAGATGGACGTTGCAGTGAGCTGAGATAGTGCCACTGCTCTCCAGCCTGGGGAACAGAGTAAGACTCTGTCTAAACAAAACAAAACAAAACTTCTTTTGTTTTGCTTTGTTTTTCTTTTCGACCACATTTAAAATGCTGTCTCAGTAGCTTACCTGTTTCTAGAATTCTTAAATTATCTGGACACTAAATGACTTTTCTATCTTATCACTTTTAAGTACTCCTTCATCTCATCTTTTTAACACCTCACCATCCAACATGTTCTCTTTATCTATATTGATTTTCTCTGAGGTCTCTGAATAACAAATTTTCTACCTATAGAGATTTACAAGATGCCTGAAATCTTAGCCCTACTCTCAATTTTTTGCCTAGTTAACCTCAACTTAATGCAAATATTTCTTTTTTTATTGTATATACTTACTGTATACAAAATGATGCTGTGATATCTATATATACTGTGAAATCATTATTAGAGTTAAGCAAATTAACATATTCATCTTTTCATATAGCTTCTGTGTGTGTGTGTGTGTGTGTGTGTGTGTGTGTGGTAAAAGCACTTGAAAAATACCCTTTTGGAAATTTGTAGTATGTAATATAATATTATTAACTATAGTTATACTACACATTATATCAGAGAAGACATTCATGAATACTGAGACTGGCTGAATTCCTCTATCACATGCTGTGTGTGTGTGTAACACTGTATTTCATTGTAACACTCAGCAAATTTGTCATCACTTCACCATGTGATAGGTTCCAGATGAGTGGGATTAAGTTTGTCTGTTCAAAGGTATTCTCTCATTCACATGACTGTGGCATCTAATAAATAATAAATAAATCTTTGTTAAACACCATGGGCCAACTGTAGTCCCATTAAAATGAAAGAAATATCTCTGTCCCATAAATTCAACATCTGCAATTCTTCCCAGGCTGCCCTCCTCAAAACCCCACAATGAGACCTTATTTTTGCTATATCTCAATGCTTCACTTCACAGTAGGGTCTTAAAAGTCTCAGATATTTCTCTTTGGTGTACCCAGCAGCTCCAAAGAGACAGTGACCATGGAGAACGGGCCATGATGATGATGGTGATTTTGTTGAAAAGAAAAGGGGGAAATGTGGAGAAAAGAAAGAGAGATCAGACTGTTACTGTGTCTATGTAGAAAGAAGTAGACATAAAAGACTACATTTTGTTCTCTACTAAGAGAAATTCTTCTGCCTTGAGATGCTGTTAATCTGTAACCCTAGCCCCAACCCTGTGCTCGCAGAGACATGGGCTGTGTTGACTCAAGGTTTCATGGATTTAAGGCTATGCCAGATGTGCTTTGTTAAAAAAGTGCTTGAAGGCAGTATGCTTTTTAAAAGTCATTGCCATTCTCTAATCTCAAATACCAAGGGATACAATACATTGCAGAAGGCAGCAGGGACCTCTGCCTAGGAAAGCCAGGTATTGTCCAAGGTTACTCCCTATGTTATAGCCTGAGATATGACCTCCTGGGAAAGGAAAGACCTGACCATCCTCCAGCCCGACACCCCTAAAGGGTCTGTGCTGGGAAAAATTAGTGAATGAGGAAGGCCTCTTTGCAGTTGAGATAAGAGGAAGGCATCTGTCTCCTGCTCCTCTCTGGGCAATGGAATGTCTCAGTGTAAAACCCAATTGCATGTTCTATCTACTGAGATAGAAGAAAATCACCTTAGGGCTGGAGGTGAGACATGCTAGCACATGCACATCAAGGCACAACACCTTTCCTTAAGCTTATTTATGACACAGAGATCTTTGTTCACATGTTTTCCTGCTGACCCTCTCCCCACTATTACCCTGTTGTCCCTACACATCCCCCTCTCTGAGATAGTAGACATAATGATCAATAAATACTGAGGGAATGCAGAGACCAGTCCTGGCGCGGGTCCTCCATATGCTGAGTGCAGGTCCCCTGGGCTCACTTTTCTTTCTCTATACTTTGTCTCTGTGTCTCTTTCTTTTCTCAGTCTCTTGTCCCACCTGACGAGAAATGCCCACAGGTGGGGAGGGGCAGGCCACCCCTTCAAGGAAAGGCAAATGCACAGTCCAAGACTTAAGACTGGATACACTTCCCTACTGATTCCTTTTCTTCCAGGGAAGATAGCCAGAGATTTTAATTTTCACATGATTTTTGTTCCATGGACAGTAATGACAGAGAGGATTTAAAAACTGCAAAATGCATTCATAGCACACAATATTTGAATATATTTTGTTAAAATGTAAATTAAAGTAAATGTAAAAATCAAAAATAAATAAATAAATAAATATAAGAGAGAAGACCCAAAGAAATAAAGCAAAGATGAAAAAGGAGACATTGCAACCAATAACACAGAAATCCAAAGGATCAATGGAGGCCACCATAAGCAACTATGTAACAATAATTGGAAAACCTAGAAAAAATAGATAAATTTGTAGACACATACCAGTTACCAAGATTGAACCAGAAAGAAATAAGAAACTTGAACAGACCAATAAAAAGTGAGATCAAAGCTATAATAAAAACTCTCCCAGCAAAGAAAAGCCCAGGACCTGGTAGCTTCACTGCTGAATTCTATCAAACATTTAAAGAAAAATGATTACTCATCCTTCTCAAGCTATTCTGAAATGTAGAGGAGGACAGAGTACATCCAAACTCATTCTATGAGGCTGGTATTACCTTGATACCAAAAACTAGAAAAGACACACCAAAAATAAATAAATAAATAATAAAACACATGACAATATCTGTGTTGAACATTGATACCAAAATCCTTAACATAATACTACCAAACCAAATTCTCCAGCACATTACAAAGATCATTCATTGTGACCCAATGGGGTTGTTTCCCAGGACTACGAGGATGGTTCAACATACTCAAATCAATCAATGTAATACATCATGCCAACTGAATGAAGGACAAAAACCATATGATCATTTTAATTGATGCTGAAAAAATCATTTGATAAAATTCAACATCCTTTCATAATAAAAAATAGCCCTAAAAAAACTGGGTATAGGCTGGGCACAGTGGTTCAAGACTGTAATCCCAGCACTTTGGGAGGCCAAGGCAGGGAATTGCCTGAGGTTGGGAGTTCGAGACCAGCCTGGCTAATGTGGAAGAAACACCATCTCTACAAAAAAAAAGAAAAAGAAAAATTAGCCTGGCATGGCGGCATATGCCTGTAATCCCAGCTACTCAGGAGGCTGGGGCAGGAGAATCTCTTGAGTCCAGGAGGCAGAGGTTGCAGTGAGCCAAGATCGCTCCATTGTACTTCAACCTGGGCAGCAAGAGCAAAGCTCCGTCTGAAAAAAAAAAAAAAAAAAAAAAAAAAAGGATATAGAAGGAACATACCTCAACCCAATAAAAGCCATATAGAACAGACCCATGGCTAATATCATATAGAATGGGAAAAACTGTAAACCTTTCCTCTAAGATCTGATAAAAGACAAGGACGCCCACTTTCACCACTGTTATTCAGCATAGCCTTGAAAGTCCTAGCTGGAGCAATTGGACAAGAGAAAGATACGAAGAGCTTTCAAATGAAAAGGAGACAATCCAATTACCCTTGTTTGCAGATGATATAATCTTATATTTGGAAAAACCTAAAGACACTACTAAAAAAACCATTAGAACTGATAAACACATTCAGTAAAGTTTCAGGATACAAAATCAACATACAAAACTCACTAGCATTTCTATATGACAGCAGGGAACAATCTGATAAAGAAATCAAGAAAGTAATAGAATTTACAGTAGCTACAAATAAAACAGAATACTTAGCAGTTAACGTAGCCAAATATGTGAAAGGTTTCTGCAATAAAAACTCTAAAACATTGATGCAAAAATTTGAAAAGAACACAAGTAAATGGAAAACTGTTTCATGTTCATAAATTGGAAGAATCAATATTGTTTAAAAATCCATATTCTTCAAATCAATCTACAGATTCGATGCAATCCCTATCAAAATACCAGTGAAATAAGAAATACTACAGAAATACAAAATAAAAAAATCCTAAAATTTATATGGAACCACAAAAGACTCAGAATGACAAAAACTGTCCTGAGCAAAATGGACAAAACTGGAAGAATTCCCGTTATTTGACTTCAAATTATACCATAGAGCTATAGTAACCAAAAAGTATAGTATTGGCATAAAAAATAGACACATAGACCATTGGAACAGAATAGATAACCCAGTAATCAATTCACACATTCACAGTGAATCATTTTTGACAAAAGTACCAAGAACACACATTAGGGAAGGTACAGTCTCTTCTATAAATGGTGCTGGGAAAACTGGATATGCATATTCAGAAGAATGAAACTAGATCCATATCTCATCATATACAATAATCATATCAAAATGAATTGAATCTCAACTCAAGTTCCTCAAACTCTGAAACTAGTGAAAGAAAACACTGGTAAATTCTCCAGAACATTAGTCTGGGTGAAAATTCTTTTAGTAAGACCCAAAAAGTACAGGGAACAAAAGCAAAAGTGGATACATGGCATTGCATCAAGTTAAAAGCTTCTGCATAGCAAAGGAAGCAATCAACAAAGTGAAGAGACAACACACAGAATGGGAAAAAATATTTGCAAACTCTCCCCCTGGAAAGGGATTAATAGCCAGAATGTAAAAGGAGCTCAAACAACTCAACAGGAAAAATATAATAATTCAATTAAAAATAGGCAAAAGATATGAATAGACATTTCTCAAAAGAAGATCTACAGATGGAAAACAGATATGTAAAAACAGATATAAAATCATAGATCATTAGAGAAATGCAAATCAATCTTATAATGAAATATCATCTCACCGCAGTTAAAATGACTTTTATACAAAAGACAGGCAATAACAAATGAGGAAGTTGAGAAAAGAGAAATCTTGAACAATTTTGGTGGGAATGTAAAATTAATACGATCACTGTGAAGAACAGTTTAGAGATTCCACAAAAACTAAAATTAGATCTACCATATCATCCAGAAATTCCACTACTAGGTATGTACTGAGGAGAAAGAAAATTATGTGTTGAAGAGGTATCTGCATTCCCATACTTACTGCAACACTACTCACAACAGTCAAGATTTGGAAGCAACGTAAATGTCCTTCATCAATTGAATGGATTAAAAAAACTGTGGTACAGATAAACAATGGAGTACTAGTCAGCCATTAAAAGAGTGAGATCCTGTTATTTGCAACAGCATGGATGGAAATGGAGGAAATTATGTCAAATAAAATAAGCCAAGCACAGGAAGAAAAACTTCACAAACCCTCAGTTATTTGTGGGGACTAAATATTAAAACAATTGAACTCATGGAGATAGATAATAGAATGAATGATGGTTACCAGAGAATAGGAAACGTAGTCAGGGGTGGGTCAGGGAAGTATGAATAGTTACTGTGTATGAAAATATAGCTAGTTAAAATGAATAAGATCTAGTATTTGATAGCACAACAGGGTGAATACAGTCAACAATTATTTAATGTACATTTTAAAATATCTAAAAGAGTGTAAATGAACTGTTTTTAACACAAAGAAAGGAAAAAATGCTTGAGGTGATAGAAACCCAATTACCCTGATGGGCTTATCATGCATTGTACACCTTTATCAAAATAGCTCATCTACCCCATAATTACATACACCTACTAGATACTGACAAAACCTAAAACTTAAAAAAAAAAATACATAAATATAACATATAAACAACAAATAAAAGAAACACATAAACAAAACTTCCTGTAACTGGAATTCTGTTCCTTTCCTAAGTTTCACAGTCATCCTTGGAAGAACTAGCTAAACTCAATGTTTCTATTTTCTATATTCTGTCTTTACAAATTTGTTTTATTTTCATCCCTAATTGCCTCAAAAAGCTTACTCATTAATTCCATGTAAGTAAATGAAATGGACGTATTTTGGTTATTGGATGCTTTCCCTTTCAACAGTATTTGACACTGTTCATTTTTTAATAAAAAAGAACAAAAAAAAATTAGTTGTTTTTTAGACCAGCCATATAGTGTGCACACTTGAAATTGGAGGAATAGGAGCAAAGTAATTTTGAGGTCTCACTCAGGAAATGACTTGCTGCCACAGTCCCTGATTACCTTCAACAGTCCCAAGAATAAGTTTACTTAACAGCCAATATTAAAATAATCCCAAATATTTTATAGATTTTTTTTCTTCTCCTGGGTTACAGTTGACTAGTTAAATGACCATTTTTTAATGGTACAGGTCAAAAGGAAAGGAATTGATGTATATATTTTTAATATTCATTTTTTATTTTTAAGAAAAATTCTCACATGTTTGCAAACTATTCTCAAAGTTTTATTTGAAGACTTGAGATCTGTTCAGGGATTAGACTTCTTCCTGGGTTAGTCATGGAGGGTGTATGTGTCTAGGATTGTATCCATTTCTACTAGATTTTCTAGTTTATTTGCATAGAGGTGTTTACATTATTCTCTGATGGCAGTTTGTATTTCTGTGGGATCAGTGGTGATATCCCCTTTATCATTTTTTTTTTTGAGTCTATTTGATTCTTCTCTTTTTTTTCTTTAAATTCAGGCGATAATTAATAGCCTACCAATCAAAAAAAGCCCAGAACCACGTGGATTCACAGTGGAATTCTACCAGAGTTACAAAGAGGAGCTGGTACCATTCCTTCTGAAACTATCCTAAACAATAGAAAAAGAAGGACTCCTCCCTAATTCATTTACGAGGCCAGCATAATCCTGATTCTAAAACCTGGCAGAGACACAACAACAACAAAGTTTCAGGCCAATATCTCTAATGAACATAGATGCAAAAATCTTCAATAAAATACTGGCAAACTGAATCCAGCAGCACGTCAAAAAGCTTATCCATTAAGATCAAGTTGGCTTTATCCCTGGGATGCAAAGCTGGTTCAACATATGCAAATAAATAAATGTAATCCATCACATAAACAGAAGCAATGAAAAAAACCACATACTTTTCTCAAAAGATGCAGAAAAGGCCCTCAATAAAAGTCAACACCCCTTCATGATAAAAACTCTCAGTAAACTAGGTATTGATGGAACATATCTCAAAATATTAAGAGCTGTTTATGACAAACCCACAGCTAATATCATACTGAATGGAAAAAAGCTGCAATAATTCCTTTTGAAAACTGACACGAGGCAAGGATGCCCTCTCTCATCTCCAATGGAACAAAACAGAGGACTCAGAAATAACACCACACATCTACAATTATATGATATTTGACAAACCTGACAAAAACAAGCAATGCAGAAAGGATTATCTATTTAATAAGTGAAGCTAGGAAAACTGACTAGCCATATGCAGAAAACAGAAACTGGATGCCTTCATTATGCCTTATACAAAAATTAACTCAAGATGGATTAAATACTTAAACATAAAACCTAAAATCATAAAAACCCTAGAAGAAAACACAGGCAATACAATTCAGGACATAGGCATGGGCAAAGACTTCATGACTAAAACACCAAAAGCAAAGGCAACAAAAGCCAAAATTGACAAATGGGATCTAGTTAAACTAAAGAGCTTCTGCTCAACAAAATAAACTATCATCAGAGTGAACAGGCAACTTACAAAATGGAAGAAAATTTTTGCAATCTATCCGTCTGACAAAGGTCCGATATGCCAAATCTACAAAGAACTTAAACAGATGTACAAGAAAAATAAACAAACACATTAAAAAGTGGCTGAAGAGACACTTCCCAAAAGAAGACATTTATGTTGCCAACAAACATATGAAAAAAAGCTCATCATCACTGGTCATTAGAGAAATGCAAATCAAAACCATTATGAGATACCATCTCACACCAGTTAGAATGGTCATCATTAAAAAGTCTGGAAAACAACAGATTCTGGCAAGGATGCAGAGAAATAGGAATGCTTTTGTACTGATGGTGGGAGTGTAAATTAGTTCAACCATTGTGGAAGACAATATGGCGATTCCTTAAGGATCTAGAACCAGAAATACCATTTGACTCAGCAATCCCGTTACTGGGTGTATACCCAGAGGATTATAAATCATTCTACTCTAAAGACACACGCACACATATGTTTATTGCAGCACTATTTACAATAACAAAGACTTAGAACAAACCCAAATGCCTATCAATGATACACTGGATGAAGAGAATGTGGCACATATACATCATGAAATACTACTCAGCCATAAAAAATAATGGTTTCATGTTCTTTACTGGGACATGGATAAAGCTGGAAACCATGATCCTCAGCAAACTAACACAGGAACAGAAAACCAAACACCGCAAGTTCTCACTCATAAGTGGGAGTTTAACAGTGAGAACACACGGACATAGGGAGGGAACATTACACACCAGGTCCTCTTGGGGAGTGGGCGGCAAGGGGAAGGAGAGCATTAGGACAAATACCTAATGTATGTGCAGCTTAAAACCTAGATGACAGGTTGACAGGTGCAACAAACCACCATGGCACATTTATAGCTAGGTAACAAACCTGCACATTCAGAACATGTATCCCAGAACTTAAAAAAAAAAAAAAAAAAGGAAAAAACTTTGGGTCTAGTAATGCCAGATAATTATTAGTGTGCAATCTTTGTTCTGACCTTCAGCTTAGAATATCTCTGCTTTTCTAAATGAAGTAAGGCATGGTAGATGTTCCAGAACCTCAAATTGCATGCATCAGTGTATACATCTCATTTTATTCATTTATTCAAGAAATATTTATTGGGAACATGTCTATTCTGTTCGCTCTGTTAATACTGAAGACAGAATGTCTTTTCACAGCCCCTGAACTGATAAGATTACTTGGTGGTCCCTTTTTACAGAGATGACCCTGAATGATTCTACCCACTTTTCATGAGCCACTATTGAACTTGACCATCTCCAGTTGCACAAATCTCTAACAAACTATTAGGGAATAGTTATGGTATAATTATCCATTAATAATCTAATAGCCATGATCAGGTGAGTTGAATTAAAAATAGGTAATTTGGGCCGGGCGCGGTGGCTCAAGCCTGTAATCCCAGCACTTTGGGAGGCCGAGACGGGCGGATCACAAGGTCAGGAGATCGAGACCATCCTGGCTAACATGGTGAAACCCCATCTCTACTAAAAAATACAAAAAACTAGCCGGGCGAGGTGGCAGGCGTCTGTAGTAGTCCCAGCTTACTTGGGAGGCTGAGGCAGGAGAATGGCGTAAACCCAGGAGGCGGAGCTTGCAGTGAGCTGAGATCTGGCCACTACACTCCAGCCTGGGCGACAGAGCGAGACTCCGTCTCAAAAAAAAAAAAAAAAATGTAATTTGGAATATATAATTATTATTCCTTAAAATAGGTGAAAGGAGACTTAATATGATTATTTAAATAATGGTAGAAAAATTAACAAATACAAGATATTTTATTTACAGAAACATGCATACTACATACAAACTGCATACATGCCACATGCATGTAACATGTTTGCAGTGTGCATATCATATTCATACTGTGCACACGCTACATGTATGCTATGTGTATTCTATGTGTTTACCATATGCACACTTGCTTCTACACACAAATGACATGTATACTACACATACACTATATGCATAGTACATTTGAAATGTATCTTACATGCATACTACATGCATGCTATATGAATACTATGCTCATGCTACATACATGCAACACATATACAACATGAATGCTACATGCATACATACGTGAAACATGCATACAACATGTATGCTACATGCATTTGTTTTTCATAACTCTCAGTAATATATATATTTTTATTTGCTTTGTACTGAACGAAAATTGGGGTCTTTGACTTGGGAAGAAAACCAATTATGTAGCTAAAATAATGCTGCAAACACACATCATAGATATATGCAACAATGAATTTGCCTGAAATTATTATTTTTTCTACTCTCAATGAAAATACAATTTCCATTTTAATGAAGTTCTCTGCAAACACCATATATATATGGTGTTTTATATTTATATATATGTTATATATATATATATATAAAATACCTATGCTAGTTCTACTCTTTAAAACAATAATCATTTTTATTTGTGCTATATCAATTCTATCTGTATATTAATGATTTGCCTTTGTATATCAAGATGACTTTATTTATCAGCCATCAACTGGGCAAGCACCCTTAGTTGTTTTGTCAGTAAAAGTTAACATTTTTCCTTGAGCAATCTTAATCCACACAACTATATGCTCCGGTAACAAATAGAATACTTTTGTGAGATATGAATGTTTGCAAGTCTATGACTAGAGAAAGCAATTGTGCTGTTTGTGATTTAATCTGGACTTCATATCAGAAAAGAAAATAATTTAAGAAGATAATGAAGTAATTTATAACTGCATTATTTAAAACTTTAGCTGACAATGGAGCTAAAGCTATTTTAAAAAACGAATAATACTTTTACACCCTGCATACAAGTAAAGAGGTGAATAAACATAAAATATTAACTTTCCATTGTTGAACAGTAGTTGTTTGCTATTTGCAGGTTTTTTTTTTTTTTTAATACGTTACTTCACAAAATACATAAAAGACTCATAGACCAGTATTATTACTCTTGCAGTTCCTGTTATTCTACAGGATGTCAAAATCTTAGAAGAGGAGTTAATTACGTTAAATAACTAAGAAAAGCTTTGATTTGATGTGATTTTTTATCTCTAAGTCATGATTATTACCAGTCACTTATTCTTTCATTTAGCAGAAAATTGGACCTTACTAATTGCAGAAAATGCAAATATGAATGTTGACATTGCAGGACTGAGACTGTAGATGGATTTGCATACCTATGTATGTATGTAGTTACATAACTCTATATTTATATCTACATAAATAGTTAAGTTAATAAAGATCCTATCAAGGCAAGAAATGATATCATACAAAGAATTACCATTAATAGAAGCAAATAAACAAACAAAAAGCAGGTAAGGCATGAGGATTTTGAAATGTGAAAAAGACATGAGATTTGGGAAGGCACAGGGGCAGAATAATATGGCTTGGTTCTGTGTGACCACCCAGATCTCATCCCAAACTGTAATCCCCACATGTTGAGGAAGTGGCCTGTGGGAGGTGATTGAATCATGAGAGTGGACTTCCCATTTGCTGTTCTTTTGATAGAATTCTGTTGATCTGTTTAGTGTGATCCCCTTCACTCTCTCTCTCTCTCCTGCCACCTTGTGATGAAGGTGTCTGCTTCCCCCTCACCTTCTGCCAAAATTGTAAGCTTTCTGAGGCCTCTCCAGCCATGTGAAACTGTGAGTCAATGAAATCTCTTTTCTTTATCAGTTACCCACTCTCAGGTAGAGTCTTTACAGTAGTGTAAGAAGGGACTAATATAAATGCAAAATGACATAGCCACTTTGAAAGACAGTTTGGCAGTTTCTTACAAAGATAAGCATAGTCTTCCCATATAGTTCAGTTATCACTCTTTTAGAAATTTACCCAAATTACTGGAAATTTTATCTCCACAAAAAAATCTGCACATGAATGTTTATAGAATTTTTATTCATAATTGCTAAAAACTGAAAGCAACTAAGATGCCCATCAATAGGTGAATGAATAAACAAACTATGGAACATGCATACATAGAGAATAACATTACATGCATAGTACTAAGTGAAAGAAATCAGGCAGAAAAGTCTACATACTGTGTGATTTCAATTTATGACATTCTCTAAAAGGCAAAACTATAGCAATGGTAAAGAGGTCAACAGTTTCCAGGAGTGCACAGAGAGAAGAGAGAGGATTGAAGAAGTGTAGCAGAGGGGATTTTTAAGAGGATTAATATAGTCTGTACGAGAGTGTAATTGTGGATACATGGCACTATGCATTTTTCAAAACCATACTGTAGCAGGACAAGCCTCAGACAAAACTTCTCAGACATCAAATTAAAGAAGGAAGGGATTTACTCGGCCGGGGGCATCGGCAAGACTTCTGTCTCAAGAGCCAAGCTCCCAGAGTGGGCAATTCTGTCCCTTTTAAGGGCTCACAACTCTAAGGGGGTGCGTGTGAGAGGGTCGTGATTGATTGAGCAAGCAGGGGGTATGTGACTGGGGGCTGCATACACCGGTAATTAGATCGCAACAAAACAAGATAGGGATTTTCACAGTGAATTTCTATACAATGTCTGTAATCTATAAATAACAGAACCAATTAGGTCAGGGGTCGATCTTTAACTACCAGGCCCAGAGTGTGGCGCTGGGCTGTCTGCCTGTGGATTTCATTTCTGCATTTAGTTTTTACTTCTTCTGTCTTTGGAGGCAGAAATTGGGCATAAGACGATATAAGGGGTGGTCTCCTCCCTTATTCCCCCCTTTTGAGACTCTCACTCATTTTATTAGTGGGAGTTCTCACTTTCATTTTCATTACCCATGCCTTCTTGCAAGACAAATTGATAGTGATTCATATAGCACACTTGTACATTATAGTGAACTAAGGTAGCGTTGAAGCTTTTTAACATTTGAAGAAGTACAGGTAGCAAACAAGGGAACAGTAAGTATGTTCCTATTACTATTATAACTCTTATTATAAGAGTTTTAAATTCTCCTAGCTCTGGGAGCCATTTTCTAAACATAGCTCTAGGATCAAATCCATGCCACACTTGCACAGGCACGTGTGCCAGTTTTGTCATATTTCTAACCATGTCTTCAACTACTTGCCCTTGATTACCTATGTGTAGGCAGCAATTAGTAAGGCTAAATTTCCTACAGATCTCTCCTTCAGCTGCTAGCAAGTAGTCGAGAGCTAATCCATTTTGATAGATAGCATTTCTCATCTGAGTTTCTTGCCGGGCCAGAATAGTCAAGGCTCTGCTGGTTTTATTAGTGATTATTTTTACGACAGCTTGTAACCATATGATTCGGTTGATCATGTAAACGGGGGTCTGGTATCCCCATGAGCCATCTTGTGACTAAGAAGCAGGCCTATAACATTACATAATTCTCTCAGGGGACCATTTATCATTTTTTCAATTTATTACAGCTATGCTTCTTTTTTCGTGGGAAGCATAGACAGGGAAGCCCAGGAGTTTGCCTGTTTTTATGGGCAGTAGGAAGAAAGATGGTTTAATAGTGCCAATAACACAACTACATGCCCACTGGTCAGGTAATTTGGCATAAGCTCTATGCCCACATATCCAGTATAATCCAGTGGGGAGTGTCCAGTCCCAGTGGGACTCCGGGTGGGTTCACACAGTTTGCAGCTTTGGGAATTTACTAAATAGATTCTCTCTGTGTGATTTGAACTCCACCAAGTGACTGTTTCTGTGGTACCACTATACAGTTTCTGTCTCAGACAAGTAAGTCATCCTATGGAGTGAGGGAATTATTTTTCTTTAGCTATGCAATATTGTCTTATAATTAAGGCTTTTAGAACTCAGAAATCATCAGGGTGATTCTTTTGAGCTGGGAATTCATCAGGAACTGGGTCTGGAGGTACTATTTCTCAGGCTTCCTATGGCCATTGATCCCTCATTACAGTTCCTTCACATACATAACATGAAGTGATATTGAGAGACTGGGCTACATGCTCGGCTAATTGCAAAAACAAATTTCTTGTTTTTCCTGGAATTTCTGGTACTGGCACATTTAGTTCATCATAGAAAGTCTGAAACACTGGCTCAGGAGAGCGTTTGTAAACTTCTCCTTGAACCAAGATATTTACTTGAGGATCCAGTCTGGCCCCATTGATTCCTAAGGTCACACGCTCCTCTTTTTTTCCAGGGAGGATCAAGGGGATTAGTTACTACTAGCTGTAAGGGACTACATTGACACTTAGTACAGGAAGGGCCATTTTTTTCCTTTCTGAAGGTGGACTGGATCCTTTTCATCATTTATTCCCCCCAGTGGCCTAAATGACACAAGACCAGTATTTACATTTATTTCCACACAGTCCTAATTTATGACAGATATACTTATTTTCTGCCATATAGCCTCTTTTCTAATTAAGAGAACTACACCTTATTCCTAACTTATTAATATTAATGATAGCACAGGTATCAAATTTTAAGGTGACTTGTTTGGGCACCCGTTTTTTTTTTTTTTTTTTTTTTCTATTTTGGCTAACACTTTACTCGTATCGTTTATGAGCCCCTACCAGTCTTCAGTTCTTAATCTTATTAAAAAACACTGTAGTCATGGGATGCTCAGATGTGTCATAACACACATCAAGTTGATCATTTCCTGGGCTACATACCTTTTATAGAATAATGTTATACAACCAATTCTTTTTAGAGTTCCAGTACACTTACAATAACTGTAAAATAATAGGACCGTAGCAACCTTTTGTCCTACCTCAGTGACTTGATGTATACACTGGGAACAACCTTCAGTCTGAGGAAGGTCAGTTGAAGTCCTTACTGTACAAGTCCAAATTTTAAGGAAAATGAGTCCTGCGATGAGTTTCCTCATGCTTCAGTCGTGCGTGGATCAGTTAACTTCCGGGTGTGATGGAAGAAGACGGCTTGCCTTCTTCAGAGTCACTTTGCAGGGGTTGGCAAAGCTGCTCCTGTCCACGTACCTCTTACAGTCTACTTATGTTTAAGGATGGTCTCGGAGGTTGGGTCTGCTAGAATAAACTGAGTCCAACACCTCTACACAGTTATGTTCAACTGGACTCTCTGATACCGGGAGCAAGGTGGTGGGGTTTAGGGTGTTGCAAACTTCAATGGTTAGGTGGGGATTTTCACATAGTAAGCTTTGGTACTTGGTTAATCTAGCATTTGTTAACCAATGATGTCCTTTGGTAATTATTAAAGTTACCACAGCATGGGGGGGGGGCTTTATATTCAGGTTTTGCCTAAGGATTACTTTATCTGCTTCTTGTGCTAACAGGGCCTTTGCTGCTAGGGCCCTTAGACCTGGGGGCAAGCCTTTGGAAACTTTGTCTAGTTGTTTTGAGAGATAGGCCATTGGCCTTGGCCAGGGCCCCACAGTCTGGGTTAAAACTCCAACTGCCATTTTTTCTCTTTCTGACACATAAGAGTGTAAAGAGTTTTGTCAGGTCAGGTAGCCTCAGGGCTGGGGCCGACATGAGTTTTCCTTTTATCTCCTGGAAATCTTATTGCTGTTGGTTGTAATAGGTGTAGTTTATCTAATCTACATTTTTATTAATTGTCACCTACTAAAATGTTGACTAAAATCCTGCAGCTATTTGATTTCAATCTTTAAATTGATCTGGTATTCCTCCTGGGACTCCAATTGCGTCTAAATAGACATGGGAGTCGAAAGACCCATAAGGGGCTTCTCTCACTTTATGATGTCTTATTATTATTATTTTTTTTCTGGTTGATGAAATGCCAGGGTGAAAGGGATAGCCAGTTGAGTACGAGTGCCACTCCAGTTATTCAGCAGAGTGCCCAATAAAGGTCCACCACAATACCACCACACATCCGCTCAGGGATGAAAAAGGGCTCATTGATTGATAAGCTCTTGAAAATTCTTAAGCTCACTGCATCCTTTCAGGTCTCCAAGGAATGCTAAGTTTCCTCCCTGCGGTGAAAGACATGAAGTGAACTTAGTGTTGGGAGACGGAAGCCGGATGGCCCTCGGGGACTGACCCATAGGGACTTTGGGATATAGCAGAGAGAGCTTGGCATGACTTCTTACTCCAGGCTGTAGAATCCTGGAAAAGAGCTACCATGCAACCCATGCCTGGTTGACTGGAGGACCACCTTAGTGGGAGGGGAATAATCCAGGCCTCTGGCCTGCCATGTGCACAAGCATAACAATTGCTTTTGTTTAATGTGCAGATGGAATATTTGATCCATTTTAACCAGATATTTGCATCTTGGTATCCTGTCTTAATTACTAAAGTTTGTTTTTAAGTCTTTAACTTCTATGATCCTCTAGCAAAAGGAATGTATGGTTTTAGGGAAATTACAAAAACCAGTTGTGGTAGTCCATCCTTGCTCTTTAGTGGTCCACAGAACATTGGAGCAACTATGCATGAAAGCTCTACATTGGGGGGGCAACACTCCTGGTTGGAACTGGGGTCTTTATCAAAATCTCCCCAGATTAAATGGCCTAGTTTACTAATGCTTAGTCTGAGGAGAGTCAGGAGGGACAGAAGTACTTTTCTGAAGCAGAAAGCTATCTTTGACTTGGTAAGGCCTCACAGGGTATAACAAGGCAAGCATTAAATGCAATAGTTTGAGGTGAAATTGACTTGGTTATATTAATACCGATATGATCAGCAATAGAACAAGAAAAGAAGAAAGAGTAATAGACTAGATTAAAAGAGTTAAATTTTTCTTAGCTTTAGTTTGGTAGAGTTTTCGCCTGGGACTATGGGCCACAACTCTGGAGGGGGTGGCGCTTTCTTGACTCAGGTGTGATGAGTCCCTCCTTTTTTTGCTGTGGGAACAGTAGTCTTGGTGGTTAGCAGCACAAGGTAAGGTCCTTCCCAGTCTGGCTCAAGTTTTTCTTCTTTCCACCTTTCGGTGAGAACATGATCTTCAGGCTGGTGCTGGTTTACTGGAAATTCTAGTGGTGGTACATGTGCTCAAAGACTTTTTTTTTTTTTATTTTTTTACCTTTTTTCGAGAAAGGAAAGTGGAAGATAAACCAAGTATATCATTTTTAAGAAACTGACCTTTTGTTTTAAATGTAGGGACCTTGGCAGTGGACTTTATAGTCCTTAGTGCCTTTTTACTGAAAAATTTCCTTTAGCACCTATTTTTATTAGTTTTTAAACCAAAGAAAGCCAAATACCATTTTACATTTAACAATGCTTCTTGCATGATTTTTATACTAGATAAGCTAAATTTTATCTTTATATTAGTGTTATTAATGTCAAAACTAATTTTAATAAAACCTTTTAGACATATTTATTTAATTTTTAATGTCTGACCATAAGATAAGATTTTATAGACTTTTTAACCTTTTATACTTTTTGCTAAAGAGCAGGTTGGTGCTTTAAGAAAAACCTGTTTTGCTTTTACTTTAATGTCCAGTTCACAGAAAAACTGGATGATACTCTAATTTTAGCTAATATGTTTACACACAGAATGTTCTCTACAATTAACATTTTACAACTTACTTAAATCTTCAAAACAATAATTTTTTAAACTTTTTTATGTAGGTAAAAATGTACATTCTTATGCCTCCTTATAATCCTTTTACCAAAGGTATATTTTGTTTTTCTTATACACGTTGCACATAAACTTTTTTTTTTTTTCAATAGTTTTACATTCAGGAGGCCTAGTTACTTTTAAATTATACAGCATTTTTTGCATAAGTTCTTTTTTTAACACACTCTTTTTATAACCTTTTTTTTCTTTCATGACTTTTACAGGTAATTTTTTGACATGTCTTAACTTTCTGACTTATTACAAACATTTTTTTCTTTAAACAACCAGTTAATTTATTTCAGGACAAGAATTTACCATATAACACTCTCTTTATATAAATTCCACCCCCCCCCCCTTTTTTCCCTTTTTTTCCCCGAAGATGATAACCATTCTTTTCCAAAGTGAACCTTTTTTTTAATATCTGTGGACTGGACTGTCGAAAGCCACAAGAATAGAATCACTACAATACATGTTACACTGTAAACTTTTAGCAAATTTTACTTTTATTGAAAACCTTGTAAGTTTGGTATTTTAATTATCCTTTGCTATTAATAAGACCTTGTTTTGTCCAAATTAGAATTGGTATGATGGCTTCTAAAGGAGTAGGGTACACTTTTTTTTTTTCTTAACTATTTGTGTATCTTTTTCTTTCTTTCTCTCTCTGACTTTGTCTCTCTCTCTTTGACTTTCCTTTTGCCTCTGTCTCTTCCTCTCTCTCTCTGCCTCTGTCTTGTTTTTCTCTCTCTCTCCTGACTCTCTCTTTGTCTGACTCTTCCTCTCTGTCTCTTTTTTTTCTCTCTCTCCTTGATTCCCTCTTTGTCTGTCTCTTCCTCTCCATCTCTTCCTCTCTCTCTCTTTGCCTCTTTTCCTCTCTGTCTCTTTCCTTTGTCTCTCTCTGTTGGTCTTTCCTTGCCTCTGTCAGCTGCTTATGCTGCTGTTATCTCAACCACGGTGTGTTGGGGCGGAGGATCTAAAACAAGCTGATCTGGGTTTCCTGGCTTACAGGTTACCTTGTGCCATACCTTTGAAACAAGGGACCTGTCCAGGCTTCCTTCTAATGGCCAACCTACCTCTAATGCTGGCCAGTCTATCTTACACAAAGTTTTAAGCTTTCCTGGTGTCATAGTACTCCATAGTCTCCCTTAAATCCTATTTTTTGAACATTTTCAACATAGTTCCTAGTGGGGTGGACTTACTTTGTGCCTCACCCATGTTTCCTCTAGACAAAACACCACGCTCACACCACATGCACACCACAAAACAAAGAACGGGTTAAAAGGGCACACACATATGTTTGTAGTTTACACCAAACCAAAATCAAAACCAAAATCAGAGTATCCAGAAATTCAAGCCAGGTCAAAACCAAAACCAAAGTATCAAGCAATCTAAGTCAAGTCAAAAACAAAAACCAACGTGCAGGTACAGGTAAATTGTGGGTGATCAGGCCACAGTTCCACTCAAATGGAGTAGGCAAGTTCCCAAGACCAATCCTGTCAAGCAATTCAAACCAAGTCAAAACCAAAACCAAAGTACCGATAAAGGCACACCATGGGTGATCAGGCCACGCTTCCACTCAAATGGAGTGGGCAAGTTCCCAAGACCGGTCCTGTCAAGCAATTCAAACCAAATCAAAACCAAAACTAAAACCAAAGTGCCGATAAAGGCACACCATGGGTTATCAAGCCACGCTTCCACTCAAATGGAGTGGGCAAGTTTTAAAGACTAGTGTTACCAAGTTTTAGATGTCCAGACTCCAAGTGCCCATTCCTTCCTCGTGTTCAGCCACCGCGTCTATCCTCCATGGGGGCCTGCCACACACTGCTCTGGTGAGGCATCCCACTGGGGCAAATGCCTACCCCAGAGCGCTCTCAGGATCCGCTTAGCTGGGGCTTGTCGGAGTCCCCTGCAAGCCCCCTGCAGGGATATTCCACACAGCAGGCTTAAGCCGCATAAGGAGCTGCCTTGACCATCCACCATTCACCTCGCTTCCCAGTCAGGGAACCAAGAAATGTAGCAGGACAAGCCTCAAACAAAACTCCTCAGACACCGAGTTAAAGAAGGAAAGGGTTTGTTTGGCCGGGGGCGTCGGCAAGACTTCTGTCTCAAGAAACGAGTTCCCAGAGCGGGCAATTCCTGTCCCTTTTAAGGGCTCACAACTCTAAGGGGGTGCGTGTGAGAGGGGCTGTGATTGATTGAGCAAGCAGTGGGTATGTGACTGGGGGCTGCATGCACTGGTAATTAGATCGCAACAAAACAAGATAGGGATTTTCACAGTGCATTTCTATACAATGTCTGTAACCTAAAGATAACAGAATCAATTAGGTCAGGGGTTGATCTTTAACTACCAGGCCCAGGGTGTGGCGCTGGGCTGTCTGCCTGTGGATTTCATTTCTGCCTTTTAGTTTTTACTTCTTCTGTCTTTGGAGGCAGAAATTGGGCATAAGACGATATGAGGGGTGGTCTGCTCCCTTAATACAACTTTAAATTATAATGATAGAAATCATATGTGTGCAAACTAAAGAAAAAGTTAGGAGGTCTGGAGAGTATCAGGATGTGATGCAAAGTGTGGCAATATGTATAAAACAACCTCATCAAGGGGAGTAGGAAGAGGAGTTGCTTACCTAAGTAACATTAAAAATGAATGCAAACGTCTACATAGCATTGTATTCTAGTTAACGAAGTTTTATTTCACCTAGGTACAGTTTAACAATACTGATACTGCTATACAAATTCTGGAATTGAACACTTAAATAAACAGCAGATGGTGGAAGCCAGGTTTCTTGCTATAGGAATGGGAGTTTACAAATAAGCAAGGGTAAGAGTGTAGAGTGATCCATGTGGTGATTTATTAGATTTGAAGACCTCCTTATAAAGTCATTTTTAGATTCATACAGTTACAAAGGGTAATATATAGAAATGTTTAAAACTGTGTGTATATACACAGGCCAGTATACACATGTATTTCCTTGTTCTGTCAACTTAGAGCAATGAGAATCAATGATAATCCAGTAAAACAAACACACCTAGCACCAAGACTTTGGCTTCCAATGCCATTCTTTATGAAAAAGAGCCAGGGGGTGGAGAAAGGCTGATCTCAGGACTGAGGCAAGAAAGATACCATATGAGCCTAGAGTATCTATTATTTTATTTTATTTTATTTTATTTATTTATTTATTATTATTTTTTTTTTTGAGACGGAGTTTCTCGTCACTCTGGCTGGAGTACAATGGCGCAATCTTGGCTCACTGCAACCTCTGCCTCCTGGGTTCAAGCGATTCTCCTATCTCAGCTTCCCGAGTAGCTGGGATTACAGGCACCCGCCACCACACCTCGCTAATTTTTGTATTTTTAGTAGACAAGGGGTTTCACCATGTTGGGCTGGCTGGTCTCAAACTCCTGACCTCAGGCAATCCACCCGCCTCGGCCTTCCAAAGTGCTAGAATTAGAGGCATAAGCCACCACACCCAGCCTAGACTATCTTATCAGAAAGTAAGGCAGTATTCATAAACCAGATGCACACATACACACACACACACACACACACACACACACACACACACACACACACACAGATTGAATAACATATGTCAAAGGAACACAGAAGCAAAGTGAAAGAATTCCCAATGCACAAAACTGAAACAATTTCACAAAGTAAAGTGGTATTCTATTATGACCCAAAGTATAAATAAATATCTGTTAGTTAATACTAATATAAATTGTTTAATAAATAAATAAATGGATAATAAAAAACAAATCTCCTTTGCAAGATAAAAACAAAATATGTGGGTACTCTTCTCTTAAGGCGAGGGAGCCTCTTTATACTTAATTGCAGGCATAGTGATGTCTTTCCAAGGAGTACAGCGTGGCAAGAAGGAAGAAAAGAATAATGTTACAGCGGAAAAAGACTGCAAACACTGTCTTAGCCACATGATCAAGGTCAACACCAACACATTAACATAAATACACTTTATAGTTTGTATCTTTGATAAGACTTGATGAAAGTAGCACTTGACCTCTGTGGTATTTCTCTTCAAAACCCATAGTTTTTCTGAGAAAAATATCAGAAAAATTCCCAAGTGAGGCACATTCTACAAAATACCTGAAAAGTACTTAAAACTTTCAAGATCATGAAAAACAAAGAAAGTCTAAAAACCTGTCATAGCCAAGAGGTGCCTAAGGAGACATAATTACTAAATGTAATACAGTATCCTGGATTGAAGCTTGAAACAGTACAAGTAAAATGATAAAGTAAAAATAAGAATAAGTTAAAAGCAAAATAAATCTGAAAAAGCTATGGATTTTAGTTAATAGTAGTATGCCAATATAGGTGCATTAATTGTATGAAACATACCATACTATCATAAGGTATTCATAGTACACGAAACTAGATGTTGAGTATATAGGACCTCTCCACTATTTTCACTATTTTCTGAAAATCTACAAGTGCCTTAAAAATTTAAAGTTTCTTTAAAAATGGAAATAAATTGACTTAAAAATAAGATTACATTACTTTTTATTCTATTTCTTAACCTCTTGAAAACAATTTTCTTATGCTTATCTTTCTTTCACAATTGCTTTCAAGATATTCTTGCAAATTTGGTTTTCTGTTAAATTACACCTTTAGTTAGAATATGATGTCCTTTTGTTTTTAGTTATTAAACTGTTAGTACAAAGTTTCATTTTGATAAATTTAAGAAAAATAATCTAAGGATTCTATTTCACCTAATAAGTAACAACAGAGCTATTGATATTTAAGAATTATAGGGCCAGGCGCGGTGGCTTATACCTGTAATCCCAGCACTTTGGGAGGCCGAGACGGGCGGATCACAAGGTCAGGAGATCGAGACCACGGTGAAATCCCGTCTCTACTAAAAATACAAAAAAATTAGCCGGGCGCGGTGGCGGGCGCCTGTAGTCCCAGCTACGCAGGAGGCTGAGGCAGGAGAATGGCATGAACCGGCGAGGCGGAGCTTGCAGTGAGCCAAGATCATCGCGCCACTGCACTCCAGCCTGGGCGACAGAGCGAGACTCCGTCTCAAAAAAAAAAAAAAAAAAAGAAAAAGAATTATACATGTATTAGTCAGTTAAAGAGTACTAGAAGTAATTTAAATCATTGTGAATTGTCATTATAGAAATCTGGTGGTTGACTTGCAGAAAGACACAGTGAATGGATACAACAATAATGATAGAGGCAGGAGACAGCCAAATGCCTAGGCAAATAGGGAAGGGTTTCCGGAGAATCTTCGACCAGTTCCACAAGTGTTACATCAGATGTTTTGTGCAGATGAGAGAACCTGCACAGGGAGCTTGCCTGGGCATGCTCTCAGCAGGCTGGAGGCCCACATGCACTAGGGAAATAGGTGGAGCCACCAGAAATCTGCATCTTATGCAGGGGAGGATCCCGCTGTCTTCAACTCATTTGTGGTGGCCCTGGTATTCAATTTGTGCGGTGGAAGTCTGAGTGAAGGACTTCTCTTTGCTGAGAGGTTTCGTTTCACTTAATACATTCCGTCCTCCTCACCCTTCAATGGGTCTGCATGCCTAATTATTTCCTGGTTGTGATACAAAAACACAGATTTAGCTGAACTAAGGAGGAAGAACTCCTGCATCAGTAAGAAAAGAAAAAATGCAGTTTAAAACTTTATACCATGAGAATCGAGAACTGTGTGCCCAAAGGGTGAAAGAAGGAACATCGACCCCAAACAAACATCCTTACTTGGGAACCTGAAGGTCCAGATCATAGGAGAAGGATTTGAGCTTACCTGAAGCTGAGATGAATTTAGAGATGCGAGCAAATACAGGGGTAGAGGAAGCAGGAGGAGAAGGCCTGTGGGCACTCTCAGTCCACAGGGAAGCCATTTTGAACTTTGTGTCGCAGGGATCCTTGGGGAGGGCTGCCAGTGGAATTGGGGAAAGAACAAAGAAAGGAGGAAACTTCCAGCTGACCTTTGTAACAATTTTAACCAAATGTAAAGTTTCCTGGACAGAATCCGGGGGAAAGGGCAAACTGGGAGTGCAGATACAACATAGAAGCCATGGCTGGCGGGAAGACACAAAACTTGAAAGCCCTGCTTGCTGTTTCAGCACACTGGCTGGTAGCCTGGGGCAAGTTCTAAGCAGTGCTCACTGGCTGCCTGGAAATTGGTGCTGTTGAGGGAGGACAGTGGGAGTGAGACTGTCATTTTGGGGTCGTAGGAGCTAGGTACATGGGAGCCAGTGAGACTTTCCCCTACTTTCCTGGCTACCTCTATGACACAGCAGAGGCAGCCATAATCCTCCTGGGAACATAACTCCGTTGGCATGAAAACCACACCCCAATCCCCAACAGCAGCTTCAGCAAACTCCACTCAAGGAGAGTCTGAGCTCAGACACATCTAACACTGCCCCTACGTAATGGTCTTTCTCTATTTGCCCTGGTAGCCAAAGACAAAGGACATAATCTCTTGGGAATTCTATGGTCCTGTCCACTGCTAGAGAAACTTATTCAGGTGACCCTAGGGCAAGACTGTACCCTTTTGTATGTGACCACATCTGATACTCTCTTGAAAGCCTCGCCTTCTGGCTGGAGGCCAACAAACACAAAACCAGCAAACTAAACATAGTGACAACAAAGGGCTCTCACAGATTCCACTTCTCTCCTTTGTTACCTCCACTGAAGCAGGTGCTAGTATCCACAGCTGAGAGACTTGAAGATAGTTCACATCACAGGTACCTTTGCAGACACTCCCTAGTATCAACCCAGAGCTGGGTACCTTTGCTGGGTGGATAGATCCAGAAGAGAAATAACAGTCACTGCAGTTTGGCTCTCATGAAATCCTATCCCTAGGGGAAGAGGGAAAGCACCACATCAAGGAAGCACACCATGGAACAAAAGAATCTGCATAGCAACCTAGGGCCATAGATCTTTCCTCTGACATTGTCTACCCAGATGAGAAGGAACCAGAACAACAATTCTAGTAATATGACAAAACAAGGTTATTTAACACCCCCAGAAGATCATGCTAGTGATCTTCACCAGCAATTGATCCAAAGCAAAAATAAATTAGTGAGTCACAAGAAAAGAATTTAGAAGGTGAATTATTAAGTTACTTAAGGAGGCACCAGAGAAAGGTGAATACCAACTTAAATAAATTTTAAAAATGTTACAAGATATGCATGAAAAAATCTCCACAGAAATAAATAACATAAATGAAAAGCAATCACATCTTCTGAAAATGAAGGACACACAGATAAGCAAAATACATTGGAAAATCTCGGCAATAGAACAAGTAGAAGAAAGCTTCAGATCTTGAAGACAAGGCTTTCGAATTAACCTAATCTGACAAAGACAAAGACAAAATAATTTAGAAAAATGAACAAAACCTCCAGGAAGTTTGGGATTATGTTAAAAGACCAAACCTAAGAATAATTGGCATTCCTGAGAAAGAAGAGAAATATGACAGTCTGGAAAACATATTTGAGGGAATAATCAAGGAAAACTTTCCCAGGTTTGCTAGAGACCTAGACATTTAAATACAAGAAGTTCAAAGAACACCTGAGAAATTCTTCAGAAAAGGATCATTGCCTAGGCACATAGTCATTATGTTATCTAAAGTCAAGGCGAAGGAAACAATCTTAAGAGTTGTGAGGCAAAAGCATCAGGTAACCTATAAAAGAAAACCTACTAGATTAACAGCTGATCTTTTAGCATAAACTCTACAAGTTAGAAAGGACTGGGGTCTTACCTCTAGCCTCCTTAAAAAGACAATTATCGCCAATAATTTTCTATCCAGCAAAACTAAGCTTTGTACATAAAGACACAGTCTTTTTCAGACAACCAAATGCTGAGATAATTCATCACTACAAAGTTAGCACTGAAAAATTGCTAAAATTAGCTTCAAATATTGAAACAAATCCCCAAAATACATCAAAATAGCAGCTCCTAAAAGTATAAATATCACAGGACCTATAATACAATAACACAATGGAAAAAAAAAAAGGTATCAGGCAACAAATAGCACAATGAATAGAATAGTACCTCACATCTCAATAATAATGTTATGGCCTAAATGCTCCACTTAAAATATACAGAATAGCAGAATGTATAAATATCCACCAACCAAGTATCTGCTGTCTTCAAAGACTCATCTAACACATAGGGACTCACGTAAACTTAAGGTAAAGGGGTGGAGAAAAGATTCCATGCAAATGCACACCAAAGTGAGCAGGAATAGCTGTTTTGTAGAATAAAAGATGAAATCAAATAAAAATGCAACGTGAACTTTAAAACACATTTTGAAAGTAAATATTCCACTGCCATTTACGAACATTTATTTCAAACAAAATAAACTTTAAAGTAACAACAGTTTTAAAAAGACAAAGAGGGTACACTACACAATGATAAAAAGACTAGTCCAACAGGAAAATATCACAATCCTAAATACACATGCACCTAACATTGGCACTCCCAAATTTATAAAACAATTACTACTAGACCTAACAAATGAGACAGACAGTAACACAATAATAATGAGAGACTTCAATACTCCTCTTCAAGGAAACAATGGACTTAAACTACACCCTAGAACAAATGAACTTAACAATATTTACAGAACATTCCAAGCAGCAATGGCAGAGTATACATTCTATTCATCAGCACATGGAACATTCTCCAAGATAGACCATATGATAGGTGACAAAACAAGTCTCAATAAATTTAAGAAAATTGAAATTATATTAAGTAGTCTCTCAGACCACAGTGGAACAAAATTGGAAATCAACTCCAAAAGGAACTCTCAAATCCATGCAAATACATGGAAATTAAATAACCTGATCCTGAATGATAAATAATAGTCAATAATGCAACCAAAATGGAAATTAAAAAAACTATTTGAACTGAACAATAATAGTGATACAACCTGTCAAAATGTCTGAGATACACCAAAAGCAATGCTGAGAGGAAAGTTCATAGCATTAAATGGCTACATCAAAACGTCTGAAAGAGCACAAATAGACAATCTAAAGTCACAACTCAAGGAACTAGAGAAACAAGAACAATCCAAGCCCAAATGCAGCAGAAGAAAAGACCAAGATCAGAGCAGAACTAAATGAAATTGAAAAAAAATAAAAAAGATACATAAAACAAAAGCTTTTTCTTTGAAAAGATAAATAAAACTGATAGACCATCACTGATATGAACCAAGAAGAGAGAAAATTCAAATAACATCAATTAGAAATGAAATGGAGATATTACAACTGATACACATTAATACAGAAGAGCATTCAAGGTTACTGTGAATACCTTTATGTGAACAAACTAGAAAACCTAGAAGAGATGGATACATTCCTGGAAATATACAACCACCCTAGATTAAACAGGAAGAAATAGAATCTCTGAACATACCAATAACAAGCAACAAGATTGTAACGGTAATAAAAATATTGCCAACAAAAAAGTCCAGGACCAGACAGATTCACAGTTGAATTCTATCGTATCAGACTTTCAAAGAAGAATTGGAGCAAATCCTATTGATACTATTCCAGAAGACAGAGAAATAGGGAATCCTCCCTAAGTCATTCTATGAAGCCAGTATCACCCTAATACCAAAACCAGAAAGGACATAACAAATAAAAGAAAACTATAGACCAATATCCCTAATGAACATAGATGCAAAAATCCTCAACAAAATACTAGTTAATCAAGTCCAACAGCATATCAAAAATACAATCCACTATGAATAAGTTATTTTCATACCAGGGATGCAGGGATAGTTTAACATGCATAAGTCAATAAATGTGATACACCACATAAATGGAATTAAAAATAAAAATTATGATCATCTCAACAGATTCAGAAAAAGCAGTTGACCAAACCCAGCATTGCTTTATGTTTAAAACCCTCAGCAAAATCTGAATGGAAAGAACATACATCAAAATACTGAAAGCCATATATGACAAACCCACGGCCAACATTATATTGAATAGGGAAAGTTGAAAGCATTTCTGAGAATTGGAACAAGACAAGGATGCTCACTCTCACCACTTCTATTCAACATAGTACTGGAAGTTCTAGCCAGAGCAATCAGACAAGA